>NC_137462.1:1200000-1547500 GCF_964235325.1 Thermobia domestica | reverse complement strand
GAAAAAGGAAAGATGCAAAAGAGACTCATGATGTTTTACATCAGCGAGACACATAAGCTCTTCATTACCGAATTTGCAAAAATATACCTGAGTTAAACTAGTTTCCTAAACCTTCCCCCCAAAGAATGCATTACCTTATCTAAGTAGGATCACTTGTCTTGTTTGTCCATACTGTGAGAACATTCAAAAAATGATTGGCGCCAAAGTGAAATGGAACCAGCTACCAATGACGAAGAACGTGCTTGTTGAGGGAAGTGTATGCGATACAGAGAGTGAGATATGTATGAACAGTGGCGTATTTAGGGGGGTGGCTTCCGGGCTTAAGCCCCCCCCGAAATCTCACTTACTATAGTAAAATATATGAAATATCTTGCAGAATTTTCAAATTTTGAGGCAAAGCCCCCCCCCCCGAAAGTTAGTAAAGCCACCCCCGAAACAAAATCGTAAATACGCCACTGTGTATGAAGAATAAGTGCATGACATGTACGAACGTAAAACATACATCCAAGGTCTGTTGTGTGAACCGGAAGATCGTGAGGAATTGGTTGAAGTTTATCAGTGGAAGAGAGGCACCCTAGAAATTGTTCATTTTGACTTTCAATATGTGACAGAAATGGAGAAACAGTTACTAGTGTATCGGTGTCACATATACAACATAAGAAGACAAAACCAGCACCTGAGCACCTTCAAAGAAGAAATGAAAATATAGATGAAGTGGTTTTGAAGACAGACTTCTCAGAAAATTACGCAATTAAGCATCAATACGAAGTTATGGCCGCCCACTGGTCAAACGCAGCCTATCCTACTGTCACTATTTACATCACAGTAGCATACTTCAGCAATGGAGAGCGAAGTTAGGGAGTAATATCTGACATGAAAAACCATGGTACTTTCCAAGTAGCCGTCTTCAATAATTTAAGATTTTGCTGAAATTGCCCATTAAAAAATACACCTGTGGACAGACAGAGCGAGCCAACATTTTAAGAACCGGAAATCCATTGTCTATCTAAAGCTACTAAATGAAATTGTACCAAAGAGTGGAACTTTCACGAAAGCTATCATGGTAGGTGGGCACATGATGGTGTTGGAGCAAAGATGAAAAGAGAAGTTTGGTTCCGTGTTCTTCGAGGTAAAATAATAATAAAAAAACGCTAGTGATTTCCATTCCGTCGCTCTCAAAAATATTCAGCAAATTGAATACCTTTTTATATTGCATCAAGACACAGCTAACTACGACTTTCCCTTTGTTATACACTTCATGGACGTGAACTTACAGCAACTAAAAAGAATCAAGTCCGGAAGATACGTTGTTCCTGCTAAAAGTTTGTTGCTGTGATATATGAAACACAAGTCCCGATCTTGAAAAACTCGTACCAATTGCACATTGCAATTTACAGCACCAGTGGAAGTGATACATATTCAGATCGAGATGAACCTGAGAAAAATATTTCGCAAAGTGTCAGAGACAAATTGCTTCCCTCCCAAAATGTTGACATCAAAATCGGAAGTTACGTTGCAGTGGTGTATGTAGTCGGACCGAGACATAAAACATGCGGGACACGTAACTTCTGTCGAAAGTGATGGAATACACCGAGTGAAATACATGCGTGAAAGTGATCAGGGAAAAGACGCATTCTTTTGTCATCCACGTGTAGATGACTTTGATTCTGTGGAACGAAATCGCATCCAGAAAGTTCTTCCAAAACCCCGTGAGAAACGAGATCGCTACACTTTTGCCCACGAGTACCTGAAGGACTTGAACATTACTAATTAAAATGCACACTGTACATTTGTATGCACATTTTTATATTTTTCACACTATGTTGAATTTTGCGATGTCTGTTACTTCCAAACGACTGTGCGTTATCATCAACAAATATCAGTAACTTATATTTGTTCTATGGCTTTCCAATCGATCTCTCTTCGAGACTTTCAATTTTGAGTCTCCACTCCAAAATTGTTTCTTCTAGTCAAAGTGCACGCTGTTACGTACGTCACGAAATATGTGCGTACGTCACGCTAGTTATGATTTTTTTGCTAAGATACCGATGCATAGAAAACTCCGGTTACAATACAGAAATAGCATACCAGTAGTCACCTATACACGCAATTTTCTTCGAGCATACACATGCAACAGCAGAGCAGAATTTATCGTTTTCTTTTCGATGTCTGACTTCAAAGTCCATTTCATTGTGCGTACGTCACGACGTTTTGCACATTTATGTAATTTGTTTTTGGTAATTGATTAATGTGTATTTTATACCGCCTTAAAGCTGCATTTCCTATCTGTCCAATAAAACAAGAAGTAAAGCGATATCTTCATTATGAAGGCCGCTACACTCAAAGGAAGTCAGAAAATGAAGTCAACATGTTACGTACGTCACGTTGCTTTCACCCAGGTCCACGTCTTATATAGCCTCGCTGCTGAACGGGACGTTAAACTCAAAATCACTCACTCACTCACTCTCTTTTAGAAATGAATTTAAAGAAAGTCTGGAAAATTTGACTACAGCAAATAAAGTATTTGATTTACTTGTAACATCTAGAATGGCAAACTCTTTACCACAGTTACTGTTGCGTACGTCGTTCCTGACGCTACCTGTGACAATTGACTCTACTGAAAGATCATTTTCAAAGTTAAAAATATTCAAGTCCTTTTAACGGGCTATTATGTCTCAAGAATGACTTGATAACTTGGTCATTATTTCAATAAAAAATGAGACTGCTAAACATTTGCATAAAGGAAAGTTAGTTGACAACTTTATGGCAATGAAAGTCTGTAAGTGTTCATTTTAATTCCCACTGGGTAAACATATACAGCAGAACGAAGGAATAAACTTGAAGAATAAAGAGAAGAACATACAAGACATGGAGTTCGTCAGTGATTAATGTCTTTTTTTTTTTTTAATCTTTCACATTTTATGGTATCTTTTTTATGTTCTTCAAATTTACTCCTGCCTTCTGGATCAAGTGATGGAAAATTAAAGTTATCATTAAAGTGATGGAAAATTGTGTTTTGTCAAAAATGTAAATTTCATTAAGAAGGCTGTCGATTCTTTAGGGTTCTAATGTCTGTAGTTTTTTCAGTTATTGTCTAAGAAAAAGATAAATAAAAGTATGTATATTAAATAAGCAAGTCGAGTTCAATACTTATTTAACAGAAATGTTCCATTATTATAGTGTTTATCTCAAAATCGTTAGTTGTTAAATACGACCTTTAAAACTGAGTCCTGATACCACTAAGATTTCTTGTACTTTTCAAGCTAAGGACGCACCACCTTCATTGTCCACGGGCCTCAACTGTTCTTGTTACACCACTGGGAAACGGTTTACGGAAATTAATTATGGAACATTTGTACCAATCTGAATGTTTTTTATCATGTTACATACATTAAAGTGCATATTCTAAGAGGAATAGGGGAGTTCAAAATTTATGCAATAAAATAGAATAGAATACCTCATTGGATTTTATAATTACATTTTTATTGAAATGCGAATCCTAGGGAGGAAAGGATTCAAATATTTTCCATAAACTTATTGTCCCCGTATGAAGAACAAGCATTCCAGATAGTCATCAAATAATGATTACTTAAATTCTAGAAAGTGCATAGTTCAGAGCACAAGGGAATCAAGTCCAATTCCCAAAGAGGGAAAGAGACATAAAGCTTCTGCTTTATGCTTAAGCACATTGAAAAGTTAACACTATACATTATAAGAGTTATTTCCAATATCTGGACGTGAATGTGTTATGCTCTGAAAGGAGTTTCAGTTAAAGATCATAAAAACGAAATGTGTTAAGTCAGCTGCTGTTTTTCTATATTTTCTAATTACTTTAGTTGATCGAAAGTATTATTTATTGTAATGTCAATCGTCTTTTGGATTTTTCCGAGAGAGGGCACGGTGGTTCAATGGTAGAGTGCTTACCTCTGGTGCATGGGGTCCTTAGTTCGGTTCCCAGCTAAGTAAGTTTGTGGTGGACAGTATCGTGTCCGTGAGTTTTTTCGGGGTACTTCAATTTCCTCCCACTTTTTCATTCCACCAATTATTCCATCATCATTCATTTACCTTAATCACCGTCTCCTTTAGCCTGAAGGACATAATCGTGGGACGTTAAACTGAAAGATTTCTTTTTCTTCAGTATATAAATTTGTTGTTTAACGCATGCGATAAATAATACTTATAAAAAGACTATATGTAAAATAATATACAGTATCTTTTGGTAACATATGGTCCTACAATGAGGTACTTTCTACTTTAAATGAGCAAGAACTTGTTTATAAAACATAGTGTGCATATAAAACATAACATTTACATTGTGTCTAAGTGAAGGATAATTTTATTTGAAACTAATGCTTTAAGGTTCTTCAATACTTCTAAGTAGTTTGAAGCTGAGCCATTAGATGGCGCAACCTTCGGCCAACAGAAGTATATTAGAAAATAAAAAAAGATTGAAACACAATAACTACATTATTTAAAGCAATAATAAAACCAAACTTAGAACATTATCGTAGCTCAAAATTATCTAGTGCATTATCCTTGCAAAATTTTTATTAAGTCATTATATCCATTGTTACAACCATTCATTGTTGAAAACGCGGAACACGATATCTCAGTCAGTATTTCACCAATTGATCTCAAATCACGCAGACGTATGTACTAGTACAATATCTAGTGCATTATCCATGCAAAATTTTGATTTCCTAATTATTTCCATTGTTGTGAGCACTCCATTGTTGAAAACGCTGGACACGATATCTCAGTCAATAATCCACCAATCGATGTCAAATCACGCAGACGTATGTACTAATACAACATCTAGTGCATTATCCGAGCAAAATTTTGATTTCCTAATTATTTCCATTGTTGTGAGCACTCCATTGTTGAAAATGCGGAACACGAAATTTCAGTCAGTAACTCACAAAAAGATCTCAAATCACGCAGATGTATGTATAGTACAACATCTAGTGCCTTACCCGAGCAAAATTCTGATTTCCTTATTATTTCCATTGTTGTGAGCACTTAATTGTTGAAAACGCTGGACACGATATCTCAGTTAATAATCCACCAATGGATGTCAAATCACGCAAACGTATGTACTAGTACAACATCTAGTGCATTATCCGAGCAAAATTTTGATTTCCTAATTATTTCCATTGTTGTGAGCATTCCATTATTGAAAACGCGGAACACGACATCTCAGTCAGTAACTGACAAACAGATCTCAAATCACTCAGACGTATGTACTAATACCACAGCTAGTGCATTATCCGAGCAAAATTTTGATTTCCTAATTACTTCCATTGTTGTAAGCACTCAATTGTTGAAAACGCTGGACACGATATCTCCGTCAATAATCCACCAATGGATGTCAAATCACGCAGACGTATGTACAAGTACAACATCTAGTGCCTTATTCGAGAAAAATTTTGATTTCCTAATTATTTCCATTGTTGTGAACACTCCATTGTTGAAAATGCTGGACCCGATATCTCGGTCAGTAATTCACCTATGGATCTCAAATCACGCAGACGTATGTACTAATACAACATCTAGTGCATTATCCGAGAAAAATTTTGATTTCCTAATTATTTCCATTTTTACAACCATTCATTGTTGAAAACGCGGAACACGACATTTCAATCAGTAATTCACCAATCGATGTAAAATCACGCAGACGTATGTACTAGTACAATATGTAGTGCATTATCCGTGCAAAAATTTGATATCCTGTTTATTACCATTGTTGTGAGCACTCCTTTGTTGAAAACGCTGGACACGATATCTCGGTCACTAATTGACAAATGGATCGCAAATCACGCAGACGTATGTACTAATTCATCATCTAGTGCACTATCGGTGCAAAATTTTGATTTCCTAATTATTTCTATTGTTGTGAGCACTCCATTTTTGAAAAATCTGGACCCGATATCTCGGTCAGTAATTCACCAATGGATCTCAAATCATGCAGACGTATGTACTAATACAACGTCTAGTGCATTATCCGGCAAACTTTTGATTTCCTAATTATTTCCATTGTTGTGAGCACTCCATTGTTGAAAACGCTGGGCACGATATCTCGGTCAGTAATTCAACAGTGGATCTCAAATCACGCAGACATATTTACTAATATATCGTCTAGTGCATTATCCGTGCATAATTCTGATTTCCTTATTATTTCCATTGTTGTGAGCACTCCATTGTTGAAAAGGCTGGACACGATATCTCGGTCAGTAATTCATCAAGAAATCTCAAATCACGGAGACATATCAATAACTGACAATACCTAGCTTTGGAGGTACTTCAGAACCAAGTTCGCTGAGTGCAAAGACTACTAGGTATCGTGTATTTACTTTTTATTTTTACCTGCTTTTTCGGTGTCCCGTTCATTTTTGTCTTCTAATTTTCTTTCTTTTTTTTAGTCAAGTCCAGGCAAAGGACAGAAAGAAAACAAAACCATTTCTAAGCTGTAGTCAATACTTTTTATTTTACTTTTTTTTACGACGTTCAGAGGGTTCACCCCCTGTCGATTTTAGAAAGGCTAGTGTGTAAACCATCATTTGTAAAGTCTTCTTCTTCTTCTTCTTTTCTGACCTGTGTTTTCCTCCCTTCTGTGCGTCAAATACCCAGTGGACGTGAAGCAAAAATTAGGCAGCAGACAGTTTTTTTTTTTTTTTTTGAAAAGTTGTTCTGGGTTGTTCCGCTGAAACTGTTGTGTCCGCTATAAATAGGAAAATTTCAAACTATCGGAAATGGAAATTCAATGCCATGAGTGTTGCCACACTCCATAATTTCGTAATTAGGAAGGAAAAATATTTAATTTGATGTGAAATAATCTAATGTAAGTGAACCGGGTCAATGATTGCAACGTCACTTTTGTCTCCAAAACACGAATCCCAATTTCGATGCGACATTTTGTTGCAGTAAACATTATTCGTGTGCCTGTTCGCGGCGCCATTTTTCACGGTTAGCTTTACCGTTAGCTTTACTGGGGTCGAACCTCGGTTCAGCTGAAAACGCTACAGATGAGAAGGATTTGTCCGCTGGGCCACCTGAATATTACTCCCCCTTCTACTTCACTCCTAGACCAACCCCTCAGTATCTGTGAATGCTACGTAGCTTGGTGTAGTCCTGTTTCCTTGGTCATTTGCAATAATTTCTACCTTCCCTGCTGGAAGATTCCAACACAGGAATATTCAGTCACAAGATGTTGTAGTGTGTGGAACGTGAGAAAACTATCATCGAATTTTGTCTGTAATACATACCAAAGAGAATAAACATGGCAAAAGCACCAGCTGTAGGCATCGATCTTGGGACCACATATTCCTGTGTTGGAGTCTTCCAGAATGGGAAGGTAGTAATTATTGCAAATGACCAAGGAAACAGGACTACACCAAGCTACGTAGCATTCACAGATACTGAGGGGTTGGTCTAGGAGTGAAGTAGAAGGGGGAGTAATATTCAGGTGGCCCAGCGGACGAATCCTCGCATCTGTAGCGTTTTCAGCTGAGCCGAGGTTCGACTCCAGTCGGACTCAAACCCCGGTAAAGCTTGGCGCTGCGAACAGGCACACGAATAATGTATAGCGTGAAAATCTACTAGTACAACATTTAGTGCATTATCCGTGCAGAATTTTGATTTCCTAATTATTTCCATTGTTGTGAGCACTCCATTGTTGAAAATGCTGGACACTATATCTCAGTCAGTAATTCACCTGTGGATGTGAAATCACGCAGACATATGTACTAATACAACTTCTAGTGCATTATCCTCGCAAAATTTTGATTTCCTTATTATTTCCAGTGTTGTGAGCACTCCATTGTTGAAAACACTGGACACGATATCTCAGTCAGTAATTCACCAATGGATGTGAAATCAAGCAGACATATGTACTAATGCAACGTCTAGTGCATTATCCGTGCAAAAATTTGATTTCGTTATTATTTATATTGTTGTGAGCACCCCAGTGTTGAAAACGTTGGACACGATATCTCCGTCAGTAATTCACCTATGGATCTCAAATCACGGAGACGTATATACTAATACATCATTTAGTGCATTATCCGTGCAAAATTTTGATTTCCTAATTATTTCCATTGTT
This sequence comes from Thermobia domestica, assembly GCF_964235325.1. Taxonomy (NCBI): domain Eukaryota; kingdom Metazoa; phylum Arthropoda; class Insecta; order Zygentoma; family Lepismatidae; genus Thermobia; species Thermobia domestica. Next base: position 1,539,402 of record NC_137462.1, on the reverse strand, counting down.
GTGAGCACTCCATTGTTGAAAACGCTGGACACTAGATCTCCGTCAGTAATTCATCAATGGATCTCAAATCACGTAGACATATGTACTAATACAACTTCTAGTGCATTATCCGCGCAAATTTTGATTTCCTTATTATTTCCAGTGTTGTGAGCACTCCATTGTTGAAAATGCTGGACACGTTATCTCGGTCAGTAATTCACCAATGGATCTCAAATCACGCAGGCGTATGTACTAATACATCATCTAGTGCATTATCCGTTGAAAATTTTGATTTCCTTATTATTTCCATTGTTGTGAGAAATCCATTGTTGAAAACGCTGGACGCGATATCTCGGTCAGTAATTCATCAACAGATCTCAAATCACGCAGACATATCTACTAGTACAACATTTAGTGCATTTTCTGTGGAGAATTTTGATTTCCTAATTATTTCCATTGTTGTGAGCACACCATTGTTGAAAACGCTGGACACTATATCTCAGTCAGTAATTGACCAATGGATGTCAAATCACGTAGACGTATGTACTAGTTCCATATGAAATTTTGATTTCCGCATTATTTCCATTGCTGTTTTCATTTCATTGTTTACAATATGATGCAGGATATCTCCGTTGTAATTTTTTCAATTAGTGTTAAGTCATGCACACTAGTGCAATATTTATTGCATGATGTACGAGAAAATTGCCATTTCGTATTTTTTTCCATTGTTGTGAGGATTCTATTAGTAAAAAGGAGGTTACGATATAAAATGTTGGCACACTACACACGTCCATTGACTGCTACAACATCTAGTGCATGGTTCATACGAAATTGCGATTACTTCATTATTACCATTTTTAGAAGCTTCTATAGTTGAAAAATGAACTATATTATTTTTGTTGGCAATTTGTTGAAAGTTACCGTACTTACGCGCTTATCCTACTAGAATATCTATTGCATTATTGATACGGGATTGTGAAGTTCATTTTTGTATACACTTCATATTGAAAGCGAAAACCATGCTCGTTTACTACACTATCTGGTGCATGCAGTGGCGTAGGGAAAGGAGGCTCAGCGGCGCCGCCCCCTCAAAGATTTCCGATTATGTACTCTGGTGCTTGTAATTGTTTATATTTTTTTATGTTGCTTATTTTTGTGTATATCCGGTACTAAGAACCCACACAGACACACAAAAACATCCTAGATACGCTGCTGAGTGCATGATCCACATGGAATTTCGATTACCTCATTGTGGGACATGGACACATTCAATAATATAAAAACAGTATAAAAATCTACACAAGTTGTATAGGAGTCATTCCTCGCACTTACCATCAAGTAAAATATAATATGACGCTAGTGTCTGCAAACAGTTGTTTGACATGTTTTCAACAAATTGTCTTTTACTGTTATCGAGATGTTCTGTTCATAGCTTGCAAACAGTGGGAGTTCACAGAAGTCGCATGGGCCTGTCTGGGAATGAAACTTCCTTCTTTGTCGAGGGATGTCACAGCTGGTGGGCTGTTTTTAGGAGAAATAGGTCAAGACACTGTCTGCCATGTGTTTGTTCCTAGGAAGTTTAGTACATTTACTCATTTTTCACGTCTACGGCAATCTGAAAATCCTTTTTTCTTTTATCATTTCTTCATTCGACAAGTAAATAGTGAAGAGTAGAGAACAAACAGAAGTGAGTTATTATTATTTTAAAAATCTGCTCACCTTTGAAATAATAGCGTTACGGAGGCTTTGTTTGAATTATTCATGTCCCCTCGCTCAAATGTCTTCGAAGCCACACCCACCTCCCAACCGAAAATACGGTTTAGACTTCCGAATTATGCTATGCGTAAGCATGGGTATTATAGAATGACTATCCGTCCACCTGACAACAGGTATCAGAGCAAGAACCGTAAGAAATATCGATAAGCGGTTTCTTGGAATTGAGTCAGTGTCTCAGCAATAGGTTTCAACTTCTTTGTTCATTCTCTATTCAAACCGGAAGTGGTAGAAATTAACAATTTCCGATTTCAAATTTGATCGCCATAGAACAGAAATGGTAACATAGCAAGAAGCGGTTTTGTAGAATTGATTCTCCGTCTCAAGAAAAGATAAAATTTCACTCGCATCTCCCTACCAGTGTTTCTTCCAGACATGTTTTATGGGGAACACTGCCCCTCCCGGAACTCTGAGAGTGCCCCCCGGACGAAACCAAAATAATACGTCTATAATATAATAATAAATAAAATAGTACCAGAAGTGCCCCCCGGAACATTTTTTCTGAAAGAACGACAGCTCCCTACGACAACCGTAAATAGTAATATATTACCAATTTCTTCCGTTTTCTATTGACTAAAGAGCAAAACTTGTTACGAGACAACGGCAAGCAGTTTATTTTTGCCTTTGATTCAGTATCCCAGCAGTAGGTATCAACTTCTCCATTAACCCTCTGCTCAAATTGTAAATGGTAATAAATAAATAAATAAATAAATAAATAATAACCTTTTCCGGCTTCAATATTGGTCGTCATAGTGCAAAAACGGAAAGAAAGAAGCTTTTTTTTTTTCTGGAATGTACTCATTGTCGCAAGAATAGGTTCTCCTAAGGTAAACTCTATTCAACAAGTAGTTTTAGAAATTGTCATTTACGGTCCCCCATTTCATCGCTATAGAACAGAAACGGTAAAATAGCTAAAAGCATTGTTTGGGAACCGATTCCATGTCCCAATAGTTTATTCGACTTTCACGCATATTCTTTTACTCAAACCGGAAGTGCAAGATAGCGGGTAAGTAATTGCGATTTGATTTGGATACAGAGTCGGAGGAACAGGTTCTATCTTTTATCTTATCACTCTGGTTACTCGGTGTTTTTGCAGAATCAGTGTACAGCGTTGCCAAGTTTACTCATTCCCGTTCTGAAGAAGTGTCTTAGCAGCTAAATGTCAACGAGTAATTCACCTCAATTTCCTCCTCTTTCGCGTGAAAGGAAAACAAATCGAATGTACATCTAAGAAAGAGGTGCGACTCGGAATAGAGTTTGCCTTTGTCTGTCATCAATGAGCAAATATCATTCCCTCGTGACGTTTGCTTCCATGGAATCAATTTCCAAACGAAGGATCAATTTCTCAACTTGTATTACAAGTATCGGCGTTTCTCAGCGTATAATAAAAGATATCGAAATGCTTCAGGTGTAGTACAGATTTTCCAAAAACCTACATCTCTCATTCTGCAAAACGGGAATGTACACTCATTGCGTATTTTCTGTTCTTCGAAACATGGCAACATTGAACGTTGAAAACCAGTTGGAATTCCTATCTGCGAAACAGGATTCTGCCAAACGAGAACACGAGGATCATTCTATTGAAAACAAAAGTTATAGATGTACTACTTCCGGTTTTATTATTGAATTCCCATAGTTCGGAAACTACTTATTGTAGTTTTTCACTTTGAAAGAAAACTCACTTGTTTCTCAAATGAAAATATCGTTCAAACGTTTCTACATGTGATATTCAAATAATATTACATTAAATATGCCTACCAACTCTTTTTTTTTTTTTTTTTTTTTTTTGAAAAATGTAAACTGTTTCGTGGTGGAAAATTTAGATATAACTTTTTAAGAATTGTAAAGTTTTATGTTGTTTATTTTTCACCTTTTAAAATCTTATTTGAGGCAGACGGGTATACTATAATTTGTATAAAAAGAAATATGAAGAAATGCACAGCAGAATGCATGAGTTTCCCATAGTTACATGGGTGTATTTGGTACTCTTACAACGTTTCCTTCTACGATTTGAGATTATCCCTCCTATCACGAAATTGTATCTTCTGACTTCATCTTATAGGCGGCTGCAGATATGAAAAAAAACCTACCTAACCCTCAAAAAATTCCTACAAAAGGTTTCTCAACGGTTTTCTGTAGTATCAAATGTGCTGAATAACATATTAAAAGTTTACCAAAATTTGACCACGGGAAAGGCCTAATTTTCAAGATGGCGTCCAAAATGGTTGTTAACTCTTTTACAATTGTAGGCTTTCATTCAAGTAGCTACTGAATCATCACTATTTATCCTAGGATTATGGTTCGTACATCATTCTCTTCAGAATAAAACAAGCTTTCAAGTGGTGCCATCCAAATGTGTGCATGGTCTACGTGGAAAGGGAAATTGAGAATAATTTGAGAAATTTCCCTCTTAAAAATCCCTTTTCTAAAGTTTTGCGCCCTCTGAAGCGGCTCCAGGTAAGAATACATGGCCCAAACCTTCCTAGAGAAGTACTATGAGATATAGACTATGTACGTGCCAAATTACATTGTGAAATCTTTAGTAGTTACGACAGAATAAAATATTTACCAATATCCTACTCTTTGAATATATCTAACCAAATATATAAGTAGACAATAAATAGGACAGAACATAAAAGTTTGTAACACAGTACTATTAATCTGGGTATTATCATTCGTGACTTAGAATGAAGCAAGCTATCCTATGGTATCATTCCCATGCGTCCATGATGCACGTGGAAAGGGAAATTGTGAATAATTCGGAAAAATTCCCCCTAAAATTCCCTTTTCTAAAGTTTTACGCCCTTTGAAGCGCCCCTGGATAAGATTACACTACCTTAATGTTTCTAGAAAACTACTACAAGGTCTGTATGATAAGTAATGAGACTCGCCGCGCCGCGGCGCGCGTGTCGCTGGAGCGGGTTTGTCGGTGATGGAGGATGTAGGGGGGGGGTCCGAGCAAAGCAACGCACCGCGCGTCAGTTGGCTCCGAGCCTTAGTGGAGCGCGGACAAGCCTTGGACAAAGCCCTTGTGAACATTCTTGTCACGGCGGAAAATCAACAAACATGGAGGGTTCCATCGAACAGCGTTATGCGATCAAATTTTGCGTTCGCCTGGGGAAAACGGCTACTCAGACGCTTTCTCTCATCACGGAGGCCTACAAAGAGGAAGCCTTATCCAAAGCCCAGGTGTTTCGTTGGCACAGTGCGTTCCGGAACGGCCGGGAAAGCGTTGAGGATCTGGAGAGGGCTGGACGCCCGACAACAGTGACTACGGACGAAACTGTGGCAAAAGTGAGGGATCTCCTGAACTCAGACCGTCGATTATCGTTGAGATTGATTGCTGATGAACTCGATATGAACCACACAACAGTGCACAAGATTGTGACGGAACAATTGGGAATGAGAAAAATCTGTGCGAAACTGGTGCCGCGAGTGTTGACTGACGAACAAAAGCAACGACGTGTTGATTGTTGTCAGGAACTGTTGAACCTCATGAACAGTGACCCTAACTTTGAAGATGACGTCATAACAGGTGACGAGTCGTGGGTGTTCCAGTACGACCCTGAAACGAAACGTCAAAGCGCGGAGTGGCACACTCCTGCGTCCCCGCGCCCCAAGAAGGCCAGAATGTCGAAGTCAAAGGTGAAAACAATGTTGATTGTTTTTTTTGACAATGTGGGGGTGGTCCACAAGGAGTTTGTACCCCAAGGACAAGCCGTCAACGCCGCCTTCTACAAACAAGTCCTTGAGAGACTGCACAGGAGCGTCAAGCGGAAAAGACCGGCGATCGCTAGCCGGTGGAAGTTGCATCACGACAATGCCCCTGCCCACACCGCCTTCTTAGTGACCTCCTTTTTGACCCGGATTGGGGTGGAAGTCCTTCCACAACCACCCTACAGCCCAGATGTGAGCCCGGCCGACTTCTTCCTCTTCCCGAAGCTGAAGCCACGCTTGAAAGGAACCCGTTTTGCAGACGTCACAGCCATCCAAGCAGCCGTGACCACATTTCTAAAGGACATGCCGGCTGCTGACTTCCAGGGGGCGTTTGCAGCGTGGAAACATCGATTGCAGAAGTGCATCGACGCAAGAGGAGAGTACTTCGAAAGCTTTTAAGTCCCTGTACAGATCAGATCAATAAAACAATGTTTCCAGACCTGGTCTCATTACTTATCATACAAACCCTGTATGCGGTATATGCTATGTGTGTGCTAAATTTCATTCCGATATCTCATTATTTTACTATGTTACGTGTATTTGTTATTACTTTACTGGGTTAATTGACATAGTATGACAATGCAATAATGTTTTATTTTGTTTCTTTCAACCTTCAGTATGAATGCTAACCTTGCAACCCGAGAAATCTGTCGTATTGGCCATGAAAACTTAAGTTGTGGCTCAGACATTGTACGACTTCGTCAGAAGGGAGCTGAAGGAGTCAGCAAAGCAAGTTCAGAAAGAAGAGATAAGTTGTTAATTTCAACAGGAGAAAAAATACACTGAAAATGCAAGCAGCGCTACAGCAACACAAAAGACATTAAAAGTAAACAACAAAAAAGACTTAAACCACCAAAGAGAAGTGCTAGGATATCTTAAGGTCCTTCTAACAGCCAAATAAATTGTCTCTTCTGCGGTATTACAGTCACACTAGGAAGTGCTGGTATTAGTTATGTGAAAACAGAAGTAATTGTGAACAGTATTATTGAGTGTTGTAATAGTCGTTCAGATGAACGGGTGAGTATCGTGAAAGGAAGAATAGAATATTATGGACATTACCTGCACGCCGCTGGCTGTGTTTACCATCACTCTTGTAGCAGTAATTTTCGTTCTGAGCTTTGCATACTGCTACAGTTCCACAAATACTAACAGGCGAAACGCAGTAGATCTGGCCGACCCAAAAACAAAGATTAAGAGCAAGCATTCTTCAAAGTTTGACCTTATCTAGAAAATAATGACGATGAACCCTTTTTTTCATACCTGATTTCCTGTAAAGATTGTTAAATGTTATTTTGTAGGTAAAATATAAAGTATGATGACCGGGAAACCAGTACAGAAAGAGGGCTTTACGTGGACATCTCTTTTAGATAGATGTCTCAACTTTCTAATTGTCTCAGATCTAGAAAAAACAGCGCACAATTTGTCACTAGTGAATGAAGCAGAAACGCTATATTCATCAATGATATTGAATCAGATTACAATCGAAAGTGACATAAAGTCGGATACGCTGATCGAAATAAAGAAAATTATTGACACAAGAAAGACAGAATTTGGTCACAGGTCAGAAACAAGTTTACTTTGGGCAAACTATCAGAAAATGTTGCAGGTTGCCCGATCACTCGTCAAAGCAGATCGCACAGGGTCCTGGATGATGCACCTGCAAGCGGTGTTAGACTGTCTGCCAATATTTGCTGCTGCTGGACACTATAACTACCTAAAATCTGCATATATCTATGTGCAAGAAATGAGTCAACTGTAGAGCCGCATCCTGATGTATATACCGCATCTGCGAAGGGATTCCATGTGATTCGCCGCAGTAACCAGTTCTGGGCAGGCCTTAGTCCAGATCTAGTAATCGAGCAGACATTAATGAGATCCTTAAAGAGCAGTGGCAGGTTGATCTACGGAAGTGGCATGACTGAAGAAATGCGTGCTTTGTGGACAATGTGCACACCTATCTCATCTCAATATCACGATGCCATGCAGGAATTCAATGGTCTCACACACACAACCAGTCATCAGCATCGAGAAACAACATTGTCAAGTATGAAAAGAGATCACTGAGACTTGGAGAAGATTAAAGAAAAACTTGTAACCTTTATGCCATTCTCACCAGACTCTTCTTTGAGAAATATTGTTACGGGTGTAATTGTCAAAGAGGATATCAATGTGCATGATTCACAGATGATCAGGAAAAATATTGTACAAAATATAATTGGAAAACCAATTTTAATGTATCATTTAAAAGACCAAGCAAAAACCCTTGCCAGCGAGTCCAGCATTAAAATTGACAAAGACAGAACCATTGATCCTGCTCTTCTCTATCAACGATTTTTGGTTGTCAAAAACTTGAGAACTTTCTATAGAACGTGTATTGAGCTATGAGCTCAGTCCATTTGCAGTAGCCATGTTTGACCCCAAATAAATTTCGTAAAAGTGACAAAGCTCAACTGGCTCATACGATTGAGGTGTATATTACTAAGCAATCTAAACAAGCAATTATGGATTCGGTTTCAACAACTGAACATTATGTGTTAGATGGTAGTTCACTTTTTCATCGGCTGCCTTGGATAAAGAGCAAGAGTTATGGTGGCATTGCACGTTCATACGTAGAATTAACCATAAAACATAATGGTAAAGCAAATGTTATTTTTGACTTTTACGAAGCTGTTCCTTCCATCAAGGATAATACACATCATCGAGGAGGCCAAATCACCCATTTCACTATCAGCTTCAATGAAGCAACAGAGTTTCTAGGGGGGAAAGATGATTTTCCTGCTACAACTAGCAACAAACAGGAACTTTTCACATGGTGGCAGAAGAACTGCAGAAAAGTGGCTGCAGTGTTATCAATGCATCAGGAGATGCAGACGTAGACATCGTCAAAGCATCTGTCAAGTCATCAGAGCAACATTCAACAACATTGATTGGGGAGGATACAGATTTACTCATCCTCCTTCTTTATTGTGCTCAGTTTGATAATAAAGGCCTATATTTTCGTTCGAACATCTACACTTCATAAGATATATGACATCAATGAAATGAATCGTGTTCTGGGTGGTAATGTATATTCGCAACTGTTGTTCATTATGCTTAAACAGGATGTGATTCAACTTCGCACATATTTGGTGTAGGCAAGAAGTCAGTATTCCAAAGATTCATAAGCAGTGAAAAAAATCAGAACTGTGGAAATGTGTTCCTGGTGCCACATCAAACAAAATCTGCTGTAGCATCGTTAGGGGTAAAGGTAATGGCTATCTTGTTTATACGCAGAAGTACTGACCTCTTTGCGCTACCAACTCTTCAGTAAAAGAAAAACTGTTTCTTCCATGTCACTCATTACTCCAGAGTGCCTTCCTCCTACTGAGTCCTCTACAAAATACCACAGCTTTAAAGTTTATTACCAAATCAAGGTTTGGATCAGAAATGACAATGATATGAATGCAGTTGGTTGGAGGTGGAAACTATGGCACAATCAGTATACATGTATACCTGTTATGACAGATACATCTGTTGCATCAGAAAGTCTTCTTCATATGCTTCACTGTAATTGTTCAACTGCCTACCGTGCAGTTGCAAGAGATATGGACTACAATGCACATCGTTTGCAGACCTTGCCAGACAGAAAACTGTGAAAATAATTTCAATGAATCTGTTTGGGATGAAGAATGTAACAAGGACTATTCGTAAATACGTTAATGTTTAATAAAACGTATATTAATTTTGTGTAAACTAAGGACAAAGAAACTATTCTTTACCATTTAGATGTAACAAATGTATTTTAAGACTATAAAAAATACACTTCAAAAACATTAGAATGAAAACTGAGGAAACAAAATATTTTGAATGAAATAGTATGGGAAGAAAAAATCTTACAATGATTGTAAATATGTTAAAGAAAAATTCTGTTAATTTTTGCTAAAATAAGAATAAAGAAAGTACTGTTTAGAATTTCGGTGTAGCAGATGTGTGTTAAGTCCATAAAATTATGAGTAGACACTAGAATAACTTTTGTACGATGAAAACTGTAGGATGTGCTATTTATTGCCTACTTATAGGTTCGGTTAGGTATATTCACAGAGTAAGATATTGGTAAATGCTTTGTTTTCTCGTAACTATTGAAGACTTCAGAATTTAATTTCTCACACATATAGTCTATTCAGCATAGTAATTTTCTAGAAACATTAAGGTAGTGTACTTTTATCTGGGGCCGCTACAGAAGACGCAAAACTTCTGAAAAGGAAATTTTAGGGGAATTGTTTTCGAATTAATCACAATTTCCCTTTCCACGTGCATCATGGATGCATGGAGATGATACCATAGGATAGCTTGCTTCATTCTAAAAATAATGAGTTACGAATGATAATACCCGGATTAATAGTACTGTGTTACAAACTTTTATGTTCTGTCCTATTTATTGTCTACTTATATATTTGGTTAGATACATTCAAAGAGTAGGATATTGGTAAATATTTTATTCTGTCGTAACTACTAAAGATTTTACAATGTAATTTGGCACGTACATAGTCTATATCTCATAGTACTTCTCTAGGAAGGTTTGGGTCGTGTATTCTTACCCGGGCCCGCTTCAGAGGGCGCAAAACTTTAGAAAAGGGATTTTTAAGAGGGAAATTTCTCAAATTATTCTCAATTTCCCTTTCCACGTAGGTCATGCACACATTTGAATGACACCATCCGAAAGCTTGTTTTATTCCGAAGAGAATGATGCACGAACCATAATCCTAGGATAAATAGTGATGACCCAGTAGCTACTTGAATGAAAGTCTAAGATTGTAAAAGAGTTAACAACCATTTTGGACGCCATCTGGAAAATTGGGTCTTTCCGGTGGTCAAATTTTGGTAAACTTTTAATATGTTATTCAGCACATTTTATACTACAGAAAATCGTTGAGAAACCTTTTGTAGGAATTTTTTGAGGGTTAAACCGTATTTTCAGCCGCCTACTTACTCGAGGATCCAGCAACTCTGGTAAAATATAACACATATAAAATGTTTGTAATTTTGGAAACACTTTATTCAAAAAATGATAATCTCTTCGGATACGTTCAATGGATAGTCCCTTTGGTGTCCAAACAGCCAAGTCACACTACTGTCCAAAGGCGCCGATCCTGGGGGCCCGGGCCCCCAAAGCTCATGTAGGTCCCCTATTATATTTGTAAAATATACAATATTTTGGCGTAAATTTGAGTGCAATTTGTATTAAAATCTTCATATATAGAAAAAATATACCTTCTGCATCTGAATACCCCCCCCCCAAATTTACGGAGAAACCGGCACCCTTGCCACTGTCTACCTGTCACTCGTAACTGTCCCTGAATTTGATAGTAATAATTATGGTTACTTTCCAGTTTCAGCTCCTTTGTGAGAGAGTCTATGTGTAAGTAAAACTTCTTCAATTTTTTAGCCGCTTCTGTTGGGGTATAATCACGAGCTGAACTTGGACACTTCACTTCCAACAATCCATCGTCGTGGATAAGCCCATCAGGACTGGCAGCTAACCAAGGACAGAGACTGTGAACTACCAGTCCGCATCGCGTGCACATATATAAAATGGAAGAAAAAATAATAATAAAAAGTGCTCAAAACCAATGAAAAGCAGGGTTTATTTTTGAAAATTTTCTTACGCTTCCCGCCAAACATGGCGTTTCACGGCTGGTCTGTCGACCTCACTCATATGTACGGAGGGCGCCGTCGTATACTCTCGTTCCGGGTGCTAATTTTCCACGGCACGACAATAAGTAGAACTTCATCGCCACCGCAAGATTTTATTCTAGACCAATTTGGGTGACTTTCCTCGCTTAGAGAAATCGAGATGGAACTAGCATTTGAATTGATCGATCTATTCCAAAGATTTTTGTACAACAAAATCTAACGTTGGGATGTACTTTTCCTTCTGGTTACTAGAAATGTCACGTTTTGAAAACAAAAGGAAAGAAAGAAAAAGGGTAATCTAAGGTTCATGATCTTGGAGAAAAGAACAACTTTAGGTATACTTGGATCTCATATTAATTTTCTTGGTATCGATAAGACACTATGATCTGCTTAGTTCTAGAACACTGAAAGTATGAAATTGTTATTGCCACAGTAATTTTACTAACGATTTTCCCCTCACATAGAAGAGTTTATATAGACAAATGAACAGAGTTTTATTGTATTTTAATTTATTTTCTTTACGGATAAGTTTATTTATTACTTTTGTTAAATTTTGTACATACAGGTTGCAATTATGACTCAAATTGCGTCGTTGTGAATTTTAGAAGAGGGGTGCAACGAAAAAAGTCGAAATATTAAACTCATAAAGTAAAAGAGTATACTTTATACAATAGGATATTTTATCAGAAATATTGAGTAAGTTTCAGTGGCATATTTAGGATTTTGTTTAGGAGACGTATGCACAATATGTCAATAAGCACTTAATTTTTCCTTATGGGTGCCAGCAAATTTTAACGATTTTCGGGCCGGGGAGGGGACTGGAGCCCGATAGCCCTCCAAATACGCCAGTGGTAAGTTTACGAGTTGGTAGTTGGTACTACTATTTTGAATAAGGTATGTAAGGATAATTTGGAGGTTGACATTACATACAACGCTTTCTTGAATAATAATAATAATAATAATAATAATAATAATAATAATAATAATAATAATAATAATAATAATAATAATAATAATAATAATAATAATAATAATAATAATAATAATAATAATACAAACCTTGGGTAATGTATTTTATGTAGTTAACATAGGTGGGAAGAAGGAGACTCATACGAGAATAAAATGGAAAGCTTATCTGTAGTAAAAGTAAAAACTATTGGTTATTTCATATGAATACAAGAATTGCGTTCCAGCAATGCTTTCTGAATCTCCCCTTGACGAGTTTTCTGGCTACGCCACTGGCTGGAGCCTTTCATGTGCTTCGGTCCTTTGCTACTCTAGTCATTTTTACATAAGAATTGCACATATACGTAGGTATAACTCTGTGTAATGTGATTTACGTTGAAAGATGAGCGTTTTGCTATTAGTTTTTTATATTGAATAAGTCTATATGCATTGAAAATTTTCCTATGACCCGTGTTACATATAGAGCCAATAACATCTGATTTGTAGTGTAAATCATCGCAAGAGAACGATGTTTACAGACAGAGAGGCTACACATCGAGCAGAGGGTTTATAATGCACAAGAATTTTTGTTTTACCACCATTCTCTGCACAGGGACAAGATCTGTGACTCCAGGGGGTAAGGCCGGATGAGTTTTGACCTGCACCCTTGCTGTGTTTGCTGTATTTGTGTGAGTTACACGAAGTGCCACTACGTGGCGCATTCGTCCATCAACAAAATTCTCCAGATCCGTGAGTGCCTATTGAAGGACCTTAAATTTAATATGATAGACTCTAAAATATTAACGACAGATTACTTATACAACTTTGCTGAATGAAAAAAGTAAATAAAATAAAATGAAATAAATAAATAAAATAAAATAAATGAATAAATAAATCTATATCAATAAAACAATTGTCCTTATCTTATCTGATGAAACATCTAGCGAGGATACTTTAATTGCACTTTTTCAGTAGTGTTGTATGGTAATGGTTTTACTATTTTACATAAGTAATTCATTTTCTATACCTACTTCAGGATTTCTTTATTTCTTTATATAGATACAGGGTGTCTCACTCGTAAGAGGCCCCCTGGAAAAGTGTTATAAAAATTTTAATAAAAGATGATATCAAACCAAATTTGTACATGAATCTTTATGGTTAAGAGATGAAGGTATATTAGAAGAGGTGCTGAAATGACCTCTCTCACCTGCATACACAGTTCAACACGGCGCTGCATGTTCGTGAATGTTGCTGCCAGAGCAATAGGCGTAACTGCCTGGATTTCATTTCATGGTGGATGTTCTCATTAACACGTCGATGGTGCGTGGTTTGTTCTTGTACACGTTACTTTTAAGGTGGCCCCACAGAAAAAAGTCAGAGGTCAAGTCAAGTAACCTGGGGCCCATAATCCTTTGGGAATCACTCTGTTGGGAAAAAATGATTCCACCGCAACAATACTCGCCTTAAACGAGTGGCATGTTGCCCCATCTTCCTGGTACCAGCAGTTTCTTGTCATCCAACTGGTTCACAAATTCATGAAACAATACCTGGTACACTTCACTGGTGACAGTGGTGTCAGAAAAATTGACCCGATGATACGCTGGTGTGATAATGCATGGAATACGCCCATCTTCTTTGAATTAAATATAAACTAATTATTTGCTGAGCAAAACTATATATTTTCATTAAAATTCTTTGAATGAAGGGGTTCTTCAACGACTGCATGCTGGTTGTCCCTATTCCATAAACGTATGTTTTGTGAGTTCAATTTTGACATGTCTTAAAAGAACCACTTATCCAATACTATTTCACAAGAACGACGCGATCTTGCACTGAATATCAATCATAGACGACGACAGAAAGAAGACGTTGGGGGAGGGGGGGGGGAGGCTCAACTACTCTAAACAGGAACAAGGGATGTAGGGTTAGTTGGTTGAAAACCAACTGACTTTAATCAGTAGTGGATTTAGACACGTTGCAGCCTAAGCCTGCCCTTCCCCCCGTTCTGGTGAACAGTTTTCATTTGTTTTCTCCCAATCTACGTTCCGCGTTTCTATGCTTCAATGATTAACTACTGATGTTGACAGCTCGACACAATGCAGTTGCAACCCTCTCCGCTGGTCTAGTGGTTAGTGCGTACAGAGTCCCGGATTCGATTCCCGGTGGGAGAGTATTAAACCATAGTGGGTCGGATTCTATCTTAAATTGTAGATTTATATCTCATATAGCTTTGCTGTTCAAAAGATACGCTAAATGATAATCAACTCAAGAATATAGTTGCAATAATTCAGAAACGACAATGGATAAGAAATCACTAGTATAACCAGTAAACTGTTTACCCTTTTATCGCTCAATAGGTTCAGTTAATTTCTGCAAATACTACAAAACCTCTCAATAACGGACATCAGTGGGACGTGACTATTTGTCCGTAAATGATGGATGTCCGTAAAAGGGAGTATTCTCTCCCATAACAGCACACATATTTTTGCTGGAAGGGACAAACATAGTTTATTCGCATTATGGAGATGTCTGTTAAGAGAGATTAGTGTGTATAAATATTTCCAATATTTGAATGATACACAAGACTTTCTTCGGCTTATATTAACTTGTAAAATAGATATAAGATTAAGATATGACTACCAAAATTTAAATTTCTCATTAAATTGTTATATTATGTTACTTGTATCTAGTTGACTTTCTTCCATCTAGGTTCAGATTTGTAGGCGGTAAAGGTTGAATTACTTCTTTTTCATAGCAAAAGTTTGCCCGCGGATTTCGGTGCGCATTATAAATTCGTCTGCAATAATATCAACATCGAGTCTTGCAAAAAGTTCTTGATGACAATTTAAAATTAGTAAAGCGTTGAACTGTTTTTAGCCCATGTTAGATCGTAGATAGATGCCCGTGGTGGATGGTAGCGTCAAAAATAAACGAACGATGGAATGTCTCCCTCTTGTCAGTCACTGACATAGAAGATTCATTCTGAACTTTTTCCGTTCTCACTACAAAATGATCCATTTTTCAAATGTGCAATTAACACTATTTGCCAGCAAATAGTGAATAAATAAATAAATAAATAAAACTAAAACACTTCATTAAAACTCACACTCCTCTTCTGAAACGATAACAAGGCTACAATAATGTTTTCGTCTTCTTTCTGTCAACACTACCGATAAACTAAAACACTGAAATCTTTGGAGCAAACAACAAGGGAATAAACTTTGTTACTCAGTACGTTTTCTCCACCCGCACAAAATGACCAAAACCCAGTATTTGAAAAATATGGAAAAAAAGAAAATCAGAAGAAAGAAAGGAACGGAGGCAGCGTTGATTTTCTGTAACCAGGGGTCATAAACCCCTATATAAAATACCATGTGTGGCGAGGGCAAGGAGCGGAAATTTCATGGGATTCCAGAATTCCTAGAAAAAATGCCCACTATATTTGTCCTTTACATCCGCACATATAGTAATAAAGCGACGGCAATTCTCTCTCTCCCTGTTTTGATGCTCCAGGACGACAATGCTCACCAGTCACCAGTAAAGAATTGAAGCAGGGAGAGGGAGGAGATAAAAGTAAGGAAAATATCGTCTCTTTCCTTCTTTCAATAAAAATTCTGACACATAAAAATAGATGTTTGGCGACACTAATTTTACTAAAGAAAACTCAATACTATATTCTGAAAATGAAAATGTACTTGAGTAGTCATTTTTAAAATCTAAATTTGAAAAATTTATTTTAAAGAGATAAGAATACCAAACAGGACTGAAACATTGGGGGAAGGGGGAGCTCAGCGTCCTCATCGGTAATATTCGGTAGGCTGAAAGGGTCTGAGCCCCCAGGTTCCGGCGCCTATGATATCAATACATCGCCAGAATCAAACAGCGCAGGAAGAAGCAGGTCGCGAGAAACACCAAAAACACTAAGCCAGGCTGAAACACGAGACCCACACACAGCTCGCAGAATCTCATAGTTGCCACATTTCACAAATTTAAAATGCTTCCACGTAGACGAGTTACGTGAGAAGATTTACCGTGAAATCCAGACAGTCACACCCAATACTGTGGCAGCAACATTCATGAACATTCAGCGCCGTGTTGAACTGTGTATACAGGGGGGTGGGGAGATGTCATTTCCAGCACCTCTTGTAGTGTTCCTTCATTTCTCAACCATATTTTTATAACACTTTTCCCGGGGCCTCTTACGAATGGGACACCCTGTAGTTAGATAAATAAAAGAAACCTAAAACTAATAGAATCTTAAAGGAATCCTGAACCAGGCATAGAAAACAAATTCCAGAAAGTAGTGAAAAATTATCGTAGAACACGATTGGAAATGTACCTGTATACTATAAGTACTCTCGCTATATGCTTCATCAGATCGGGAGGGGTAAATGAAGGAACAAAAGAAAATTATTTTTAAGGGAAATTAAACAACGAACAACAGCTGTAGAAGATCTTGAAATATAGTCACGAGATACTGTTCAAATGAAGAGTGTTTGTAGTAGAAAGATAAAGCTAATACTGTAAGTGTACTGAAAAGAGAAGGAATAATATAGAGAAAAACTTGGAATATATACGCTCAGCTTAAAAATAAGAAGAAATTTAGTTTTTTAAAATTTATTTTTATTTACTACTTTTTCTATATTTTATTCCATTTTAAATTGTTTATATATGTTTTACATTCATTATGTTTGAAATGTTGTGAAAACCCTGACCAAGATCGCTTAATTCTTTATTGCCATCAAATGTTCCTTAATTCACACGGAAATAGTTTGTTTGGTAGCGTCCGAAGAAACCCCATACAAACAAAAACTTTAGTAACAATAATAGTGTGGTCAAATTGTCTGCAAAGTAATTTTATAGACTATACAATTTCTTTCCATATCTTTTTTAGTTTTATTGTTACATTTAATCCGTAACTAGTAAATATCTTCCTTAAAATATTATTACCTGTCTTAAGATTAGAAAATTCAATCCAGTTTTCTCCCTTACTAAAGGTCCCACTATTTGGAAACTGCATCAATTTTTTTCCATTTTCTTTTAAGTAGTTGTATCGGGCAACCATTATCTATTCCTTTTTTTTTCTAAAAAAAATCTTCTTTGACATTTATATTCAGGCCACATCGCGATAATTGATGGCCTTTATTTGTGGAGGGTTCTCTCTTTTCGTAGTGTCCCACCAGGATGAGTGGTGAAGTTCTGGAATGGTATTTGGTTTCTTGAAATGAAGCAACTGACCTAAGTCTAAGTCCTGTGATGATGTTGGTAATAATTGCTGGAGACAGTGTATGGATCAACTGTGGAAGGTAAGGGGAGAAAAGAGGTAGGATTTGTCCTCTAGATTGACGATTGGTCGTCAGGACGGTATCAGAAAGAATATCATTTTTATATAAGAGTGGAAATCGCCTCGGAATGGGTGTATCAAGGGAAAACGAGACCCGCAAAGCAAAAGAGAAGACAAAGTGGTAATAGGATCATAGAATGACAGAATTTTACCTAGACCAGGAGCACTCAAGAACTTATAAAATAAATTTAGAGTATTATATAGATATATGCGGGATACAGGAGATGGGATGATACAATAAAGAAATTCACCAAAGATGAAACGAAACTATTTGCTACAGTGCAGTGATAAGAAGAAACTACAATACAAGATTCATAGTCGGAGATCACTTACGCAAGGAAATGATCAACTTCGCACCAGTCAACGACAGGATACCCTAAATCACAATAACCTTTAAGCGCCCATTGATGCAACTGCTGGGTCGGGACTTTAAACTTCAATAGCTCAACCCCTAATTAAGATAGGAAGATGATTTTGGTTCCGATGTATTCCTGAAGGATGCAGCTTTACGCCGGTGTGCATTTTATGTATGTAGAGGGTACCACGGCGGAGAGAAGGAGGGTAAAGATCGTGTTTTTTGTTTTTCTCAACATTTTTTTTTTTTTTTTTTTTTGAGGGGGCATTTCCCCACTTCGAGGTATTGGTCAATTTTTGGAGTTTCAGTTTTTTGACGTAAATTAATTAATTTTTACGACAAACATCAATAGCTCAGTCCGTAATTAAGCTGATTAAGATGATTTGGTACCAATGTATTCCAGAGGGATGAAGCTTTCCACCAGTATGCATTTTCTGTACCACGGTCAAGGGGGGTGAAGTTAGTTTTTTTTTCATCAGGTTTTGGGGGGAATTCGTCTACCTTTGTGGTACACCCGTAAATATTGATAATGTATTGCAGCAATGCTACAGTTCCCTTATATTATTGTCACAAGTGTCTGGCCTACACATTAGCCAGCGTAGGGTGACTGCAAGTGTTGCCAGGACCCCACAAAGTTATTTTTCCCCCCATATTTTTAATGTTTTTTTGTGTTTGTTCTTCTTCTTCTATGAATATGGCGGGAATTACACAAATGTTACCTCGTTGGAATCTGTGGTCTATAAGCTTTCTAATGGTGTATGAATCATGACTCTGTGATAATTAGGGGATCACCAGAGCCTCCAACGTGAGAGTCTACGATTTTGTCTGAAGGATAAAGGCAGAAGCATATAACCTAACCATTATTAGCCCATGCATCCACAAAAGAAAAGATAACGCTTTTAACGACAAATTATATAACCACCTAGATTAGATATCACAAATGCCCAAAATACATTATCAGAGTAGCTGCAGGTGAAATTAATGCTAAAGTCGATAAAGAAAGCTGCTTCTACTTCACGATTGGAAAAAGTAGTCTGCATGAAACTACAAACAGCAATGTCATGAGAGTAACTGATTTCGCATCATACAAAAACATTATTATATTAAGGGCATAGTTCCCTCATAATATAACATAAGATAACCTGACAATCCCAGATGAAAGATTAAAAATTAAATTGATCATGTTGCAGTAAACAGCAGATATTGTTGCAGATGTGAAAACAAGAAGAGCCAACATAGATTCTGACCATTATTTATTAATATCGAACATCAATTCAAAGTAACAATGCAATGTAAGTCTGCCACACCAAAATTTATGAAATGGGATATAGAGACCTATATAATGAAGAACGAACCTCAAACACAGGAGCGAAGTCACTCAATATATAGAAGAATAAGAATAAACAAAATAAAATGCAATGAAATCTTTAAGTTTTACGTCACACGCTTATGCCAGCGAGGCTAAAGAAGATGGTAATGATGAGAAATGAATGAAATGGTGGAATGAAGAAAATGGGAGGAAACGCGAGAACTCCGAGAAAACCCACGCACACAGTGTTTTACTTAAAATGAAAAAAAAGAAAAAAAATAATTAATTAAGAATATATAATAACAAAATAAATAAATATGTATATTTCTGTTTGTATTTCGATATTCACTTTCCTTAAGACTATGGACGCTGCAAATGTATTATTGACTGCTGGTCGCGCACCTACTGGTCCCTAGCAGGTATATTACAAGCAATAACTCATTCGTTTGGCCTTATGTCCCCGGAAAATAGAACTCAATTTAGCCCATACAATATTTTTCAGAGCATCTTCCATCACGACTCGAAGCCCAACATCCAGACCCCTCAGTTTGTTATCTATAACCTCTTGTGTAAAACGTTGCAAACTA
Source organism: Thermobia domestica (assembly GCF_964235325.1). Lineage (NCBI taxonomy): Eukaryota > Metazoa > Arthropoda > Insecta > Zygentoma > Lepismatidae > Thermobia > Thermobia domestica. The sequence continues at coordinate 1,519,720 of NC_137462.1, read as the reverse complement.
CAAACCCCTGACACATGATGTCGACCTTCTAGTTAAGTTGGCATTGATGACTACTGAAACCGAATGAACGTGTTAAAAAAAAAAAAAAAAAAAAAAAAAAAAAAAAAAAAAAAAAAAAAAAAAAACTTGTTAACTTGTTAACTCAAATCAGAATTTTGTCGCAACGGAATAAAAAAAATCCAAACTGAGAATTTAGGGAAAGAGAACATAAGAAAATCAACTTTTCTTCAGAATTCGTTTATCTCTACTTCTGGTGGCACTAAGAAAACCTTTGAATATTTCACAGCTGGAATCTTTCACTCTGAACTGAAAATACTTCATATACTGCTCAGTTCATTTTACTGAATTCTAAACACATTTATAACCTTTACTGTACTTTTAGCTACTTAAATAACTACAAAGTTAGATTCACAATTTTACTGAAAAGAAAATATCATATTTTATTCAGGGCTTATATTTTATTTTCAAAATAAACTTATAACTTCGTATAAACTTGTATCGAAAAGCAAGAAAGAAAATGAAAATAAGAAATATTCTCGTTATCAGGTGTTGACAATGGATCAAGACATTAGTTGATGACAAGCATACTTTGCTTACATTCTTCTTCTTCTTCTTCACCATTATCGGTGATCCTTATCAGCATCAGCTATTATAAGCTAGTATGCTATTAATGTATGTTATTTGTTTGTTTAGCCAATCCTTGTCTTCTTTATCATAATTGAATAATTATTTTTTTTTGAAGCTATATTGCTTACGTTGCTATAATAGGTTTTTATTTTATTTATTTATTTTCCAAATTGCCCTTGTCCAAATTTAACTTGAGTTCTACTTCCAGATGTGTTGGTTACATTTACCTTGATCATAATATAGCTTCATTGGATTTAAGTTTCTTTCTTTCTTTCTTTCTTTTTTCTTTTTTGATATACTTACATTCTTGCAGATCGAAATATTATTTAAAATCATTGTATTCTTATATAGCTACAGTATTTCTTATTACATCGAAATTTGTATAAAATCAAATTCTTTTGGTCACAGTAATTTTATTACGTAGTGGTGGGCTAGAACCTTTTACTTGTCTCACATTTTGGGTTAACTGTCGTGTGTTAAACTTCATGGTTAAAACCAGCTGCAGGACTTACCCATTTATGGCAACCTAACACATAGCTCGGAATTTTTTGCATTTCCTTTACCATGTTTTCATTCCTCATACATCATTCTGACACATGCAAACATGATTTAATAAACACAAGAAAGACGCAAAAATAAAATAAAATATCTTAACCTACACTTAGCTAACTTACTGTAATCTAATCTAGTCTAACCTAACTTAACCTGCAACAAACAATTAGCACATATACATATAGATGTTTATATTGATGTTTCTAGCCACCACATATTCTTTACCAAAGACGTATCTGTCGTCAGAACTACTGTCTCTACGAAGATTTGAGCTAACGTGAAACTCCAGAACTATATTTTTTATATAGACAAAATCTAGAATTTTGAGTTTATTAAATAAGAATAATACATTATTAAATCTTAAAATACTGTCAACATGAAATAGAATACAGTGGTCCTGTACGAGTCATTAAAGAAATCTCTTATTTTGTTAGCTAAGAAATCTCTTATTTTGTTAGCTAACCAAAGTGCACCCATAAACTTTACTTGCGCCGTGGCATCAGAAAATTGATGATTAATGGGAATTCTGTGAAATTTTGACTTTTTTTTTATTTCGAAAATATTCCAAAGCAAAATTCTAAATCTTTAAGCAAAGAAAAGAGCAGTTGTTTTTATACATGAAAATAATTCTAATTTCTACTGCATTACATAGTTCAAACAAAGTTAATAAATTTGGGAACCTACGCGCAAAAGACACGCACATTTTCTTATTATGATAACCGAAAAATGGTTTATTTTCCCTCCTTCCATTGAATTAATACAGATATATTCATATGGCTAGTGGATGTAATCGCAACCCCTAAGGAAACTTAAAGTCGAAGCCTAGCATTGCATATTGAATTCGGACACCGACATTGAAACCATACTGCAATAACGAAAGGACAAAAAGAAAAGCAATTTCACTACAAGTAAGGCTTTAATAAATTTTGTACAAAAAAGGTGGATTCATTAAATAAATTAATTCAAAATATCACCAAACTAGATACAAATTTGTTCAGTGACTCTCCATCACAATATCATATTTATTTAAATGCATACCACCTTTTATTACTGTGGTGAGTGAAGAAGTAATGGTTTAACGAATATTTCTATTTTGTTCCAGAAGCTGGGTATTGTTAAGCTGTAAATAGGAAGTATTATCTTATATAGGGTTAAACAGCGTACTTTTAAGTCTTTTGTAAATAGGAAATAGAAGTTTTGTACAAATGACACTGCAATTATGTGTTACAAACTATTGTGTGAATAGCCAAACATCTTTACTATTAAAGCTCAAAAATCATTCTGATTAGAGATGCAAGGGCTCGGGAAAAAAACGGCTTTTTTGGAAAAAAACTCGGTTTTTTCTGCTTCGCTTTTTTGCTTGGGAAATTTTGGGCTTTTTTGAAAATTCTGCTTTAAATTGATAAAGCAGATTTTGTTTCGCTTCTCTGTAACACAAAAAGTCATTTAATTAGCGGTTGATGCCGATAATAATATAAAACCTCGAAAATAAACCATGAATTTCGAAAAGATATTTCAAACAGTTTTACTTCTCAACATATTTACATTATGAATTCCAAAGGAATATCCAATGTATATAATAAGATTTTTTTTAATCTCCTACATACAAAAGTAAGCATGGTTGGGAAGAACCATGGTTGTTTTTGAAAGTACCAAAAATACCGTTGTTTGGGGGGAGTTTAAACTAGGTTTTTTGGTTTAAAACAGGTTTATTAGATTTAGGTATTTTTCTTTATGTATTTATATTATATATTGACAGAAATAAATTTGTTTCGCCTTGGTTATTATGCAACAACGGGTTATGCTGGAAGAGGTCACATAAGCTTAAAGAAGTCCGGTCAGTAAATTTCCTAAATTGAGAAACTCCCGTTCTAGCCATCGAGAAAATCCCGTCATTACTCTAAATGTAAAACAATAACAGAAAAATCCTGTTATTGCTTTGCATGTAAAATTTAAAGGTCAACGTATCATAATCAGTACGCTAAAACTGAGGCATTAAATTACAAATTTAGTACGTACATATTATTGAAAGTACAATCCAAGCTAATGTTGGAAGCTACGTAGGCAATCGGTAAATTTTGCCAATTTATATCAATATATTTAAGCAGCCTTGGCTTCTTTATAAAACAACAGGCATTCAGGCATGCGGAAATATACAATTTAATTTCGTTTCGTATGTTCAGGCTTAACATCCTTACGTAATACCGAGGTTATCAAGGAGAAGGCTTTTGCTTAGTTATATCCGAACCGCTACTTTGTTTACGCATGAAAGAAGGGTTGTAGTTCCACCGAGAATTGAACATAGGACACCTAGATTAAAAGGTGAAAAGGAAATAAAACTAATGCAGATGGTTTGATATGTGGAAACGTCACCATGAAGTTAACACGATTCGCATTTTTCGTTCTTTTTACTTTATTTTTTGGTTTAAACCAGTTGTTTATTTTTAAAAAAAGAAGAAAAAAAAACAGCTGGTGTAAACCAGCCAACCCTAAAAGTAAATACTTCTTTAAAAAAATACTCAAATAAGTAGCAAAATTCTATGTAGTATTTTTGCTTCAAAATATTCCATACCCTCTTTTTGGACTGACACACAATCATAGTCATACGTCTTGCAAATAAAATCAGAAAAATAAACACACTGCTGAACAAGACTGCACTTATTTAATATAAAAATACATTTACACGTGACGTTTCGATCTTGGCTAGAAGATCGAAACGTCACGTGTAAATGTGTTTTTATATTAAATAAGTGCAGTCTTGTTCAGCAGTGTTTATTTCTCTTTTTGGAACAAAATAAAATTAAAATAAAACATAAGTAAAATACTTAGATCTATATGACACACTTAAATGCTGCACATCTAGAGCTTTTGGTTTTGTATATTCTTGAAATTCTACAGTTTTATATAAGCACCATCACGGTTTACTCAGTCCTCAAGTTTTCTGAATTTTTTACAAGAGGGATTCAACATATGAAGGGTGTAAGGTAAAAACATGGTAACCCACAATTTTACTATTTTAAGAAATTAGAAATTTTCTGCTGCACAATCCATTTTGAAAATCGGAAAGCTGATTTATCACATAAGACTATACATGAAGGATTAAACGAAGCGGTACGCGTTGCTGTCTATCTGGTGCTGCATAACTCACAGTCAGCAATTGGAAATTTGTTAGTTACCATGTTCTTGGTTCACACCCTTCATATCATTATAGAACTCTTCCCACCCCACCACCATCACCACCACCAAAAAAAAAAAAAAAAAAAAAAAAAAAAAGATTACGGAATATATTTAAGATAAATACAACTGCACAACAAACATGACTGAGTGGAGCTTTTGCGCTTCTATCGGGAAGTCCGGGATTCAACCCAGCATTCGACCATTCTGACAAAGCTTTTCTTCATTCCATTTGTGAAGTAGAAATAGTGCGTGTAGTGTGAGTTGGCCGACTTCCTTTCTTATTGTTTTTAAATCGTTATTACTAATTACCAGCAGTGACGGTTTTGCGAAAATTAAGGGGGCGGTCTTTCGGACTGAAACCTGTTCCCCAAAGTTACGAAATATGTAAAACAAACGAAATATCTATTAGTTATGTCTTTACTCATAAACTTCAAACTCCTCCCAAATAAAATTAGGACATTTTAGAAAACGAAACAATCAGAGAAACCCGCCCCAAAGTACGTTTCTAAATCCGCTACTGATTATTTGTATAAATTAGTATTCAAGGTTGTATCCGGAAAATTATTGCTAAATCGTTGCACAGCTATAGTATAACAGAAATGTGGAGGTACTGTTAGACGCATATATTGAAAAACGTACGCTTTGACGGATATATAGAAAAACGTAAGTTAACTTTTGCGCTAGAAGCTAGAGTACTAAGCTCTTAGAAATGAAACACGGATGACAAACTGAAATGATCCCGAGAGGAAAAAAATGTTGATAACTCAAAAGGTAAAATAAAGTTAAATAGCCTCTAAAATTGGCCTCAAATACTACATTCTTTATGTTAGCTTTAATTCGTAAAACATGTGCTCCGTCTATCTTGATGGTGAATTTTAGAGCGAAATATGGCATTTAGGTCATGGAATTCTTATCTAACTATAGAATATACTATAAGAAAGCTATTTAGATAGAAAAATCATGAAAATGAAAAAAGCCAAAATTTCCAAAATTCTCGTTTTTTTCCCAAAAAAGCCGGCTTTTTATGTGCAAAAAACCATCGATTCAAAAAAGCCGGCTTTTTTGCATCTCTAATTCTGATGAATGATGATCAAATATCTCGCCAGAAATATTATTGGGAAATTAAAATAAAAGAGAAGAAAATAAATTATCATCACAAAATACATCCACACTAGTCTTGTATTTAATGTTAATATGTGTTTAGTCCGATCAATTAATTGCTGTAGAAGGATACATATTTACTACGTAAACTAAACCAATTTTAATATGGTTAACGTTGGTTGTAAACTAGTAATCGCTAACCATATGAAAATGCTCTACCTTCAAGTTTTATCTTGTACATAAAAATTACTGTAATGTCCATATGCCGTTGATAAAGTCACCTGGATAGATTGAAAGAAGAACTAAAATCTTTGTTTAATTAAATAACGTCTCAGTATGATGTGTTTATACTGTAAAAAATACAACAACTTCATTTAGGGGCCGTTCAAAAATTTTGTGGCCTTTGATCCAGAAACTAATTATTGGCTAAGATAGTAATCTTTTGATCCATTTTGATTATCCTAATTTGTTGTTTATTTGTCCTGTTGTTGACCTCCGTGACTAGAAAGACGCCAGGTGAGAGTCGAAAGCTCGGAAGTACAAGTGGTATTCAGTAATTACATAAAAACTAACTAACTAACTCTATGGCCTATGGAACCCGGAGGTTCAATCCTGCGTTCACAAAAGCTCTCCACTGACTTCTATCCTTAGCCAATTGGATCCAGTTTATACTTTGTATTCCTATCTCTGCGAGATCCATCTTAATATTGTCCTCCCATCTGCGCCTAGGTCTTCCTAATGGTCGTTTTCCGATTGGTCTTCCAGTCAAGACTTTGAAAGCGTTTCTACTTTCTTTCATTCTAGCTACATGACCTGCCCATCTAAGCCTCCTAGACTTGACGACCCTAACAATGTTGGGTAAACTGTATAAATTATGTAGTTCCCCGTTATGAAGTTTCCGCCATTTCCCATTCTCGTTACTCTTGGGTCCGAATATTCTTCTCAAGATCCTGTTCTCAAATACTTTCAGTCTATGTTCTTCCCTCATAGTAAGCGACCACGTTTCGCAACCATATAGAACAACAGGCATGATTGTCGTTTTATATATTTTAAGCTTCAAACTCTTCGACAGAATTCGCGACGACAAGAGATTTTGAACTGAATAATAACACGAATTCCCTACTTTTAATCGACATTTAATTTCTTCATGTATATGATTTTCGTCTGTTAATATTGTGAGCGTGTGGCCCCCCTCACTCCCATTCCATTTTAAATTTCCCAGTTACTGTTGGCTGAATTGGAATGAGGCTCTATGTACTGTTCGTCGACGCAAACTGTGTTCTAGTTTTATCTTTTTATAAGTTGGCAATCCTGTGAGTGGTGACTCGTGCTTCCTGTTCACCGAACAAAGGAGGTGCAATATGGTCAAAATGATGCAAAACATAGTTCGTCGAATTCAAACATCATCGAGACTTACTTTTACTGTTTTTAACATTTCAATTATTTTGCTTTAATGGTAAACTCATGTAGCACCTCTCAATATGTATATTTTTTATAAAAAAAACATTTACAATTGATATTTTTAAAATATTATTTTATAATGTATAGCGCAAGCTTACTGACGCCCAGTAAGAAGCGCGGGTGTGCTCATTAATGGCGGCGAGCTGAATGGTTCTGTATACACCACGTTCACTAAAAATCAAAAGTTACTTTAACCATCTTCATGAGGATTTTAAATCTAGTTACGTGACATACAAAAGTAACGTCGAAGCAAGTATAAAAATGTAAAATTTGTGTAAAACCAAAGAATATATAAAAACAGCGCTTGACATTCGAAATGGTGAAAAGCAATGATTTGTGAGCATGGAACCTTGAGAAACAAATAGTTGAATGTATTCGCAGTTGAGAAAGAAAAACTAAAACAGAGCCTAAATGATGACCATTGATCAATCAACAAGCATCTATAAAACATTTCATCAATGGGAATAACAACGTGACCCCCCCCCCCCCAAAGCCACCAATTTTTAGTGCGACGAAATTTAGTGTGAATAAGTTGCGTGTGTTAAGTGTTTGTGCATTGTATAATTTAAGTATTAGCCGGCATTTACCATCGATTATTTTCTCCAAAAAAAAAAAAAAAAAAAAAAAAAAAAAAAAAAAAAAAAAAAAGAGAAATTAATAATTCATTATTACTTCTTCGTAAAATTTCCAAACGAAAATTCATATGGGCTTACAATATGGTAGTACAAATTGAGTAAATTTCATAATAATATGTAATAATATTGTATACGTAAGTATCACATAACTTGTGTTTATTGAATAAAAGTTGCACATTGTACATGTTTGGTTTGCAATTGCCTTTACTGTGTGCTCTACACAAATCACTACTGAAAGGGTGGATATTCCATCTAACTACTTGTGATTATTTTGTCGATGTCAGCAGGCGTGGCGAGGAAGGTGGGCGCCCGAAGTCGCAACCTCAATTGAGTGTTACATTGGTTCGAGATCCTGCTTGGAGGTTTGCGCATGTTTTATTTTAATGTTGTCTGCTGTCCGGCGAATGTCCTCTTTCCACCAATTGCTGAAATCCACCGCAGGTAAGGCGTACCGAACAAGACTCGAACTCAGAAGGGTATGTGAATTAGCTTATCCCGAATGGGACCAGGTAAGAATCAAACCCTTCCGGTCATAATATTGATCCTAAATATTTGAAAGTATCCACTTTATCAAAAGTATTATTTAATATTTTAACGCCTCCACAATTTGCCATATTACTGTCCCGACTCACTTCCATGTATTTAGTTTTTTCTGCATTTACTTCTAAACCCATGTCCCTGCAAGCGTTTAATAAGATCTCTGCATTTATTTCTATTGTTCTCCTATCACCCCCTATTAAATTTACATCATCAGCATATGCCATAACCTGGAGGCCCTGGTTGCTATCTTTGATTTTCCTTATGGCGTATTCCAGCACAACGTTAAATAATAATGGCGATAACACATCTTGTTTCAGGCCATTTTCGACGTGAAAGCTCGGGGACAAAAATTTTCCTACCCGGACTTTACTTTGGGATTCATTTAAACATATCTTAATTAATCTAATTAGCTTTCTCGGTATTCCAAGTTCTGTAAGAACGTTGTATAATGTTTCTCTCCTAACCGAGTCATAAGCCTTTCTAAAATCAATAAATAATTGATGTACCGGGGTATTGTATTCCCACTTTTTTTCGAGTATTTGGCGAATGGTAAATATTTGGTCGATAGTTGATCGATTTCGTCTAAATCCGCATTGATAATCTCCAATAATTTCATCTGCGTATGGGGTCAATCTTGCTAACAGAATATTTGAAAGGATTTTATAGGATGTTGACAGAAGAGAAATGCCTCAATAATTATTACAGTCAGTTTTGTCGCCTTTCTTGTGAATTGGAACAATTATTGATTCTTTCCACTCTTGTGGCAATTCTTCCTTTTTGTAGATAAGGAGAATGAGTTTGTGTATTTTGTTCCACAATTTTTCGCCTTCAGCTAAAATTAACTCAGCCGGAATTTCATCTACACCCAGAGATTTGTGTTTCTTTAATTTCTTTATAGCGGTTTCTACTACTATTCGATTGGGTTCTGGAATATACGGTTCTGTGGTGTGTATCTCCTTTTCTCCACGCACATTAGTTTTTGGCTGCGTGTTCAGCAAATCAAAGAAATCTTTCCATCTATTTAAGATGCTATTCGTATCAGTGAGAACTGTTCCGTCAGCTTTCTTTAATACATAAGCACGAGGTTGATAGCTTTTCTTAAATTCGCTGATCCCCTTATACATGTCCCGAATATTTTTATTTTTACTATTATCTTCAAGTTCCTTAATTTTAGCTTTCAAAAAATCCCGTTTCTTTGTTCTAAAAGTTTTGGAAGTTTCCCGCCTGATATCTGCGAAATTTTGTGTAGTTGTTTCATTCGGATTTTGTAGCCACCGTAATTTTGCCTGTTTTCTCTTCTCTGCTAGCTTAATGCACAGTAATTACATAAAACTCTAAATATAATTGATAAAGGCATATAAACCTACTCAATCATGTAAGACATACAAGAATATATAAAATAATATTTTCATTACGTGCAAAACATGAAAAAACAATAAAACAATCATTTCTTGTTATAGCCTGTGTATGTGATTATAATTTATTTCAATAATTCGGCTGAAAATCGTTAATCTTGATCATGAGGATAGTTTGAAATTGCTTTGAATTATTTTATTCAAGATGAACACTGTTTTATAAAGCTGGCCGTCACATAGTCAAAGTTTCTAAGCTGTTGTATTTATTACTAATGTGAAAATTTTAGTGATACAACAGAGGCGTCTATATTTTATCTGAATTTCATTGACCAGACCTCAATTTTAGATATTTTATTTCAATCAAAATTAATTCGAAAAATTCCCTTGCATATTATATTTTTTTTTGGAGAAAGTAAAATCCTGACATTAGCAAAGTTACGGTTTGCTGTCGTTGAATGTTTACAAAGACTTGATATGTCATCTGTTGACTTTTTTTTTTTTTTTTTTTTTTTATGTTCCTAATGTGTTATGTTGAACCTAGATTTGTTGTTTCGTTTTGTAATGTTGTTATAAGACAACACATTCACAGGTTGCTTCATGCGTTCCTGATGAAGACGAAACATCAGTGCAATAGCTCTTGCAGAAATTTTGCAATTTTTGTTCATTCTTGGTAGAGGAGGAAGTAGTGTCATTTTAATATTGTATGTTTGAAATTATTATTGTACTATTAAGAATGCTCATGATTATGTAAAATTACAAAATAACATTAACTCTATTGTCACCTTTAATTAAGGTAAAAGTTAATGTTTTACCTTTAAATCTTAATAAAACATCCTTTGTATTCTTCTGTTCTGAAACCAATATTCAACATTACAATTATGTTATTGACAATATTTCTGTCCAAAAAAAAAAAATCTCTATCAAGAATCTGGACATTACGTTCGACTTTAAACTGTATTTAATAGACATCTTGAATTCATAGTCTCTAAAGCAAGAAGGAACTTAGGAACTTTAAAATGGATTTCTAAGATTTGTCCTTTTTGAAAATCTGTTTAACACTATATTATGCCAGTGTAAGAAGTCATCTGGAATACTGAGCGAGTATTAGGGATAAAGGTGCTCAATATTTTCAAAAAGAGTTTGAAGTAGTTCAGAACTTGTTTCTCTTATGGTCACGATGGAAATTTAAATTGTTATGAGAGAAATTCCATGATGAAATTAGGTTTATTCAAATCATTGAAACGAAGAACCTTATTTGATATGAAACTTATTCATAATGTCTTAATGGGCAGATTATCATTAACAGACACCATAAATCTTTATGTTCCTAACGTGTCAATAAGAAATATAAAAATTTGAAAATGTAATCCTACTCTCAGACGTTCCAGTATGTAAATGTTTGATAAGTGCTAACAATTACTCACATATTATTGATATTTTTGCTGCTGATTTTTCTTTATATTCTCTACCATTTGTTATAAATTTTATTCTCTTTTGTACGTATTGATTTATATTGGTTCATTTTTATTTTATTTTCCTGTTTTCTGTGTATGTTTATTATTATTATGGCTGTATTTTTTTTATTATGATTATCTCTATTCTGTATGTTTTATTCAATGTATTTTGTTTCTTAAAATTTTTATGATTTATTATCTTTTTTTTACGTATGTTCTTTTGTTTGTATTGTTATTTCATATATTATAACTGGAACAGAATTATATTTCCACAAGAACAATGTATTAGAACCCTATTTATACCAAACACTTTTTATTTGCCTCCCGACTAGCAACCACCGATTTTTATCAGAAACAAATATTTTTACATTCTACAAATACAAGAACGGTGAATCTTAAAGTCATAAAAATATTTGCCGTGTCATCGGGTATGTCTAAATAGAATCAACAAATCCCAACTTCGTTAACGATTGTTTTCTTACCTTTACCTATTTGTTTTAATGGAATATTCTATTAGTTTGAAAGTTTCTCGTAAGTGCCTAAGAAACAATTGCCTAGGCCTCATCGAATTGTTTCTCTTCTTTCTTTTTGAATCAATAATTGTACAATACACCTTTAAGAACTTGACTGCTAATAACATGCCTGTTTGAACTGGCAATCTGATTTTTTTCCGTTCTTTTAAGGGTAAATTATTCAGTAGGGAAATTAAAGTGTAAGTAGAGGCGTAGTAATGCAAATTATGGCCTTCTTCACTTACCATTGCTTGAGTGATAATGTTCCCCAACACTGTAAAAAATCCATGGTAGCTCCTCATATTTGAAATTTAGATTTTAACTTAAAAACATTTAGTAAATTATGGAATTTCTTTCAAAAGACTTCCCTTCTATACAACCAGTTTCAGTAGGAAATTGTAGGTAGTTGCCTTAAAGAGATATTATTATTATTTTGACACAATATATCAATCCAAGTTTAGCTATTCGGGTGGTAGCTGGTTATAACTGTGTATCTGTGTTGTTGGTTGTTAATTGTACATAGAGCTTTAAAATATCATTTCCACACTAATTCCATTTTGTATCCAATAATATAAATATACAAATTCTGGAAATGAATCATTCTCAATGGATAAAATTTAACGAAATAATCTCTTCATACTTTCCGGCCGAAATATTGTAGAAGTTACATTTACTGACATGCAGGGTTGGCTGGTTTAAACCTTGGTTTAAACCAGCTTTTTTTTCTTTCTTTCTTTTTAAAAAAGCCAACTGGTTTAAACCAAAAAAAAAAAAAAAAAAAAAAAGAATAAAAATGCTTTAAATCGTATGAACTTCATGGTGACGTCTCCACATATCAAACCATCTGCATTATGTTTATCTACTTTCCACCTTTTAATCAAGGGGCCCCGTGTTCAATTCTTGGTCGAACCACAACCCATCTTTCAAGTGTAAACCAAGTAGCGATTCGAGGTGTTCCTTTAAACGAAAGTCTTCTCCGTGATAACCTTGGTATTTCATACGGATGTTAAGCCTAAACATACGAAACGAAACCAAATTATATATTTCTACTTGCCTGAATGCCTGTTGTTTTATAAAGAAGCCAAGGTTGCTTAAATATATTGATAGAAATTGACAAAATTTATCAACTGTCTACGTAGCTTCCAACATCAGCTTGGATTCGACTTTGTTTTAATTTTATTGAATGATACCTACATACCAAATTTGCAATTTAATACCTCAGTTTTAGCGTAGTGATTATGATACGTTGACCTTAAAATTTTAGATACAAATACATTTAAAGTAATAACAGGATTTTCCTAATGGCTAAGGTGGGAGTTTCCCGATTTATATATAATTCTGTATAATGTTTTTACTTGTGTAATTGTTTATCTTTTTGTCCTTCTGAAATGACTCTTGACAATTATATTAACAACTAGATCTATGTAAAAATTACTACAACGTATTTTTATCAGGAGTCTTTCGTTGAGTGAGTCGGCAATCGCATTTGTGACCAATTAGTCCCGGTTTCGTGTCCAAATGGACAATTTCTCTTGGATGTAAGCCGAGAAGTGGTTTGGATTCCGCTTTAAGCTTAAGTGACCCCTTCCAGAATAACCTTGTTGTTGCATAATAACACCAAGGCGAAACAAACTAATTTCTGTCCATATCTAATATAAATACATAGAGCAAATTATTTAAACCAAAAAAACCTGGTTTAGGGGCCGCGGTGGCTCAGTGGTAGAGCGTTCACCTCTGGTGCTTGGGGTCCCGGGTTCGATCTCAGCCCCGCCAAGTGGACTTTGTGGTGGACAAACACCGTGTGTGGGGTTTTCTCGGGGTTCTCCCGTTTCCTCCCACTTTCTTCATTCCACCATTTCATTCATTTCTCATCATCACCGTCTCCTTTAGCCTAACCGGCATAACCGTGGGACGTAAAACTCAAAGATTTCATTTCATTTTCATTTCAAAACCTGGTTTAAACAAAAAAAGTTTTTTTTGTTTTTTTTTTTCAATAAAAACCATGGTTTTTGCCAACCCTGCTGACATGCAAAAAATATTGTGACGTAAAATTGTTTCACATGTAAAAGTCTTTAAATGATATATTTACCTTCATGAATGTAGATTTTGATGGCATACCATTAGACTTCTATTACTTATTTCCTTTATTTTGATGAAGATTATCCGTCTTTGGAAGGATCTGAGTCTTCAAATATTCTATAATTTATGCCTGGGCTGTTTGAGGAATCCGTATCTGCTCTTTCATATCATCCTTGAACAAATGTCTGAACATTCCGTTGTCAACATTTTTCAATCAGTAATATTCTTCCAACTTCAATCTGATACAACTTAATCGTGCATAAAACCTACATGGGGCCGCGATGGCTCAGTGGTAGAGCGTTTATCTCTAGTGTATGGGGTCCTGGTTCTATCCCAGCTCGTGTCAAGTGAACTTTGTGGTGGACAAACACCATGTGCTTGGGTTTTCTCGGAGATCTCCCAATTCCTCCCACTTTCTTCATTCCACCGTTTCATTCATTTCTCATCATCACCGTCCCCTTTAACCTAGCCGACATAACCGTCGGACGTAAAACTTATAGATTTCATTTCATTTCATAAAACCCACATCCTCTATTTAGAACTTGCTCACTCAGTATCATCCGAGGCTCCGTTCTCTGCAAAAACTGACGAAAGTTGCTTGATCTAAACTCACCATCTCAACTGAAATTGAAGAGAATTTTACCACTCTTCTGAAAGTCGTTATCGAAAGTTTATAATCCTCACATTCTCATTAGTGGTTCATCTCAACATTTTCTATCTGCGAAAAAATGCTAGAAAACATGTAAAACTTGTCTCACGTTCGAGGACACAAGCAGTCTGACATTTCAACATCACATCACAAAGGTAAGGCACACTTTACATCATGAGTTGCGATTCAACATATTTAAATATTGCTACTGGACGGATTGTACAACCTCATTAAACTTTAAATGTGCCATTGTGGAGTCTTCTTTGCTCAAGAAATACCAACGTACTCCTTGATTTACATAAAAAAATCTCTGAGATTCTCCAGCGTTTAGACTTTCTCTCTATCTTAACAAGAACAACTATTCATCACTTCAAGATATTCGACTACATCTTACGGGTAAGTATTCTCAAATCCATTACATTATATAAAATTACATAATATATAAATACATTATACTAGGAATGCAATGGATGTACCCGATTGCAATGAAATGAGCTGAGCGAGCTTAAACTACGTAATCATTCCTGGCCATTATGCAATAATAAATGCCATTTTTAATTGTTGACAAAAAAATCGCGTGAAAACTTTTTCCCCATGTTAAGTCTATGCAAGCGTTTTTCGGTGATTATTCCTCGATGGTACATCGGATTTTTGATTTCGACCTATGTTGTCACTCAGCACGACATACTCTATCAGCGTGCTAAGTTTGGTTGAGATCGGCCAAACGGTCTAGGAGGAAGCGTTTTTCGGTCATTATTCCTCGATGGTACATCGGATTTTTGATTTCGACCTATGTTGTCACTCAGCACGACATACTCTATCAGCGTGCTAAGTTTGGTTGAGATCGGCCAAACGGTCTAGGAGGAGTTCGCGGACAACCAAACGGCTAACCCGAGTATAAGAGCTTCGCTTCGCTCAGCTCAATAAAACTTACAAATAAAATACGTAATTAAAAAAAAAAACACGTCATTCAACAATACACAACAATAAAAAATAAACTTTTAAAGGATTGAGATATACTTTAGTAAACGAGAGGATACATGTTAAGTCTAAAAATTATGTAGCAGAGATAGTATCGCAAGAGCTTTGTAAGGTAATGCAAGAAAATTACAGAGTTCTGACTATTACTATTGTTATTAATAATAGTAGCCCTTTCTGATGATTCAATGGCTAGCGCGCGCGCCTTTGATGCACTGAGTCCCGGTGGGAAAGCTTTGAAATTCCAACACATTACGGTGATTCGAACTGAACCTTAAAATGTAGGTACTTATCTTAGGGGCGGATCCACAAGAGGAAACTTTCTTATTTTATATATAAATGAAACCCATCCCAGAGTTTGGAGCTCTTAAAAGTAGCTCTAAGTAGCAGTATTACAACTCACCGTCCCCCTAGAAGTCCTCCTGGATCCGCCCCTGACATATCTCATATAGTCTCGATACTGAAGAGGAACTCTACTCTCTAATAACCAACCAAAATAAAGTCAAAAACAAACATTGGGTCACAACAGTAGATACTTTATTATTTTAAACTGTATCTTGGAAAAGTTTATTTAAGTGAACTGTTAAGCCTCAACTCCTTAACGAGAGGTATTGTGTTTGAAGCCCACTGCCAGTGCCTCCGTCACAAAATGATGAGGTTATATCTGTAATATCAAGACTTTGACCCGACTAATTACCACAATGTTTATACTTAAAAAAAGAGAAAGAAAATTGGAAACTGCATCAGACCTATTGACTAATCACGTTGGACTTTTACTTCCTCTTCAGCGGCGAGGCTATATGGGACGGGACCTACTGAGCATATACCAATCAATAATTGTAATAAAGAAAATCAGCAGATTTTGTTTTAATAAACAATTTAATATGCAATCCGAACAATTACTGAGCCAAAGACGGAACCACAAGCGTAAAAAGCACGCGCGTTAGCCACTAACTTGTTTCTGTGTTTGCATGGACTAATAGTTTGATGTAGAATTCAAACCACATGTGTTCTCACAGAGAATCAAACCCATAACTTCCATGCCATTGGCGATGAAAACAACGGTTATACTAACTAACTATTGAAGTTTCTATTAAATAGTCTCATTCAGATGTTCTGGAATTTAATTAATAATTACTAAAAAGTAATAAGGATGAAATCTATATCAGAATCTTTAACTTTTAATTTACTTGTACTCGATCTTTGAAGTCCATAACTTCTTTTGTCTTACATCAAGTTTTTGATGCTTATGATAAGTGAATGAGCAGTAGATTGTATCATTGCAGATTTTAGGTAATTATTTCTCTTTCGAATTTGTTGAATGATTGACTGATTTGCATTTAAGACTTTTATTAGCTCCTAACTCAATCTATGGCCTACGGTACTCGGAGATTCTTTGCCGCGTTCACAAAAGCTCTCCACTGACCTCTATCCTTAGCCAATTGGATCCACTTTCTACTTTGTATTCCTATGTCTGCGAGATTCATCTTAATATTGACCTCCCATCTCACCTAGGTCTTCCTAATAGTCATTTTCCGTTTGGACTTCCGGTTAAGACTTTGAAAGCATTCCTATTTTCTTCCATTCTGGCTACATGACCTGTGCACCTGAGCATCCTAGATTTGATGACCCTAACAATGTTTGTTCAAGGGTATAATTATGTAGTTCCTCGTGTAGCGTGTCGACCCATAATTCTTTCTTTCGAGGTTACTTTTTGGCGTGCCTAGTCCTGCCCCCCCCCACCATCACGCAGTTCGAAAACAATTTCAATCGTTTGTACTTCGTTTGCTCCCATTTGCTCCGCAGTAGCTCGGTTTGCTCCCTTACCGTTCCCGAGAAAATGGAATCTTAAAGTGGGGGAGCCAGACCAACGTCGTTCCAGCCTCCCCACCCAACTAAAAATAATAGTTGGAGGGAAAGGATAGTGGCATTCGTTTGTACTTCGTTTGCTCCCATTTGCTCCACAGTTTCTGCGTTTGATCCCCTCCCGTTCCCGAAAAAATAGAAATATAAAGTGGGGGGCCAGAACAACATGGTCCCAGCCCCCCACCCAATAGCAGACAGAAACGGATGGTGTCATTCGTTTGTATTCGTTTGCTCCCATTTGCTCCGCAGTAGCTCCGTTTGCTCCCTTACCGTTCCCGAGAAAATAGAAATTTAAACTGAGAGGCCAGAAAAAGGTGGTCCCAGACCCTCGAATTAAAAACAGTCACAGAGAGGAACAGATGGTCGCATTCGTTTGTAATTCGTTTGCTCCCATTTGCTCCGCAGTAGCTCCGTTTGCTCCCTTACCGTTAACGAGAAAATATGACCTTAAAATGGGGGAAGGGGGGGGCAGAACAACTTCGTCCCAGTGCCCTACCCAACTACAATTAATCGCTGAGCGGAACGGATGGTGGCATTCGTTTGTACTTCGTTTGCTCCCATTTGCTCCGCAGTAGCTCCGTTTGCTCCCTTACCGTTCCCGAGAAAATAGAAATTTAAACTGAGGGGCCAGAAAAAGGTGGTCCCAGACCCTCGAATTAAAAACAGCCACAGAGAGGAACAGATGGTCGCATTCGTTTGTGCTTCGTTTGCTCCCATTTGCTCCGCAGTAGCTCCGTTTGCTCCCTTACCGTTAACGAGAAAATAGAAATTTAAACTGAGAGGCCAGAAAAAGGTGGTCCCAGACAATCGAATTAAAAACAGTCACAGAGAGGAACAGATGGTGGCATTCGTTTGTACTTCGTTTGCTCCCATTTGCTCCGCAGTAGCGCCGTTTGCTCCCTCACCGTTCCCGAGAAAATAGATATTTTAACTGAGTGGCCAGAAAAAGGTGGTCCCAGACCCTCGAGTTATAAACAGTCACAGAGAGGAACAGATGGTCGCATTCGTTTGTAATTCGTTTGCTCCCATTTGCTCCGCAGTAGCGCCGTTTGCTCCCTTACCGTTCCCGAGAAAATAGAACCTTAAAGTGGGGGGCAAGAACAACGTCGTCCCATCCCCCCACCCAACTAAAAATAATCGCTGAGCGGAAAGGATGGTGGCATTCGTTTGTACTTCGTTTGCTCCCATTTGCTCCGCAGTAGCTCCGTTTGTTACCTTACCGTTCCCGAGAAAATAGAAATTTAAACTGAGAGGCCAGAAAAAGGTGGTCCCAGACCCTCGAATTAAAAACAGTCACAGAGAGGAACAGATGGTCGCATTCGTTTGTAATTCGTTTGCTCCCATTTGCTCCGCAATAGCTCCGTTTGCTCCCTTACCGTTAACGAGAAAATATGACCTTAAAATGGGGGAAGGGGGGCAGAACAACTTCGTCCCAGTGCCCTACCCAACTAAAATTAATCGCTGAGCGGAACGGATGGTGGCATTCGTTTGTACTTCGTTTGCTCTCATTTGCTCCAGACTAGCTCCGTTTGCTCCCTTACCGTTCCCGAGAAAGTAGATATTTAAACTGAGGGGCCAGAAAAAGGTGGTCCCAGACATTCGAATTAAAAAGTCACAGAGAGGAACAGATGGTCGCATTCGTTTGTACTTCGTTTGCTCCCATTTGCTCCGCAGTAGCGCCGTTTGCTCCCTTACCGTTTCCGAGAAAATGGAAATTTAAACTGAGAGGCCAGAAAAAGGTGGTCCCAGACCCTCGAATTAAAAACAGTCACAGAGAGGAACAGATGGTCGCATTCGTTTGTACTTCGTTTGCTCCCATTTGCTCCGCAGTAGCTCCGTTTGCTCCCTCACCGTTCCCAAGAAAATAGATATTTAAACTGAGTGGCCAGAAAAAGGTGGTCCCAGACCCTCGAATTATAAACAGTCACAGAGAGGAACAGATGGTCGCATTCGTTTGTAATTCGTTTGCTCCCATTTGCTCCGCAGTAGCTCCGTTTGCTCCCTTACCGTTCCCGAGAAAATAGAACCTTAAAATGGAGGGGCCAGAACAACGTTGTTCCAGCCCCCCACCCAACTAAAAATAATCGCTGAGCGAAACGGATGGTGGCATTCATTTGTACTTCGTTTGCTCCCATTTGCTCCGCAGTAGCTCCGTTTGTTCCCTTACCGTTCCCGAGAAAATAGAAATTTAAACTGAGAGGCCAGAAAAAGGTGGTCCCAGACCCTCGAATTAAAAACAGTCACAGAGAGGAACAGATGGTCGCATTCGTTTGTGCTTCGTTTGCTCCCATTTGCTCCGCAGTAGCTCCGTTTGCTCCCTTACCGTTAACGAGAAAATATGACCTTAAAATGGGGGAAGGGGGGCAGAACAACTTCGTCCCAGTGCCCTACCCAACTAAAATTAATCGCTGAGCGGAACGGATGGTGGCATTCGTTTGTACTTCGTTTGCTCTCATTTGCTCCAGACTAGCTCCGTTTGCTCCCTTACCGTTCCCGAGAAAGTAGATATTTAAACTGAGGGGCCAGAAAAAGGTGGTCCCAGACATTCGAATTAAAAACAGTCACAGAGAGGAACAGATGGTCGCATTCGTTTGTAATTCGTTTGCTCCCATTTGCTCCGCAGTAGCGCCGTTTGCTCCCTTACCGTTTCCGAGAAAATGGAACCTTAAAGTGGGGGCAGAAGAACGTCGTCCCAGCTCCCCACCCAACTAAAAATAATAGCAGAGAGGAGCGGATAGTGACACTTGTTTTTACTTTGTTTGCTCCCATTTGCTTTGCAATAGCTCCATTTGCTCCCTTACCGTTCCCGAGAAAATAGAAATTTAAACTGAGGGTCCAGAAAAGCTGGTCCCAGACACTCGAATTAAAAACAGTCACAGAGAGAAACAGATGGTCGTTTTCGTTTGTACTTCGTTTGCTCCCATTTGCTCCGCAGTAGCTCTGTTTGCTCCCTTACCGTTCCCGAGAAAATGGAACCTTAAAGTGGCGGAGCAGAACAACGTCGTCCCAGCCCCCCATCCAACTAAAAATAATCGCTGAGGGGAACGGATGGTGGCATTCGTTTGTACTTCGTTTGCTCCCATTTGTTCCGCAGTTTCTGCGTTTGCTCCTTTACCGTTCCCGAAAAATAGAAATTTAAAGTGGGCGCCAGAACAACATGGTCCCAGCCCCCCACACAATAGCAGGGAGGAACGGATTGTGTCATTCGCTTGTACTTCATTTGCTCCCATTTGCTCCGCAGTTCCTAAGTTTGCATCCTTACCGTTCCCAATAAAATGGAACTTTAAACTGTGAAGGGCCAGAAAAAAGGAGCCCGGGAAATTCGAGGGGCCAGAAGAAAGTGATCCCAGCCCCTCGAATTAAAAAAAAATCACAGAGAGTAACAGATGGTCGCAATCGTTTATACTTCCTGTGCTCTAAATTGCTCCGCAATTTGTCCGGTTGCTCCCCTGGCGTTCGCGAGAAAGTAGAATTTTAAATTGGGGGTTCCAGAACAACATGGTTTCTGCCCCCCACTCAATGGTAGAGAGGAACGGATGAGGCATGCGCTTCTACTTCATTTGTTCCCATTTGCTCCGCAGTTTCTCAATTTGCTCCCCTGCTGTTCCCGAGAAAATGGAACATTAAAGTGGTGGTCCAGGAAAGCGTATCCCAGCACCTCGAATTGAAATAATTTCAATGAGGAACGGATGGCGGCATTCGTTTGTACTTTGTTTGATTCGCGGTAGCTATGTTTACTCACGGACAAACTGCGTAGCAAATGAGAGCAAAGGAAATACAAACGAATGCGACCATCTGTTCTTCTCTGTGATTTTTTTTTTTAATTCGAGGGGCTGTTATCAGTTTTTTCTGGCCCCTCGAAGTTCCTGGGTTCCTTTTTTCTGGCCCCTCACAGTTTAAAGTTCCATTTTCTTGGGAAAGGTAAGGATGCAAACTTAGGAGCTGCGGAGCAAATGGGAGCAAATGAAGTACAAGCGAATGCCACAATCCGTTCCTATCTGCTATTGATTGGGAGGCTGGGACCATGTAATTTTGGCCCCGTACTTTAAATTTCTATTTTATCGGGAATGATAGGGGAGCAAACGTAGAAACTGCGGAGCAAATGAGAGCAAACGAAGTACAATCGAATGCCGCCATCCGTTCCCCTCAGCGATTATTTTTAGTTGGATGAGGGGCTGGAAGGACGTTGTTCTGGCTCCCCCAATTTAATGTTCCATTTTCTCGGGAACGTAAGCGGAGCAAACGGAGTTACTGCGGAGCAAATGGGAGCAAACGAAGTACAAACGAATGCCACCATTCGTTCCCCTTAGCGATTATTTTTAGTTGGGTGGTGGCCTGGAACAACGTTGTTCTGGCCCCCCACTTTAAGGTTCCAGTTTCTCGGGAACGACAAGAGAGCGAACGGAGCTACTGCGGAGCAAATGGGAGCAAACGAAGTACAAACGAATGCGACCATTTGTTCCTCTGTGACTGTTTTTAATTCGAGGGTCTGGGACCACCTTTTTCTGGTCCCTCAGTTTAAATTTCTATTTTCTCGGGAACGGTAAGGGAGCAAACGGAGCTAGTGCGGAGCAAATGGGAGCAAACGAAGTACAAACGAATGCGACCATCTGTTCCTCTCTGTGACTTTTTAATTCGAGGGTCTGGGACCACCTTTTTCTGGCCCCTCAGTTTAAATTTCTATTTTCTCGGGAACGGTAAGGGAGCAGACGGAGCTACTGCGAAGCAAATGGGAGCAAATGAAGTACAAACGAATGCCACCATTCGTTCCCCTTAGCGATTATTTTTAGTTGGGTGGTGGCCTGGAACAACGTTGTTCTGGCCCCCCACTTTAAGGTTCCAGTTTCTCGGGAACGACAAGAGAGCGAACGGAGCTACTGCGGAGCAAATGGGAGCAAACGAAGTACAAACGAATGCGACCATTTGTTCCTCTGTGACTGTTTTTAATTCGAGGGTCTGGGACCACCTTTTTCTGGCCCCTCAGTTTAAATTTCTATTTTCTCGGGAACGGTAAGGGAGCAGACGGAGCTACTGCGAAGCAAATGGGAGCAAATGAAGTACAAACGAATGCCACCATCCTTTTCTCTCTGCTATTGGGTGGGGGGTGGGGGCTGGGATCATGTTGTTCTGGCCCCCCACTTTATATTTCTATTTTTTCGGGAACGGTAGGGGATCAAACGCAGAAACTGTGAAGCAAATGGGAGCAAACGAAGTACAAACGAATGCCACCATCCGTTCCCCCCAACTATTATTTTTAGTTGGGGGAGGCTGGAACGACATTGTTCTGCCCCCCCACTTTAAGATTCCATTTTCTCGGGAACGGTAAGGAGCAAACGGAGCTACTGCGGAGCAAATGGGAGCAAACGAAGTACAAACGATTGAAATTGGTTTCGAAGAATTGCGTGATGGTGGGGGGGCCAGGACTACGCACGCTACTTTTTGCTTTTCCTGTGATTTTAGGATCGTAATTGGTATTTAAAACCATTTAATTAGTGTGTTGATATCTAATTAATTCAGGCCTTGTTCATTATTTAGATTGTCTCTATATTTTAATTCCTTCTGTAGAGTTAACTTAGCTAGACCAAAAATCTAAAGTTGCTTGTTTGTTTCACATGAGGAAACGTCGCTTCGTATCTTTTTCTTCCCTTTTGCTGTGTCAAAAAAGAAATGAGTCTGTAACTTTATAACCTCTGAATCACTGCACATGCAAGGGATATCCAACCCTTGTATCTTACCTGAAAGTCATGTGTAACTTCTGAATACTCTTATTGTTCTTTGTTTAAATCTAGATGGCTGCTAGAACTTTCTAGATGCATAATTAACTTTCTATCGTCACAATTGTCATTTCTAGGTACTAAAACGGTCCACTTTTGACACTATATAATTTAAGCGTCTAATGTACACTAGTGTTATTGGTATAATTGTGCAGCTGGTAAAATCCTGATAAAGCACTATTTTGTCTGTATTATAAAATTAACCTTTGACTTTTAATTGGAATATTATGTGATAGATGACGCTCAAATCTTATACTAATTACCTTAGAGCGCATGCGTGAATACTTTAGTTAACATCCCAAATAGTCGTTTAGATAATTTGCATCCAATCTAAATGCGGCAAATAGTTTTATTAAACGCGAGTGTCTTGATTTCAGGAAGACACCTTTTTAGTGGCGTGTGACCAAACTTCCCTGAATACAAAACGGCTCTCCAAGTTTGTTTCGTGGGGGAAAAATCAACATTACTTCCGGAGGCACAGGTTGCTGCTTGTCACCCCTTTGAGGGGGCTCCGACCCACTTTCTCTCCCTGGGCCAAGATCCTGTCCGTCTGTCGGACTTCTGCATTTCTTCTCCGACTTTGTCAAGAGTCATGGAAAGAAGAAACTTAGTGAATTTATAAGTGTGTATCTTTACACTGCTTCAGTGGAGAACTTACACCATCTCCGTTCTTGTGTGTGCATACTTTGAAAGAAATATCATATTGCGCTAAACTTTGTCATTGGTCAAACATCTGACTACGTCACACAGACAATTAAATTCTATACTTTCCTTTGAACTGCTCTTATTTTCTTCCACGTTTTACTACATTTTTGACAGTACAGATTTCACACATACGCCACTACAAATTCAGGCATAATCTAATATTGCCTCTGCTGTACGAAAGATTTAGTTCTTCGAAAACTCCTCTGTGCTGTACCTAAGAAACAACTAATAAAAACTCATAATACTTCTAACTCGGCGTTCCAGTCATTTTAACGCCTGGCAAAGCCTCTCAAGTATTACCTCATCTATTATAAAATTCTCTTATAAATTATCTCCGAAGAAATCCATTCGTCGATGTGGCTCAATCATGAAGAGTGTCTTGTTATTTTGATCTCCTTGTGAACTACTACTCCGTTCACGCCTGCTAAAGACTTAGTGCTTCACTATCTTGGTGTTTGAGAAACTGTGTGAACCACTACCATCTTATGTGCCCTGCGATTCTAGTTCCAGTCTGGCACCCACCAGTGGAAATTCCTGTTAAACAGAGGACTTCGATGTCTGAAGGAACTGACAGCGTCTTCTAGGTTTCCCGCTCGAACCCTCGAACCTCACCAGACTTTGCCTTTGGGAACTTCGACTCTCTGTGAGTCCTCTCTGATTGCCACGCCACAGTCTACTAGGACATCTTTCCGAAACGACGAAACGAAACGAGGCCACCTAAAATTGTTCTCCAATCTCCATATGTGTTTATTTGTGATGTGAGTGATTTAATTTGATTATGTGAATTAAAAGTGCGCTTTTACTCTTCACACTGGCTCTTAGAATCATGTGCTCCTTTTCCGCACTCAATATCTGTTTTCAATAATTGTTCTTACATAAAGTGATTCTAGCAATTTGAGTTGTTAGCGATAAATACGGTATCTCTTCCTTTCTATTGTTTTATTTAAGCAGTTATTACTAGGCTAACTTGTTTAAGCTACCGATTAGTTGAAAATTGCTTTTGAATGACTAAGCGTAACCAAAGCCTGATCCTTTCTTACTAATCACATATTTGTGGTCTGAATAACCTAATTGTTAATTTAGTATTTCATTGGTTTTGACCTAATTAACATTTGCTGTGTAGAAAGTGCCTGATCGCTTGTTGTTAAGTCAAGCTGTTGTCCCGCTACAAATGTTTATTTCTTTGCACGAGCCCTAGCTATCAATTTCCCTTAGTGCTCAAATTAATCTTCTCCTTGTGGACTTCACGCTAACTGGTGAATCCCTGTGAGCTGTCACTGCCACAGTGCGTTCTGGCATATATGTATGGGACACTCGTAAATCAATGCTAATTCAAATTCTCATTAAACTCGAGCTATTGTGTTACTAATTAATTATTGTTGATTTTGTCGTAATTAGGCACTTATAAGTATCCCGCTCACTTCCTTTACCAGACCTCCTCCCCTTTGTTGTCGGCAGTTATTCGAACACGACTGATCACTTCTCCATTTTAATGAATTATTTGTTCAGCTGAGAGACAGCTCATGTCCATTAAATCTACTTGTCAGGCGATTCTTGTAAATATACGGCAGTCAAACTATATTCCTTAATTACACTTTCAGTTTAGGCAACCTACGGTATGCTCGTGACTGATGGTGGGATAATTCCATAGGTGGCCGCAAAAATTTTTAACATCCCGCTTCCGGCCACGACACTCGTTATGAAGTTTCCGCCCTTCCCCATTCCCGTTCCCCTTGGGTCCGAATATTCGTCTCAGGATCTTGTTTTCAAATACAGGGTGGCCCAGTAGGTATACACCCCTGCATTGATCAAGTATAACATTCTAGCTTATGGGTTTATTTGCTTCGGCTGTTCCGAACTTAAGGTATAAGTAAAAAGGCTTTAGAGCAAATAATAAAGAAACTAATGGATAACAATAAGAAATAATATGAAATACAGTGAGTTAATCGGTACGGGACTGTATACCTACTTTTGGGCTACCCTGTACTTTCAGTCTATGTTCTTCCCTCAGAGTGCGCAACCATACAGAACACCAGGCACGATTATCGTTTTATATATTTTAAGCTTCAAATTCCTCGACAGAATTCGTGACGACAAGACATTTTGAACTGAATAACAACACGAATTCAATGCTTTCAGTCGACATTTAATTTCTTCGTGAATATGGTTTTCGTCTGTTGTTATTGATACTTTCATTAGCAGTGAAGCTACTATATAAGACGAGATCTACAGTTTAAAGAAAGATCTAAACCACTATAGAGCTTAGAGTGCTCTTCCACCGGGAATTAAACTCAGGACCTAGTTCACCGAAGATATGTGGATTTACCACTTCCTTTTCCTTTTTGTACTTTAAAGCACGGAATCACCATAAGTACCCGTTCTTTTCTTTTGATCGTTTTAGTTTGAAACTAATTTCTATCATCATTTTTCTGGTTTTTTTTTTTTTTTTTTTTTTTAATATCACTCAAATAACAGAGACATAAACACAGAGAACAATTTAAAATGTGCATGCATGGTTGACAACTTTTGAAAATTGAAATACCGGACACCCTCTGGAGTACGTATTCTCTTAAGATTTTGACATCGTTCATCAAAAATATGAACAACGTAAAAGTGATTACTTCATATAAAATTGAGGGATTCAAAGTTACTTTTAAACCATTTATTAAACTTACTTATTCCAGTTTTGATTAAATTGGCCCATGTAATTTTTGTAGTCTACCATCAATAATATATCGTATTTGAAAGAGAAAAGCAAATATAAATGGCAATATAATTATGGTATGCACAAAGCATACTTGAAAAATAAGTCTTACCAGCTTCGCTGGGGCTGGTAATGTCTCATAATGCGTGCATACTTTTACTGGATGTGGATGCATTATTTAATTGGAAGGTTTAGCTGAAGATGAAGCAGTGTTAGCTGTACTCTTGAGACTGTACTTTGTTGATCTTTACCAGTTTTGATAACTGAAGTAAATTTTCCTGCCTACAACTCTTCAGCAAATTCTGCTGACGATAGGTCGATATCAAAGCGAATTATAAGCTCTTCTTTAACCATGTTGATCGAGAAACGACTCCTTTCGTCACTCCAAAGTAATCTGAATAGAACAGAGAATAGAACTAGTACGAGAAAAAATACCGGACATTCAACGTCGGGTTTTGAGGTCGTACTGGACACCGGGCAAGGAAGTCAAAACCCGAACTGTCTGGTAAAATACGGGACAGTTGGCAACCGTATGTGCATGCCCTTTAATGGAACTGAAACCTGGCATAGACTGTATGTCGTAATTTAAAGCTGAAGACCACAAACCATTCAGCTATGCATATTGGCTACTAAATCAATGAGGAGGACTTTTAAACTTATCATATTCGTTGATATAAGTTGAACGATGTTGCTAGATTTTAAATTTGTTCGGATAATTTAGCATTTTATATTATACTAGCAGAATACCCGCTTTCGCACGGCGATAATATGTTTCGTTTTGGACATAAAGGGCACCAAAACTGTCACCAATCAACTTTGGGACCTCAAAAACTATGAATTCAACATTAATATCGGTCATTCTCAATTATTCTTACACAGTACCGAAACCAGCCACAGAGGTTTGGGGGGACCATGGATATGTTAGGGAGGGGGGGGGGGCAAGTCATTAAAAATTCTCTTACAATTATCTAAATTGTGTTTTTTGTATTGATGTTTGGCGGGGCCACGTGAAATTTAGGGGCGCCAGGGCCCCCCTAGTCTCCCTCTAGTTGCGGGCCTGTTCTTACATGCCATCATCCCCCCGGAGTAATGATGGAGATGAATTTGAATGTAAACGCAATCGGAAGTGTCAATGTATATCTCAGCGACCCCAAGAACTATGGATTCTACACTACAAGGTGTACAACTCTGCTTCCGCCGTTTTCCGAAAGGTGGCTACAACGGTAAGTAGGGGTCGAAATAAACAGATCGCAGAAGTCAGACAGTTAGCTTGGACCTCTGTCAATATAACCCCATTCAAGCATTAGTCGATTTGTATGTGCATTGTAAAGTTATTCTCGATTGAAAATGTCAGGTTACGAGCCAAATTCTCGCCATTTGCGGGAGGGTCTTCTTTTTTGTTTTAATATGAAGAAAACTGCGGCTGAGTCTCATCGAATGCTCTCAAGTACTTATGGTAAGGACGCTATTAGTGAGAGAACGGTGACTTTAACGTCGAAGAACGGCATAGTGGTGGAAGACAGAAAGTTTTCGAAGATGCAGAATTGGAGACATTGCTGAGTGAAGACTCGCGTCAAACTCAAGAAGAATTGGCATGATCATTGGGAGTGACACAGCAAGCCATTTCAAAACAACTCAAAGCCTTGAGTATGATTCAGAAAGAAGGAACTTGGGTCCCGGATGAGTTGAAACCAAGAGACGTTGAACGGTGTTTGTGTGTTTGTGAACAGTTGCTTCAGAGACAAAAACGGAAGAGATTTCTGCATCGCATTGTGATCGGGGATGAAAAATAGGTTTATTACGATAACCCTAAGCGCAAAAAATCATGGGGATATCCCGGCCATGCTTCCACGTCGACGGCCAAACCGAATATTCATGACTCCAAGATCATGCTCTGCATTTGGTGGGAGTAGTTCGGCGTCGTATACTATGAGCTGTTAAAATCAAGTGTAACAATCACAGGTGATCGTTATCCAACGAAATTAATGCGTTTGAGCCGAGGATTAAAGGACAAACGGCCGCAATACAGCGAGAGGCACGACAAAGTGATTGTGCAGCACGACAACGCTCGATCCCATGTTCCAAAAGTGGTCAAAACGTACTTGGAAACGTTAAGATGGGAAGTCCTACCCCACCCGCCGTACTTTCCAGACATTGCTCCATCTGATTATCACCTATTTAGATCAATGGCGCATGACCTGGCTGACCAACACTTCCGATCTTATGAAGAAATCAAAAAGTGGATGGATTCGTGGATCGTCTCCAAAGATGAAATATTTTTGCGACGCGGCATTCGTACGCTGCCCGAAAGATGGGAGAAAGTTGTGGCCAGCGAGGGACAATACTTTGAATAATGCCTGGGTAAGCAATTTGTTTTATTAAAGCGTCATATTTTGGGGAAAAAACGGCGGAAGCAAAGTTGTACACCTTATAATATCGGTCATTTTCGATCATTTTTAAATATCTCCCCCTCCCCTAAGTTGTACCATCCAAGTGAAATGATAAAAAGCCACCCCATTCCCGAACCTCATCTATGTTGAAAATTTGATCGAGATCGGTCAGGTGGTTCAAGAGTTATTACGTCACTTTCATTTTATACATATATATGTAGATTATATATCCGATAATAATTAAATTAAAGCGATGACACAGAGTTAATTTTCTTATTAGGCGAAAGTTGAAGTTTTCTTAAACCTTGGTTTAGCTCGCATATGTTGGTAGTCCTGCACCTCATTAATAGTTAACATTTCCTCTTGAAACTGTTTTCGCGCTCTTATTAAATAGTCCATTATGTAGCGGAAAATTTTGAGAAACCCAGCAAACATTAGTAGCTTAATGAAACTTGCTGGATAGTTGCTTTTCTTCAAGTATAGCAATATCCTAAAAGTGCCGAACATCTCTCTTGTGCTTCAATATGGCTGCCATATCCAATTTGGCCGCCACCGTCTATAGAACAATTACATTGTGCTTGATTTCTTACCCTAGGTTCAATACTACGATCTTGGAACTCCATAACAAAATATTTTATAAATAAAATTTCCTTTGTTTGATATATAATTCATCTCTGTAGGTCAGTGGATATAAAGTTACAAATGATAGAGTAGGCTAGTACCTCTCAATCTTGTACCTCTGTTTCTTTCAAGTGCATTTTTCTGATTTCCTTGTTTTTTAATAGATATAATATTTATATAAGTAAAAAAATAAAGAAAATACGTCAACATGCCATAATTACAATTGATATGTACAAAATATGGTATATTTGGGAATAATTGGGCATTATACGGAAATTTCTGTAAATTTATTTGGCAAAATAGTCCATAGAGAAAACAAGCTACCAGAATCTTCAAAGAAGATTTATTGCTACACATAAAATCCTCATAGAACCATTGCATAAGCAACATTAGTTGCAATGCTTCAATTGTCAAAGATTTGGTCATTCGCAAGCAACTTGCCAAGCTCTGCGTTAAGTGCGCCGGATCTCATTGGACGTACCAATGCAAAAAGAAGACCAAAGATACACCAACGAAATGTGTCAACTGTAAAGGAGTTCATCCTGAAAATTATTCCGGATATCCACGAATACAACAAATTCTACAAGCAAAAAGGCAAACAACACCAGCAAGCACAATCTCACATTCAGCACCTCTTCAAGATACCACTGCTGCATTCAATTCAAGATCTGTGTCTACAATATCACGCGCTATCTCGATTCAACACCGGAAATGTTTCGTGGTGAAAATTCATCCTCTGAAGACATTATGCAAACTATTAAAGAACTGGAACTTCTGAAGGATTTAAACCTGACCAACATAGTACATACGCTACACTCCAACATGCCAAAGCTGAAAACCTCCTCAGATCTGCTCAGCAAATTCATCACCCTCACAATTTTTTTCCTCTGAACAATTACCATGAAATCAAGAAAGCTTTACGGCACTTCAGCACTTCATTGCTTGTTATAAGGTGCATTTTTCTTGTTTTATTTTGGATTGTTATTTAAGCAATATTAAGTTTTTTTTATCAAAGATAGAAATAATTTATAGTGCATAGAAGATAGAAGATACAAAAAAAGCACGGTGCACTGTTGGGGCATAAACGATATGGTTGGATTGAATCAGACCCATTGCTGTTTCAGATGGAAAAAAAGTCGTTGAAACAACCAGTTTTAGCGAGGGGTTTATATTTTAGTAATTTATTTTTCATGTAATAAACTCAGCTTCTTTCAGAATAGTAAAGGTACCTATTATATTGAAAAACTAAAAAGAAAGAATGAACTTCGAAAGATTCATAAAAGTAACGCATAATTCGAGGGTAAAATAACGCTAACATGTCACTTACATCTTCTTGTGTTTTGATTCCCAAAATGTGACTTCCCTACAATTAATGCATATGTCTGAACAAAACAATCTCGATCGTGAACAGTCAGAATAAGTACATGAGACTTTCACAAATGCAATACACCAGTTTCAGAAAAAGAATTCGGTGCTGGTATGTCCAAACAAGTAATTGGGTAGCATTCTTCATTTTCTCCTCCGATCTCCAATGAATGGCTAAAATATCTTGCTCCAGCCAAGTTTGCTTCTGATTGTACACCTTCAATATGTGTCGTCTGCTCACACTTGCTCTTATGGGTAAAACTGAGGGATGAGTGACTACTGTGAAATAAATCTTCTGTATGAAATGTAAATAGAAAGCCAATGCGTCACATCATGCGATCCATAAAAGTGTAATTGGAAATGTTATCCCACTTTTACTAGTTCTTCAGGATTCGTAGTATACCTAGATTTGTTGAATACAGTCTACGTATTTACAGCATGTTGCGATTAACTGTTTCTAACAAGTATTCTTCCCTTTCTGGAACAGAGACAAAGTCGTGTCACTTCCTGAAAATTGATATAAAAACAGTATCACATCGTCCATGTTTCCTCCTGAATTTTCATGTGTTTAAACATTTTGCCTGGTTGATGAAATCTGGCTTCTTTATGAAAGAGTTTAAAAAAATCAGAAACACGCATTTGAAAGAAACAGATATACAAGATAAAGCGACACAAGTCTACTCTATCATTTGTAACCACCTAGGTATATCTACCTAACCTACAGAGATGTATTGTATATTAAATGAGAGGATATTTTGTTTACAAAATATTTTAAGTTTGAAGAACGTATAATTAATTGAACCTAAGATAAGAAATCAAGGTAAACGTAATTATTCTATAGACGGCGTCGCGTTGATGCAGTGTCTCATTGCATTTAATTTATGTGTGACTAGTGATTCATGGTGCTTTGTTTAAATTATGATTTATGCAAACTCTCGTAGGATTTCTGTCACTTCATTTTGCTTTCTCACCGTGCTCGTGGGTTTTCTCGGGGTTCTCCCGTTTCCTCCCACTTTCTTCATTCCACCATTTCATTCATTTCTCATCATCACCGTCTCCTTTAGCCTAACCGGCATAACCGTGGGACGTAAAACTTAAAGATTTCATTTCATTTCATTTTTTCATTTTGCTTTCTGTAAGACATCTTCTAACTTCATGCAATATTTTCATATCTCGATGTCAAGCATATAATATCTAATCATATACTGTAATTGCTCTTATACTGCTTTAATTTTTTTGTATTTCTTGTCAGTACTACCAACATAATTTCGCATTAGGCAAATCTTGAATTCAAGATTCGCCTACACTTTTCCTCGAGTTAACATCTGTAAATTCTATTGCCTGAGGTGATTAGGCGAATGTTGAATAGGCGAAAGTTGAAGTCACCGATGACGCACATTTTAGTGGCTATGTCATAATCCTATCGATTTCACATCCATTGTTTTTCTATTACCTTGCTTTATACTTCCAGTATGAGTTAACTACGTCTGAAACATTCCATACTCTTTCAACTACTCCATATGGTATCACAACTATCGAATTGAAAACATTATCATTAGAAACTCTTCCTTATCACAACTGACTCAGACTGTTATTTGAGCAAATCAGCTCAGCAACGGGAGTTCAACAAGCAAAATTCTGGTTGTGTATGGTCAAGATCGCAATCTTTTGATGCATTTTTTGGATCATTCCTAAAATTCTTGGCCAAGATCGCAATCTTTTGATCCATTTTTTTAGATCATTCCTAAAATTCTTGTTATAAAGTTCTGACAGCAAATGAAACAGAAGACAAACTTATCACTTGTTGTAACTTATTTCTTGTTTATTTCAATTAATATTTCGGAAGATAGTTTTTCTTTTACAAATTTTTAAATACTTTCTGTATAACGCAGGAAGAAAGTAACAACAAAAATACATTAAATATCTTGAATCAGAATAATACAACAATTTACATTGAAATACTATGTCTTCAATAGAACAATAATAACAATATCAATTGTGGAACTTCATTCTCTCTTTCCTAAAATATTTTCTGTCTCGTATACACATTCTCTATTAGTCTGCTTTAATCACAACCGGAAATATAAAGTTTTTAATTATCTCGATATTCGAGATGTTAAAACATACTTGATTAAAATACAAATGCTTTACATGCCTCACATTCACAATTTCCTTTCACTGACAATCTTTACATCTCTCGCATATAATGGCATAACTTGGAATTCATACAAAGTTAGAATTCGTAAAACACTGCGGCTTCTTAAGAGGCCCCAACACGGCGAAATTAAAACACCGCTAATTTTACAGTAATCATGTGATATCTTCAAACAGATAAAATATAATCGAAAAGTGGAACAAGAGCTCGCTAAACAATATTATTTTACATGAGATACCGTTATCACGACTCACTTATCTGTTTTTGATTTCCAGCCATTTAGAAAATCGGCATTTATTTTCGCGTTTCTAAATGGCTGCAAACTGAAAGCTACTACGTGACTCGTGGTAATGGAACCTCATGCAAAATAATATTGTCTAGCGTGCTCTTGTTCCACATTTCGATTATCTTTTATCTAGTCGAAGATGTCACATAAGTACTGTAAAATTAGCGGTGTTTTAATTTCGCAGTGATTAGGCCTCTTGATACCCAAAACAAGTTCACCATGTACATTCATTTCACCCATTGAACTTCGTCATACTACCTTTAAAATTTCTTTCATCAAAACCTTCAACAGCATGAAATGTGTTTTGTCGTCATTTAATTTGAAAAATAATATCACGTAACTCTGCGCAGATGTTCCCATCAAGTACCGTCAGAATCGTATTGTACAGTTCTTCCTCTTTTAAGATTTAGCTTTCTTCTCCTGAAAGACCTTTCCCTAAACCTACTGTCCTCCTCGTTTTCGAAAGACATGACCTTGTCTTGTGAGATGTTACTTTCTTGGTTCAAACTACCGTTACTTTTAATGAACACTTCAGAACTGCCATAATTTACACTAGTATCACAAGAATCTTTGCACGTGGAATCACTTTTAGAGTTTATTTCTGCGGTGACCACAAAACGAGGACTCGAATGAACTTCGCTGAGAGTCCCTGAGTCACTTCCTTCGGAGTCAGAAGTGGATATGTAATGACTGGTTGGAGGAAGCCGAAGGTCTGTGTTTACTGCTTGATTCACCACATCTTTTTCTTCGGGCTTCGGGGCTTTCTCTTCATTTCTTGCTATTTCAACACTACTTTGAACATCTTGCTTTGCAAGTGTACCGGAGGGAGTAGTGTCACTGTCTTCCCAAGAAGAATAGCAAAATGGAAGCTCACTGAGTGCTGCTATAGTTGACGACATAGAGGTTCGAATTTCAGAATTTCTTTTCCCCAATTCGTGTTCTTCTTCATCGTTGTCAATAAAGCCAGAATTTACTTTCCCATTAACATCTTTGCGTCCTTTAGAGCTTCTTATGGATACTCTAATTTGATCTTCACGAATTACGTCTACATCGGTACTTGAATTATCAACACTATTTTCTATCTTTGTGCACAAGTCCACAATGCCTATGGGTCGCAACTCATCACTGGTTTGTTCCTTTGGTTCCGTACTTGCTTCACTCTTAGGTTCATCTTCGGAACACGAAGTCACTTCCAAGAGTGTCCCCATCGCTGGCTGAAGTGCGCGGTCCCTTGATGTTAAAGAATCGTCATCGCCGGTTGCGGTATGTAGACTCGAAGCTAAGGACATGGATGTTGTCCGAACAGTGTCCAGAGAGGCCTGTCTGTGATAATTATTCAACACAGTTTTATTAGCACAATCGGGAAGCGATACAGAGTGTATCAACTGTGGAACAAAAGTCGGACTATTTCGGAGTGTATTATTTCGCTTTCCGCAGTTCCTGAATTGTGAAATGTGATTATGCAGAGTATTAGAGGCGATTGACGTGCGATGAAGATCACCGTTTATGTGATGTTTTCGTCCGATACAGATACACAACAAATCACGCATTGCTGCTCGAAAATCACGCAGATGATAAGCGTACAACAGGGGGTTGATGGCTGAGTTAATGTGGGACAGGATGATAGTAGAGTCCATGAGGTAGGGAGGGATATCCATTATTATATCGAACGCTTGAACGAAGTTGATTGTGTACAACGGGATCCAGCAGATGATGAAGAAGAGAACGATAATAGAAAGGTTTCGCGTGGCCTTCACTTCACTTCGTTGTGCTGCTCCAAGGACTCGAAGCATGGTGCCTGTTCCTCGAGAGTTTGGGTTCATCATTACCATCTGTCTTATCTGGAATACAAATAGAAAATATATATTAGTATCTCAATAAAAAATATTCAAACATTTTCTTATACTATATATATATAATTGAAACATTACGTTCTTGGTAAAAAAGTCATTTATATTGGACTATTGTCGAACCAAGTAGATGATTGTTTTGAACATAAGTTGGCTTCTAGGTATCTTTGCACAACTGAAATATTCAGTGTTTTTGTCTTGGGATTATGTATTTATCTATAACGCATAGGATAGAAGTGTGTGAAATCTGTACACAACTATTCCCCTGAAATATGTTTGGGGACGGAAGTCAATCTTAGTCGATAAAACATATATACAGGGTGCTACAAAAATTTGTCACAATTTTTTGGAAGATTCCTCACATCAAAATAAGAAAAAAAGTTAATATGGACCTGTGGTCGTCAGTGCATAGTTTAGTAGTTATAGGGTGTCTAAATCGTGGAAAAATGAACTTTAAGGTGGATCACCACCCGGAAGTCAGTACATATTTTAGCTCATTCCCTTAACTACTGCGCAATGAAACGTTACATATTATAAATATTGTACTATAAGATAAAGTATTGTTTCAGCTACAACACAAGACACTGATTCATTTCATTATATCTTCTGATATTGAAAAAGGTAACAAATAAAAGAAAATATTTGATTCGTTTCACAATAAGCACACAAGATGTCACTTGCTGCTAGATCTTACTAGAAGTGCTCAGTTTTATGAAATGTTTATTTGTATGTGTAAAATATTTTAAAGTAACGATCTTATTACGAAATAGATATATTGTTTGACCGTTTTTCGTGTTATGTTTCACATTTTATTTAAATATTAAATTACATTTAAGGAAGTGTATTTTGAGAAGAAACTTGCGCAGAACGCCATAATGCGTTGTTGCCAAATTATCACGTTTACTGTGGTAGTCACAATTAGAAAATTCCTGCATTCTAGCGTTGCAGTTCGAGAAGCGGTACTTTGCTGAGAATTGCGGTAAAGGTCGAAAACTAATTTCTCCAGTAATTATCCAAGCAGAACTCCATTATTACTTCCCTTATTATCTGACATCAGTAAACACTCAACACTATCTGGCAACACCGCACTATTCAAAAACAGTGTTTAGCATAGCACCGAGAGCTCCTAGTGATCCACCTTAAAGGTCCATGGTTCCATTACTATAGGACCGATAGTAGTGGGGTCAAGACTTCACTGAGAAACTGGTATATGAACTATCCAAATATCCATCTCTCAGAACCTCCGGTACTTGCACAATCATTTTTAGAGAAACTGTTTGGGAATACTTGATCACTCTCCACCTACCCCTCTAAAAATCGGTGTGCAAGTACTGGAGCAGTCTTAAACATGGACATTTTTGGGTAGTTCATTTATCAGTTCCTCAGTGATGTCTTGACCCGACTACGATAAGTCTCATAGTAGTGAAGCTCCCTATAACTCCGAAACTATCTACTTTTGAGGACAAGTCGACATGAGTTTTTTTTTCTTATTTTGATGTGAGGAGTCTATTAACAAAATATTGTGACGCATTTTTGTAACACGGGAGGCGCTAAACCATATTTTGCCATTTTATCCAGTGTAAAGCAGGATTGAAGCCCATTTTATCCAGTGCATATCTGAGCGTTAAGGGGGGGGCTATAGCCCCTATAGTCCCCCTTGGATCCGCCACTGTATATATATATATATATATATATATATATATATATATATATATATATATATATATATATATATATATATATATATCCTTTAAAAACAGTAGGATGCAACATGAGGCATAATTAGTTATTTCTCTGCATGATTTTTTTTCTTTTAGCGAAAAAAATAATCAGTATTGGAAATCCTCATATGGGAACTTGAAAAATGAATTAAAACTTGAATTTTAGATTTTTCACTTAA
Source organism: Thermobia domestica (assembly GCF_964235325.1). Classification (NCBI taxonomy): domain Eukaryota; kingdom Metazoa; phylum Arthropoda; class Insecta; order Zygentoma; family Lepismatidae; genus Thermobia; species Thermobia domestica. The sequence goes on along the minus strand of NC_137462.1, from coordinate 1,482,984 downwards.
TTCCGACGAGAAATATGTAAGTGCCATACATGACACACTTACAACTCACAAAGAACATGCCAGATGACACCAAAATCTCTTATTCATACACGTCAATATCTCACACAGCAGACAAAACAGTCATTTGATGCCTTTGATAAATCACAAAAAAGCTAAAGTGAAAAAAGGGTATGTGCCACATATGGCACGCCATGCGGTAAAGGGTTAATTACAGATCTCGAATGCATGAAGTTTAGAGGGAGCAGAAATAGTATTAAGAGCTTCTATTGTATTTAATTTGGGTCACAAAAGATTTTCATTACATAATTCGGGTGAAAGAAGTTTAGAAGGAGGAGGAGTACAGCTAGAGTAGTATTGGCACTACTTGAGGAATCCCAGTCTGAGGACCAATAGTCCCTGGCCCAAGCCTACTCAGGATCATTCCCTCTAAATTTTGATAATGAGTACATTGGCCCACCCCTCAAATTTCGAGAAGGATAGATAGGACCAATTCTTAAATTTTTGAAATCACAAAAACAAAAAAGAAAAATGGTATGGTGGTATATATAAATTATATGGTGGTATATTATAAATTATTGATTTACATAACAATTTCATACTTTGAACTTAGGATTGTAAGTCTAATGTCATTGGTGTGAAAATTTAAGTTTGATACCTGATATGTAATTATTAAAATCAATTGAAATGCAACAACTACAATTTCACACTTTGAACTTCAGTCACAACTAACAGTCTAAAGCACTGCTGGAAACTTAGTGGAATTTGATTGGTTGATCACTGGAAAATAATTTTTTATGCAATCTCACTGGCTGATTACTTTTAAATCTCTGTTTAAAATTTAAAAAAAAAAAAACAGAATTTTTGCTTAAAATTTTGGGAAAAAATTCAAAATTTTTGCTTAAAATTTTGGAAAAAAATTCAAAACTTTTGCTTAAAATTTGTCGATCTTTGTTTTCAAATTTTAGTTTGAAAATTTTTGTATCTGAGGTTTGAACTGATAGTCTAAAGTTATTACTGGTAAGTTATTCTAGGTGCAATCTGATTGGTTGATCAGTTTCAAATCTTTAAGATTTTAAAAACGTTTCAAAATTTTACTTAAAGTATTTTAGATCAATTTTTTATTTTTAGTTTGAAAATTGTCGAACTTTACGATTGTAATTACGACTCAAAGTCCAAGTTAAATTTCGGAAAGTTAATCTCGGTCCAATCTGATTGGCTGATCCATGAAAATTTATTCTTGATGCAATTTGATTCGCTAACCATTTTCAAATCTTTATTTAAAAATTTTTGCTTAAAATTTTTCGATCACTGTTTGATTTTTAATATTTTTGTTTGAGAAATTTTATCTGGCAACACTTTTAACAAGTATTTCATCATTATACAATCACACACACCAGAACAAGTTTATGCAACATCAACAGAATTACATCACATGCGTTTATGAGATGTAAATCATTGTTCTCATATATAAATATAGTTCAAAATAGTAATGGCCATAAGTAATTACGGCTAGTTGTTTACAGTTTCTAAACATACGTGATGTGTAACAATCATTTACTAAGATTACCACTTTACAATCTATATATATAAAAGAGAACGTACAAATCCTTTGTTAGCTCATCACGCTAATACGGCTGAACCAATTTCTTTCATTTTTGGGGGTTATTAAGATTTGGACCCTAGATGGTTTTTATCATATCACTTTAATTTTCAATTACCAGTGTCTTGAGATAATTGACCATTCAAGTGTCCATAACGTAGAAATCCTTTGTTAGCTCATCATAGCTAAATCTAACCGTATTTATATGCAACCCACATGACCGTGTCACTCGGCGGGTTAACATAAATGACAGGCGATATAATGTTAACATTTACTGCAATCTTCTATGGTTTTTATCATATCACTTGAAAGCGAAAAAGTAAAAATTATCTAAGTAACAAAGTTTATTGCGTTCCGGGGTGACCCCAGCGAAGCGGGGTGAACGCTGCTAGTAGAATATATTTTATAGGATCTTATCTTGCCACGTCATTTCTAAAAAGTTAGGATTAAGATTATTGGTGACCCTTGATAAAAACATTATTTTCCTTTAATATATTGAAGTAATATATCAACAGTACAAGATGTTTTTTCACATAAGATCTTCATGCAGGATCCAGGATCTTCATGCATTTGTCATATCGATTATTTACAAGGTATAGAAATCTGTTTGAAAAATGCGTATCCTGCGTATTGGAAAAACTCCTTCACTTCATCACTGGTTTCAAAGTGATTCCGCTGAGAGCCTACTTCAATCCGGGAAAAAGGTGAAAATCGCTGGGTGTGAAGTCGGGACTGTATGGTAGATAGACAAAGCAAGGGGTTGCAACATCGTTTTGCGTTGCAACGCCGAACGCATTTTGTCCAAAAGGAGAACGGCAGACGTCAGAAGGCCAGGTCGCTTCCTTGGAATAGCACATTTTACTTTTATAAGTGTCTGACAAGCTTAGTGGGTACAAAATGGACTGTTTATTCGAACTTTCTGCTAGCACTGCGACATATTGATCTGAAGTTTCAAGGTGTAGGTCCCCAGATGACGTATGGATGCCTCTCGCAAAAAACTTATGTCTTATTTGCCCCAGTGTAAATTTATTTTCCAACTTCTCTTCGTAATTGGGCATCACGTAATGGAAAGTTTATTGGATTCGTGCAGGACTTGCCGATTCCCCTTAATATTGAAGTGAACTGCGACCATAAGAAAATTAGTGGTGGTGGCATTATGTATTTTATGCACTATATTTCCGTTATTCGTGACTGCAAACTTCTAGACAATGAAATGCTTTGAATATGATATGCTACTGCTTTTACGATATGTATCTCCGCTTCTTCCAGTATTGCAAAGTTTCTGTTGTCACTATATGGTTTATTGAAGATATGAATGTTCAATGATCGAGTTGGTCCACACAGAGCCCAAAGGGTCTCTGGAATGAAGTAGCTAACATCCATAGTCCATCTGTCTGAAATTTTGAGAGAAAGAGCAGACTCGTCAGAGGTTGTCCTTCACTACGTAATCGAGAACACGTTTCTGTAGATGGTTGCTGTTATTGTTAAAAAAAAAAAAAAAAAAAAAAAAAAAAAAAAAAAACCTACCGTCACCAAATTTGGACAGAACAAGAACACTGCTCAAACATTTCAGATGTATGCTCCTGCTCAACTACTTTTTATCAGTATATGCCAAGTTAGTTATCATAATCATTTAACCTTGCTACTTAATGCCAATAAATACTTACAATCACAATATATATAAAAGTGAGCCAGATATTACCTACAAAATGCTAGAATAATTATTTCCAAACCTTTTCTTATACACTAAAAATTTGGGTGCGTAGTTTATGAAGCCACAATTAGTGAACACTCAAATTTAAATATAATTAAAATATAGAAACAAGGCCTTCAGCAAACGCCAAAATCAATCTAGATATAGTCATCATCGTGTCTATTCGTACGGTGAAAGCTTCTTAAAACAACGACAATTTTATTTATTTAACCTTGTTCGAATTAGGAACGAATGAAATATCAAATAATTTTACAAAATTCTGAAATCTTTCCAAACAAAAACAACAACTGTATAGGGTTTAACAACATGTAACTACAACGTAAACGGGACGCTTTTGTTTACGGGACATTTTGATTCCAGCTTGCATCTTTCTCAGGACATCGGACGACTTTCTTTGAAGCGAGGAAGTCCTGTTAAAAATAGGTTGTCTCATTACCCTACTATATAAGAAATGTCTTCAAATCAATTACTAGTTTATGTAGTAACTAACTAACTCTATGGCATATAAGAACCCGGAGGTTCAATGCCGCGTTCAGAAAAGCTTTCTATTGACTTCTATCCTTAGCCAACTGGATCCAGTTTCTACTTTGTATTACCATTTCTGCGAGATCCATCTTAATATTGTCCTCCTATCTACATATAAGGTGATCCTAATTGATCCTGTCAGTACTTATATATTTGTCTCAAAGATTAAGCCATGCATGTCTCAGTGCAAGCCAAAACAAGGTAAAACTGCTAATAACTCATTAAATCAGTTTATGTAGAACCATTTTGGAAATAGTATCTCGCTCACTTTTCACACTCTTCCGTTCTGAGAAAGAGCGTACGATATGAAGACGGCATTTTGAGTAGGAGATAGAACGATTAGATGTATACGGTTTGCAGATAATATAGCGCTTATAGAGGAATCTGAAAAGAAAATCAGTCAGATGTTAGAAAATTTTATTTTAGGAAGGGCTCTAAAGGGGAATATAAGATGGAAATAAATGTTAGAAAGACAAAAGCCATGGTGATTGCAACGAAGCGGTTAGTGTCAAATATAGAAGTAGGAGGGGAGAAAATAGAACAAGTGACTAGTTTTCGATACCTGCATCAGGGGCGGATCCGGGGGGGGCGATCGACCCCCAGAAGAGGAAACTTTCTTATTTTATATATATATATAAATAAAACCCATCCCGAAGTTTGGAGCCCTTAAAAGTAGCAGTATGACAACCCACCGCCCCCCCAGAAGTCGGCCCTGGATCCGCCCCTGACCTGCATAGTATTGTCAGTGATAAAATGAAGTCCAAATGTGAAATAGAAGCAAGGATAGGAATGGCAAAAGAAGCCTTTAGGAGAAAAAAAGTCTATTTTGTGGGATCTTGAATAAAGAGTTGAAAAAAAATCACAAGATGTTTTGTGTACAGTAGTGTACTGTATGGGAAAGAAACATAGACATTACGCAAAAATAATGAAAAATGATTGGAAGCTCCCGGAATGTGGGTGTGGAGAAGAGTGGAGAGAATTAACTTGGTCTAGGGGAAAACGAATGAGAGGGTCTTACTCGTAGAAATGATAGGGAAGAAAAGAACAATGGTAGATATTATTAAGAAAAGGAAGAGAAAGTAGTTGGAGCATTGGCTAAGAAGAAAGTAAATCATGAGGGACGTGCTAGAGGGTATGGTGGTAGGGAAGAGAGGAAAGGACGAAAGAGACTGCAATTGATGGACGGTATCAAAACAGAAAAAACGTATGTGAAGATGAAGAGGTTAGCTGAAAACCGTCAAGTATGGAAACTTCTTACTTATGGCAAGTGACCTGCCAATAATGACAGAATACCTATGATGATAATGATGATCATGCTCTTTAAGTTGTCCATTAAAATTAAAAAAAAACAGCGGCGGTGAGCTTATCAAATAACCGAGTGAACTGAAATTTGACAAAATTGTGGCTGAGAAACCTAAGTAAAGTTTTACCTGTTTTAAGACCACCTGGTAGATGTGTGCGTAGAATCCAAGCATGACGAGGGCTGGGAGGTAGATGGTGGCGATGCACAGGAAGACAAGATAGTACTTTGGCATGACACATGTGAAGTAACAGTAGAAGTCATTCTCCTGAACGGGCTCATGCCAGCCGAACAGAGGCAGGAAACCAACGATTGTTCCCGCCACCCAACACACGCCAATAATAGCTGTAAGTAGACAAGAGAAACAATATTCACATTAATCAAATTACTAACTGAATAAGGATTTAGTCTATCAAATAACTATTATTAAATATACATTAAGAATACTAAAATACAGTGACATTCCGTATTTTACGGACAATAAGGCGCACCTTAATTTTTAAACATGTTTTTTTTTTTTTTTTTAAGTAACATTTTTACCATTTTTATTATTAGATTGCACGTTTCGTCGTAAATGGTTTGGCGCTGCCTTTGATTTTCGAGCGTGACGTCATGGGTTGTCGACTAACAAATCGACTGGTTAGTTCTGTCGTCGCATGTTAGAGGCGCTACGGGTCGCCTTTTTTTTTAAGTTTTTCGCACAGTTTACGGTCTATATCAAGGATGTTATAAAATAGAGGATCTACCCATACGTATCTTCATCCTATAAACTCAGTGAATCCAAAAAAACAACTGAGCGTCGTCTGAGCCGGCATGTCTGATTTGCTACTCTCGTTTCCGCCATGATTGTTGGCTCGAAACATTGCGATCTTAGTGGCGCGGAGCAGGCAGAGTGGGTGTGGCGAAACTGTGACGTATGGCTTCAGGAGTTTGCTGTATGTGCAGATCCTCTATTTTATAACATCCTTGGTCTATATATTTCACTCTGTGGTTCTGGGTTTGTGATTGCGGGTCGAGAGGAAGAAAGTGTTGCCAAACTTATGAATCCCTGGAACTCATGTTCGTCGCATCGGTGCACTGCGGTTGCCAGTTGAAGCCAATGTTGCCAGATAGAGATAGATTTCACGCGGCATCAAATATATGGCCATTTTAAAAACTGGCGGGAATTTTTAATCAAACACTGGACATTTTTATACTAATTTTGAGTATAAGACACATCTGAATTTTGGAAGCAATTTTTCGAAGAAAAAAGTGTGTCTTATAGTCCGTAAAATACGGTAGGTCCATTAAGGCTACAAAGTTAATCCCATCCAAATATTTATACAACTGGCCTTCGGCTAGCTGCGGACTTCGCTCCCAGACTCCTGCACTGAGAAAAATCCGTTCCCCGGACAGCGGTATATGGTACAAATATACGGTATCCGTTTGCTTACTACAGAAATCAGTACAGAGCATACGTTATCCATATGCTACATAGGCACTGCCCTTAGATGTTACATCATGCCGTTGCAGGATGTCTGATATCTAACAGTCTTCCTTATATTACATACATACATGTATGTTACCTTCGTCAGTTATAGTTATATACGTACATTGGTATGTGAGATCCTGACCCCTCTATTGTTTCATACGAAAAATACTCTATAGGTGGAAACTTATACGGAAAGTATTAAAAAAACACGTCTGCTGTGCGTTAAGTCCAAAAACTACAGGAAGATATGTAACATATCTTTTTAAGTACACCACCTACATTTTTTTCCTCATTGCGTGTTTGTTTGACCTACGCATTGCGTCTCATATTTCAGCTTTTGCTTTCATTTTTTGTGCAGCAAAAATACGTTCATGGCAATATTCTTTTCGAAAATTTAAATCCTGTTTTCCCGTAGACTACGCATTTCAATCAAAACGAGATGATAAAATCCCATGTCGCCCCAAATGTATTCATAAATTCATTTAAAATGGTTCACTCGTTTTCCTCCCATGATGATGAGAGTGACAATCTTTAAGTCGTTTTTACATGTTGAGAAAAAAAATAGAAATTGCTCCTCTTCTGTTGTTAAAAGCGGGATTTCCACAAACGCTGAGGTGCAATTTGTGCAATTTCTATGCCATTTGTTTTGAATAAGGAGTTTATATACCAAGTTTCATATTGCTAACATCATGTCTTTACTCTCATTCGAGATATGATCACCTTATTTTAACAATTGCAACCCTCACCCTTTTTCTTCCCTTCTAAGGATAACATTTAAAAAAAAAATGCTGACACGCGTCTTTAATTGATTTATATTAAAAGATTAAATACAAATTTTCATGTCTCTACCCTCAAGAGAGTTCGAGATATGACCATTCTATTGTAACAATTATAATGTTTCCGTAATACAATTACATTTGAAAGGGAAAAGTGACACGATCAGAGATCTTACCCATTTGAGGTGCGCACTCTATATACAGCCTTTTTATACTTATTTTGCTAATTATCTAATTCCTAATTTCCTAATTACTTTGTTCACTTTGAACCATTAACCTTAACAACAGGGACACGAACTCAGACAATATCGATGACAATTAAAATGCCAAAGACTCTCCCCGATGGAATCGAACCTGGAGCCACGTACTCCAAAGGCGCACGCGTTAGCCACTAGGCCAGCGAGGAGGGAACCGCGATTTATGAAAAACAGTGTTGTCACAGAAAAAAAATCCATTCAATATAATCTTTCATTGTTAATATTTATTGCGATGAAGATATCTAATTTAGTATTTTAATGTATTTTTTAATAATAAATTTCATTATTACACATTTTAATATACAGTATAAAAATTTCACGTCTTCAACTGTCTTCTATGAAAAAGAAAACAATGGGAATTGAACGGTACCGGTTAAAGAGGTAGTAAGAGAACAAATAATTTGTCATTTACTCAGTGGCCACGCCAACTTTAATTTCTTGTGGTGTCAAGCGGGAAAGCAGACATTGTTGGGAGTTTTATTTATTTTTGTATTCTGAAAGTAATAATTTAGTATTAATTGAACTACATTACTAAACAATATGTCTGAGAGGCTGTGGGGAGCGCACGAAGTTACCGGGGGCGCCAGTTTTCTTGTCCCCCTTCAGTGTCGTCACTGTCAACAGCATACTTTGGAAGTGACAGTGAAGCATAGCGTTTCGAAAATGTATTGGGTTCTGCACTATTTTTGTTGTTCACCCCAAAAAGCGCTAGTTTCATTAACTGAGCTTTCCTCTGGGAAATACAGCAGTCTTAATATAGAGGCTATTTGCCGAAGTACGAACGGTGTTGAACACAATCAAACTAGAAAGAGAAATGAAGAATTTCAGGTTCCTATGCTGAAATGGAATTTATTATTATTATTTTGTCCTTCGATAATTCTTCCCGTAGTAGCCCCACCCGGAGATCCGAACGGGGGATTATTTTACCTCCGGAATGTTTTACGTCAGGTTCTCCTCCTTCATCCCCCCCTGGGAAATAGATAATGTAGTAGTATTTCCATTTCCTTTCCATATCTCAATACCGTTGACCACCTAGTAGATCATCCGCCTTTAAGGACAGTTTCTCCTCCTAAGGACAAGAAGATACTCTGACCTCCACCCTCTCATCTGCCCTCCGAGTCGAGAAGACCGTACTAAATCAATTTCTACTATCACTTGATAAGCAAAACCGTTATTTTACAAAATATATAATACTTATTTTGGCCAGTAGCACACACAGAAAGTTGTAGAACAGCAGTGTTTCTTCCAGACATGTTTTTTGTTGGGGGGTTGGGCACAGCTTCCCGGAGCTCTGAGAGTGCTCCCCCGGAGGAGACCAAAATAATACGTCTATAATACAATAATAAATAGAACAGTACCAGCAGTGCTTCCCGGAATACTAAGTGTGCCCCCTCGGAACATTTTTTTCTGAAAGAACGACTGGTAGAAGAGTAATGATTTCGGGAGGTGGCCCGACTTCGATCGTACTGAATGTGCATTAGCAATATTTTTGTAGTACTCTTCACCCCCTGTATGCTGAAATCCCATAGTGATGATTTCAGATGATTTCTCCCCTGGGAAAATTTCAATAAATGGGGGTGAAAGTAGTACTGAGAAATACTGGTAGCCCAGCTAGAGGATGATCGGAGAAATATCTCGGGAGGCTCAGGAGAAAATTGCCCCTGGCCTCCCCCTGAATATGGGTCGCTTGTACAGGGGTGACCGCTGGGGAGGGTCGATTATGTAGCGGTGATGCGTACATTTTTCTTGTTTTTTCTAACATTTATTGTCCGTGGTTCGATCCCCGGCTAAATAAGTTTGTGGTAGACAACATCGTGTCCGTGGTTTTCTCAGAGTATTACAGCTTCTTCCACATTCTCATTCCATCATTTCTTCCATCATCATTCACTTGCTTTAATCATTCGTCTACCTCAGTCGAATGGGCATAAGTGTGGGACATTAAACTCAAATAGTTTCTTTTTCTTTTTTTTCTTTCTTTTTTCTTTTTCTTTTTTTCTTTTTTCTTTTTTTTACATAAATAAGTTCCTTGGAAATTAGTCTTTCTCTATGAAGTAGCAAATAGGTTTTGTTTGTGAAATTGTTGGGATCTTCTGAGTTTACACTCTCCCTTCTACATATTTCAGATACTTGACACACTTTTTTCTCTTTTTTTTTTCCCAGTGTTTTCGTACAATGAGAATTCAACAATAGGTTGCCCTGTCTTTTGTGGGTGAGTGTTACGAAACGTCACAGTCTCTGCTGCCTCACAGCTAATGAAGAGTGAACTCAAATTTCAGATTAATTAGTTTGCTTTTAGTGTTTGGCTTGTTAGCGGTGGAGACATCTATTGGAGAAATATGAAATATTCATAGGATAAAGTTGCACCAGTTAAAGGAAGAGGCCGCAAGTCTCGAGTCCTAGTCTATTTCATAAAGTTGTGCACAAAACATAAGCTCCGATTTTTCTCTAAATTTCATCTAGAAGTTATCAGACTCCATTTGCGTCACGAGAGATTGCAAACAGTGTGATACAAGTCACCTAGTGGCTTTCCGCTTTCAACTGTTTAGAAACGCGAAAATAAATGCCGATTTTCAAAATGGCTCGAAATCGAAAGCAGATAAGTGAGTCGTGATAACGGTTTCTCATGTAAAATAATATTGTCTAGGGTGCTCTTGTTCCATATTTCAATTATCTTTTATCTATTTGAAGATATCACATAATTACTGTAAAATTAGCGGTATTTTAATTTCGCCGGGATGAAGACTCTTAACTTACGACTATAGGTAATATTCTATAGCAAACGTATAACTGAAAACGCATGTTTTACATGTGCTTCCCGAATATACGTACTTTCCATATGATAGAAAGAACTGTAGATAGACGTTAAGAATCTCACATACAGATGGACGTATATAACATATGGCTGACGTATACATATGTAATATACAGAAAACTGTTAAATGTCAGACATCCTATGATGTTACTTCTAAAAAGCGGGAGAAAGACAGTTCGTATGTAGCATATGGATAATGTATGGTCTTTACAGATTTCCGTAGTAAACATAAGAATCCCGTATATTTGTACAATATACCGCTGTCCAGATAACGATTTTTCTCAGTGTATGTCGTGTAATGCTTTGCGTATCTTTAAACATTGATGAATTCTCTGTATTGACAGTGGTGTCATTTGGGGAGAGCAAAGGTCAATTGTCCCATCCTGAGTTCGAGAAACATTTGATGTTTCATAAATTCTGTACCAATAAAGAACAGAAAACTCTTTATGTTTTCGTGAACAATCTTTCCCCACTGTTAAAACCTGAAATGATGCTACTATTCATTGTGTTCGTACACTCATTTTATCAATTTATGTTTTTTATACGATCAAACATAAACAATATCTGAGACCTAAGACTTGGGTGAATTAATATTGCTTACGATTCTAATAAAATTTTCTCTTCTAATCTCGAAAACGAGAAGACAATTGTCAAACTTGTCGTCTTGTCTTGAATTTTAAAATGTAATTCTCGTCCCATGGGCAACGCTAAACAAAACTTAGAATAATGAAATTATATTAGCAAACAGGAAATATGCACCTGGTTCATTTGTTCACCTCTTTATTTTTATTTTTGCACATTTGAGGACAAAAGTTACTCAACAATAGAAATCTTAACGTATGGATGAAATAGATGGATTAGAGATTAGGATCCCTTTCAGTAGCGAGCTTATACGAGTTGCGGACTTACAGCTTAACGTGGAACCCAAATTACATCTTCCGCTGAGAATCGAAATCAGGTCTCCTGCGCCGTATACGCCTACACTAACCATGTAGTCAAGAAGGAGCTATAGCAATGAAATGAAGTCAGGAATATTATAATATCTTAAGTACACAAGAACAATTTAATGCTTAATTGGAGACAGAGGAGGACATGGGAAAATGAACCTTCTGAAACCAACTGCAGCCTGTGAAACTTTTAGTTATTTAAAGGTAAGTAGCGTCTACATGAAGGTGCGAAATCCTCGGGGAAATCCGAGGGAGAATTCTCCTATATAATATTTTTGGAAGAAAATTCCCTCTCAGTAAAAACTTTGGGGGTGGGGGGCTGAATAAAATGATACTACTATCGGAAGCTTGCAAATTAATTACGGTAATTTATGTAAGGACTAGTTAACAAATATATTTGACATGTAGGCCTAATTAATGGTTGAACTGGTAGTTAACAGTATCCTTAATCTTACGTAGTTTAATAATAATGGATGTTCAAATATATGAACTCTTTATGTCGAATCATTCTAGTGCTAAGTTTTCTTTTACTCTTCTGTTTTCGCCTCCTCCCCCTTCCCCGCATTTTGATTATTATGATTTCAGACCGTGGTCTACACTGTTAAAAATATTTCCGTAACTTATTTTAATAATTAACTATTGTAAACCTGCACTCAAACGTCTGCACAGTATAATGTTTCTATACATAGGCCTACTAAGCTTGTAAAAGTCTACCACCATGTTGAGTTAAGGACCTTCACAACAGCGAAATTTAACTACCGCTAATTTTAGAGTTTTTCTGTAATATCTTCAAAACAAGAAAAACAGAAACGTAGTTAGCTAGACAATATGATTTTGTATGTGATACCGCTATCACAACTCGTCTGTCTGCTTTCGATTTGCAACTGTAGATAGATTTAGCATTTTTTGCGGGTTCTGTAAATAGCGGCATATCAAAAGCAGATAGGTGAATTGTGGTAAAGGTACCACATGCAAAATCGTATTGTCTAGTTCACTACGTTTCTGTTTTTCGAATATTTTTATTTGTTTTGAAGATATTGCAGAAAAACTTTAAAATTAGCGGTAGTTAAATTTCGCTGTAGTGAAGACCCTTAAGTCAGGACTGAGGATTGACTTGTTGATTGCCTACGATATCCATTTGACTATCCTTGTGATTAGCGTGAAGGGCTAAAATAAGAATAATAAACGTAATAATAGTTTAATTAATAAACGTTTGTCCCTTAGATTAGATTTAAATGAACCATTGCTTTGTTTAAGGCGAGTGGAAAAAACTAAAAGATGGACCGAATTACCTTTTACATTTTATCTGGCCATTTGTCTTTCTGTATGTGACTTGGAACAACAGCTAGAAGGCGTTATTAAATGGCTGTTTGGATAGGAAATCACACAGAAGTACTTTATTCTGTTCTCCGATTAAAGGCGATAAGAATTTAACGTTTCTTTAGAGAAAATAAATGATGCTTTTGTTTTCCCAATTTTCTCTTATTTCATCCACTAACAACCTCTTTTCATCATATTTCTCAACTAACACTCCTTTTTCCTAATAAATTTCCCGCCTTTTCCAACAGTTATTGCCCTTTACGTTAAATGTGAGCCTGTGACGCACAACGTACTACGCTCTATCTACGACTCAATTTCATGGACAGTGTTACCAGCTGAACAGAAAATTCCTCACCAACTCATAGCTCAAAACTCTCGTGATATGCAAGGGATAAAAGCAAGAGAGGAAGGCCAGTCGATTAACCCGATCAAGGAGATTTTTGAGAATGATGAGAACCATTTTGTTCATATTCTCTAAATACACAGCTCCTCCGTGGCTAAGCGGTTAGCGTACGCGCCTTTGGCGTGGGAGGCCCGGATTCGATTCCCGGCGGGAGCTCATGTGGTTCGGATTCCACGTTAATCAGTAGGTCCATATCTCATATAGTCTCGCTGCTGATGGGACGTTAAACTCAAGTCAAGTTAAGTCTCTAAATACAGTATATACGAATATATATAAGTGAAATCTTACAATATGTTTGTAGTACAATGTATCGTCTATTTTAGTGACAAAATAAGTCAGTTTCGTTTTACAGTTGTGAAGTTATGGTGGACTTTGAAACTATGTGAACTCAATATTGAAACAGACAGAATCCCCCCCCCCCACACACACAGGATTTTTCCACGAGTGGGAGAGCAGAAGACCAAGACGTAAGTGGAGTTCCGAATACGTACATTGATGTGCATGATATTTCATGTACACCGTAGAATAATAGTTATTGACCCACAAGGCAAAACTTTATTAACTACAGCAAATATATTTATTACTATAGCGTATCAATAAGTGATTCTAATGTTTTAGTGTATAGCTACACGAGGATGCGTTTTCGGTACGTTACTCCCCGCAGCGAACGCGACCTAGGTGGCTACTCGGTAATTTTACTTTCGCCAGAGTTATAAATCATACTGTGAGCCAGTCAGGGTTTCCAGGACTTACAACCACACCCTTAGTGCGTCTGCACACGGCAACGATAATATCGGTGGAAGCCCCGATAATATCGGTGTCGGTGTCGGCGTACTTTGCACACGTCGCCGACAATATCGGTGGAAGCCCCGACAATATCGTTGCCGGTGATGAGCGAAGTAAGCGACACACACAAAAAATCTTCTCCATATATGAAAACAAATAAAAAAAATAATAATTGGGAAAATTATTTTTTAAAACAAGGACTACAAAAACTGTTCTAAAGAGGTGTGGAGGACGGTACAAAACTTAGAAAAAATAGCCCTATGCCTAAACATGTTTAGATTTAACAGTGCCGTTTTAAATAGAGGCTGTAAACATATTATTTTCGTTTCGATGAGAATTGATGCTGCTGTACATTGCAAACTATATTAGTTTTAATTTTTGTTGGAACACTGTTGCATATTGTATGTATATTATTTTGTTTTCCATGCAATTAACATTAATGTCATAGTAGATTAAATGATAAGATTCGAATTAGTAATTCTGTTTTACATTGCTCCATACATACACTGGCGCGAATCGCGGGAGGATGAAGGGGACATGTCCCCTCCAATCTTTGAATTGGGGAGATTGTCCCCAGGGTGCGAATTGGCGGGGGGGATGCCAGGGATTTCCCCCCTGACAAAAATCTTTCCCTCCCTGGAGAAGAAAAATTTTATCCCTGGCAGGGATAACTTTTTCCCCTCTGGAGTATTTTTAAATGGACATGAAGATAGAAAAGGGAACAATTCTTACTTTGCGTGAGTGAAAATTTATGAAACATCTCACATCTCAAGTGTTTTGTACTTGTTAGTAAATTATATATATATATATATATATATATATATATATATATATATATATATATATATATGTGTGTGTGTGTGTGTGTGTGTGTGTGAGGGGGGAGTACGGTGCGCATATGGGAGAAATTCATCCCCCCTGAGAAAATTTTTCAATTCGCACACTGATTGTCCCCCCCCAATAATCCGATTTGAAATGTGTTTTTTGGGAGAGAAATTTGATTGTGTCCGATCGCCAGAAAGGAAAGTGAGATGAAATTAATGTCCACTCAGAATAAGCCTCAAATCTGTCCGCCTCCCAATGTTGAAGACAACTCTGCTCCCCTGATCCTCCACAGCATTGTTTCTCGACTACAGAAATAGTTTGAACATCGCTATATATATAATATGTAGTGTTGCCACGAGACGAGACATTTCTCGTGTCTCGTCTCGTCTCGTAAACGAGACGAGACACGAGACGGGAGAGAACCCTTTTAGACGAGACACGAGACGAGACAAACTACTTGTCCCGTCTCGAAAACGAGACGAGACACGAGACGGGACGTCTCGTGAAATGTCTCGTCTCGTCTCGTGTCTCGAAAATCAAAACGCTGGCGGGAATGGCCAAGATTGAAATTGCCAGTGGTCATATAGATTACAAAAGGAAAATCCCCTTTGTGAGAAAACATGTTGAAAAGCCTTCATAGAAAAGTGTCGTGTCTATTGAATGAAACAATCGTGATACATGAGCTTCCAGGAGTATCATCCTTAATAACTTGTCCCCAATTCCCCTTGCTGTAAACTGAGAAATTCACTTTTTTTATTTCTAGCTGGAATGATGACAAACAAAATCAAAGACAGGCAAGATTTTTACAAGGTCAAGAAACCGAACTACCAGCACCATCTATTCAATTTGAAAACTGGGTAAGGTCTACACTCATTACAGGCTGTAGTTGAAAGTTCTGGCTGAGATGGTGTAAGATAACAGACCACACTTGTCTTTATTCTCTGGTGGCGGTATTCTTTTTGCTATATGAACCGAAAACGGCAATTGAAGTATGTCATCTTGCAACTAAAATTTTGTCTTCTCTCTCTCTCACACACACACACACACTCATACACATAAAACATACTTTTACCATTTTACCAATCGCTCGCTTATTATACAGCAGTCATGTTGTAAAATTCACCTCTTCGTTTGGAGGCGAAGGACAAAGAAAGCAAAGATATTATCGACAAACCCTTCAAATTGTTTGCTTTCAGCAAATTTATGATACTAACAATAACACTTTAGGTGAAGATGTTTTACAGGGGGACCTTCGTTTTGTTACGCGGAAATGTTTGATCTGACCAGAGTGCGAAATTGTCCTCTGCTTCCATGTTGAGAGGAGGGGAATACTTCCCTTTCCTAGTGAATAATAATCATTAGGACCTGAATTATCTTCAGAAATTGTTTCTTACAGGCATATAAAATCTTCCGAACTTGATAAGTTTAAAGAACATTTGGTATAATATTCATGGAACTCCGTTGAAAGCAGAAAATATGAGAATGATCAAAATTCGAACATTGGAGAACATAATTAACAGAAAAGAAATAGGATACCCAAACCATATTTTTAAACCTGCTATAAAATGTATATCCTATATTTTTACTAATTCCTTACTCCCATGAAAGTATCCTGGGGAGGATATTCTCTCCAATTTTTTCAGACTAAATCCTTTTATCCCGTACGATTTCGCCCCCTGACACAATACGAAAAAACAAATGCTGTTAAAATCCATACACATGACCCTTCCAGGACTCAACCCGGGGCCTTCAAGCCATGGTCTATCGCCGCAGACCACTCGGCTTGGTATGAAGAGGTACGTTGTATGATTGCGAATAGATCACGACAATATAAGAAAATTTAATCCAAAATGGCGAACCAAAAATCAACTCTTTTTTAGCCACTAGCTAATCTGGGTGTACTGTCATGAGTTTGTTACAGAAACGGGGCAACCACCACATAGTAGCACACACCCCGCGGTTATGGGAACAGATTTGAACCATGGAGGTGAAGACTAGCCCCAAGCATTCTTTCGTCCGATGTCTCGTTCAGCTCCCATTACTATGGCACTTTAAGTAGAGCTTACTGTGCAGTAACATATAAAATTTCAATCAAATACTTTCCATTACTCAATAAAATTATTTGGTTCCGAGCTATTTTTTTTAAATACAACAAATCTAAACATGCTAAAATGGAAAGTAGTTTTTGGATTGTTATGGGTTAACACTGTGAAACCTAAAGGCTGGAATATATGAAATCAAAGTGTACACACATATCTATCTCTCTATTTATCTATATATCTTTCCATCTCTCTCTCTCTCTCTCTCTCTCTATCTATCTATCTATCTATCTATCTATCTATCTATCTATATATATATATATATATATATATATATATATATATATATATATATATATATATATATATATATAGACACTATAAAGCAAGTGGGCTGATAGTATACGATAGTGTTGGGGATAGTGTCACCTTTACATCGAACTTTCCTTGTCGTGTAAACATTATTTGACATTAGTGTCTTCATCTTCGACGTACCTATGAGCAATTTACTGTATATTCGTGTATTGAAACTGGTGAAACAAATTTCAATGTTTCAGAATGGTAAAAAAAAAAATGGCTCAGACAACTAACAGTAGAGATATATTATCTCGTAAACTATATGTCCTTGCCTTGTGAGCTTATTTGAATTTATTTTTAAGACCTTTAGGCAACTTTGGCCGAATGGATGATGATGGGGAAATTAGTGGAATGAAGAAAGTGGTAGGATACTAGGCAACTTCGAGAAAACACACACATTCGAAAAATGAAATGAAATGAAATGAAATCTTTGAGTTTTACGTCCCACGGTTATGCCGATTAGGCTAAAGGAGACAGTGATGATGAGTAATGAATGAAATGGTGGAATGAAGAAAGTGGGAAGAAACGGGAGAACCCCGAGAAGACCCACGCACACGGTGTTTGTCCACCACAAAGTTGACTTGGCGGGGCTGGGATCGAACCCGAGACCCCAAGCACCAGAGGTGAACGCTCTACCACTGAGCCACCGCGGTCCCCACACACATTCAATGTTTGTCCATCACAAAGCTGACATGGCACTAACCGAGATCGAACCGACTACCACATACACTAGAGGTAAAGGCTTCACGGTGTAGCTACCGTGACATTTCTTGTCTTGTGTGGTCTGGGTAATACTTGTAACTTAGTTGTATCTTGATTAGCATAGTGCAGTCTGCTACATTTTACTTTCGTTCCCATGGTATGCTGCTATATTTTTACGAGACAAGACGAGACAAAACGAGACAAACGAGACGAGACGAGACGGGACAGAGCCTCTCGAGACGAGACACGAGACGGGACGAGCACATTTTTTCGAGACGAGACACGAGACGGGACATGCTTTGCACGAGACGAGACGAGACAGCCTGAAGTCTCGTCTCGTCTCGTCTCGTGGCAACACTAATAATATGGGAATGATCTTCCCCCCCCCCTGTTGAAGACAGATTTGCGCTGTTGCATACATACCCGTCGTTTCTCGTTTCTTTTTGTCCATGAACTCAAAATCCTGGGCAAGGCTCCCATAAACTTTTCACCATGTTTTTTGCTTTTCAATTCTGTCCTTGAAAGAGTCTGTTATCTTATTCCATATGCAAGGTCTACATTCCACAAGTTCAATAAGTGTTAAAATATCTAATGGAAAAATTCCTGCCATCTCTAAAAATCTAAGCAAAACTAGAAAGATACGAATGCAATAATACACAATCTTTTCATTCAGTCACTGTAGCTAAACTGCAGAACTCTATCAGGGGGTCGATCCCGGTACAAAGGGAAGAGGGAAAACTTGGATACATAGCTTTGGTCTTTGTTTTCAATTGCCATTCCACAAATTATTTTTAAAAAGGGGGATTTGGGATAGTTTTGGAAATGAGAGAAAAAAATCTGCAACAAGTGAAGCATGAAGTCACATTCCTATTGTTGAGATCACAATCAAGAAAATGCCAAATGAGTAACTTGTCCTTGGAGCTTTGGAAAGAGTGTTCGATTGTGCTGGTTTCATTTCAAAATAATAATAATTCTACTTTGACTTGTCAACAAATATTCTATTCAATCATTGCTTATTGAATGGAACCGGGAAAAGCGATTTGCATACAATTCTGATGAAAATAAAATAAAGTAATAATAATGGATTTTTTCCATATGCTTATGTTCACAGTGTATCAAACTTTGAAAATTACGCTTAAATTAATTTCCAGAATATATTAAAATTTAAACGCATTAATAGATTAAAAAATATACCATCAAAGAGTGTGTGTGAGAGAGAGAGAGAGGGAAAGAACAAAAATAAAAAAGGAGTGGAAAATAATAAAGAAATTGTTTATTTAAATTTCCTATATTCTATTTGGTAACAGCTATTTAGAGGGAAACCTATTGGTTATATAGCTATTTAGAGGGAAACCAGTACTCTTCAGACTTCCCACATTTTATATTTATTTAATAAAGGGAATTAGCTACTCCAAAACAGAGACTGTAAAAAAATAATAAGCTGTTCCAAAGTTGTTTATAGGACAAGATAATAATAATAATATTATACAATTGTAATAGAAAAAATGGAAACAACAAAGTTCCAAAGACAAGAAACGAAACAAAAATACACAGCGCCTTGTCACTCACTCTCTTCGTCTAACCCGCTGACCGGCCGACATTATCGGTGGCGTGTGCAATAAGAAAACATTGCTCCCGACAAAATCGGTGTACCGCCGACAGTATCGGGGGCTTGGCCGACAGCATCTGCGTGTCGGAGGATCGGCCGATAATATCGGTGGCGTGTGCAAGCTACGGTTTGAATACATTGAAGTCGATTTCACCGCCGACATTATCGGTGGTTCCACCGATACTATCGTTGCCGTGTGCAAACGCACTTATGCTGTATTATACACCCTATTGCAGCGTTTTCCAACCTTTTTCAACTTGCGGCACACTTCCGGGGTAGCTTGAATTCTCAGATATTATTGAGGCACACTCAGATATTATTATTATTATTATTACTTGTAAATATAAAGTACCGTGGTATTTTTTTTGTGATTACTAATTTTTTCACAGAGAAGCTCGATCACTGTTTTTTTTTTTTTCGTGGAAATCATTATCCTCATTTTTCGTTTCAATTTAAAACTTCAAAACAATTGCAATGAAATATAGTACTCAGATTTTTTTAAAAATACACTTTCTGTTTCGAAAGCTGTATCCGATTTTTCATTAAGAAGGAAAATCACTCAAGAACGAACGAACAAACAAATCTCTTGTACTTTTAAAACACAGTAGGTAATTTGTATGCACGTTTGCTTTGCCGAGAGGATTGAATGATTTTTTAAAATTTTAAGTTACAAAATAGTCTGCAACAACAAAAAAGCAATAATGGTAATAACAATGATAACAAATACGTTTGTCCACATTAAAAATGTACAGAAAAGTAACACAGTATGAAACTTAAAATTGTAGATTCATAGTAGAGGTTCATAGTAATGTGAAATAACAAATATACAATTTTTTCCCTATATCTTGCAACTTATTGCTATAGAATTAATAATTTTGTTTCGATTTCCTCGCGGCACACCAGCGGTTCATTCGCGGTTCACTAGTGTGCCGCGGCACACCGGTTGGGAAACGCTGCCCTATTGTATTATATAGATTTTTCTGTGATTAGCTAATTTTCGGAATTTACTTGTGTTTTTGTGAATTTTCTTTTGTTATACACGCACATACTTTATAATAATAGAGTTTCAATACTTTGCACAAAGCATCTTCCAAGCAGCTGTTTCTTGCTAAAAATCCCCTTGCCTTGCAACACGTATTTCCTTTTCTTCCTTCCTTTAGACATCTTTAACTGATTCCGAAACAGTATGCGGTCTATTGTTTCGAAACGCACCAAATATGCTCGAGCCGACTTATTCTGCTCGTTTTTTATTGCTTTCGCGTTTTCAGTGCATTATGATTAGCCATCCATATTTAAATACATTGTCAGCGTATTCCAAGCGTACCCATGAGCCATAAAAACGCGTTACGAACGCATCGAGAAGTTGTGTTACTTAATGTAATTTGAAGAATCGAACTGCTTTTGATAATCCACAGGAAAGAACGCGCCCCCGCAGCGGGCATGCACTGCCTGCAACAAATGGATCATGAGAGATGAAATCTGTTTATTTGACCATGAATCTATATCAAAAATAGTTTCTTGTTATGTCTTATGATGATTACTATATGTGAATCAACATTGAAAAATGAAATTAAATCTTTGAGTTTTACGTCCCACGGTTATGCCGGTTAGGCTAAAGGAGACGGTGATGATGAGAAATGAATGAAAATGGTGGAATGAAGAAAGTGGGAGGAAACGGGAGAACCCCGAGGAAACCCACACACACGGTGTTTGTCCACCACAAAGTTCACTTGGCGGGGGCTGGGATCGAACCCGGGACCCCAAGCACCAGAGGTGAACGCTCTACCACTGAGCCACCGCCCCAAAATCAACATTGAAACCGAATCTTCTACTATTTCTTACTGCTGCAGATTTCAGTAGGATATAAGTGAACTGTATTCTTTGGAGACTGAATGCATTAAGAAAATAATACGCCGCTTCTTACTGATGTTTTCGGACAATGGCAATCAATATTAAAACATCAGATAATAGTAGATATTGGAGATGGAAGCTATGGGACTTGAGAGAAAGTATATTTTTTAAAACGAAAAACGAATAAACAAAATCGTTGCATTTATGTTGAAGTAATGCGACTTTATACACACTATTATGATACGAAAACTGTAAGCCATTTATCTAGGTCCAAAGATTATAATTTCCACTAATAAACTTGATCTAGGTCTATTATTATTTGCCGAATTAGCCGGAGAATTAAAATGAAAATGAAATGAAATCTTTAAGTTTTACGTTCCACGGTTATGCTGGTTAGACTAAAGAAGACGGTGATGATGAGAAATGAATGAAATGGTGGAGTGAAGAAAGTGAGAGAAAACGGAAAAGCCTCGAGAGAACCCACGAGCAACGGTGTGTGTCCACCACAAAGTCCACACGGCGCGAGCTGGGATCGAACCAGGGACCCTATATATATATATATATATATATATATATAAAGTTGCTTTTGTAGTATAATATCTTTTGAGTAATGAATGGGAAATCTAGGTGTGAATATAATAGGAATAATATACGGGAGTGAAACATGACAACCCACAAATATGTGTTTATTAAGATTTTACGAACACTTATCCGCTTACGAACATTCTTCGTTTTTGCTTTAAACCATTTAAAAAAAACAGCTGGTTTAAACCACCTTGGTTTAAACCAGCCAACCCTGGTTATTATATTTCTTAATTGGTCGTATGAAAACATCTGATTATTATTTTGTATGATTTACTTAGTAAATTTTATAATTTAATCAAAATGAACTGTGGTGGGCTCGATTGAGGGTGCTCGCAGGCAGTAGTTTGGAGCCTTCTTCTTTAGTTCGACGTTTCACAATTCTAATTACAATCTACAGTACCTTAATTGAAATTTCATGCTTCCGTTCTATCAGATAGTAAAAAGTGGTCTTGCAAACAGTCGACGGATTAATCGCATTGTTTTCGTTTCATTTGTCTAAGAAAATATTATTTCGCCATTTTTATGGGTTGTAGTGTTGAGAACTGGGAGTGTTAAGAACTAGTAGAAGAACAAACAATGTCGTAATCACTATCTGAACATTTTCCTGGATTGAAAATTGTAAATTTTACAGAATATGCTTGGACTAAGATTGAACTCACGAGCTTCCAGTACGCGGTCATTTGTTGTCGTAGTCGAGAAACGAATTACAAATTCTCTTAATCTGAAGAAGGATTGAGCGTAGGTCTGAATGACTTAAAATCGAGAAAGAATTCCCTCCTTCAACACAAAATGTGTCATCAATGGAAGGCATCTAGATCAGTGTAACCCAACACATTCTCTCCCTCGATGAGTTGAGAAGATCCGTCATCCAGTTATATGTTGGCAGCGAGTGACCACCCAAGCGAAAGCATCTGAAAGACAGGCAAAGATTCTCCTTCAGGATGTTGCATCAGCTGCGTCTACAACAGTTATCATTAATTTCAGTTGGGTGGATGCCCTGTTCATTTCATATACACCCACACAACGTTGGTTGGAAATTCCCTTCAAAATCTTACAGAAAGAGTAGGAGATCTGGAAATGGTCACTTCAATTATTATATAGGGTGTCCAGTATGAGGCCGCAATATTTTAAATATGTGCTGTGTGAAGGCAAGGATGAGAATTACACATGCGTGACTATAATAGAGATTGCCATTATGTTACCTGGTCTTACTCGACCTCAGGCTCATGATCGTCAATGGGGGTTCGCGTTCACAAATCTTCATGAGCCTCACTCGAGGAAAAAATGATAAATGAAAGAAATCTTTAACACTTTTGATCGTAAGCCCGAGTCAGACTCGGATTGTGTTTATTCCAAAACGCCAAAGAACGAGTCTAACTTTTTTTTTTTTTAACGTAATAGCCACTCTGTAACTTATTATGGATTGCGGTCGGTTGTCGGTAGTGTTAAATACTTATTCAGACTCAGTTCTTGAAAAATTACTATTCATCTGACATGGAGCGAACAGTAAATGAACATTCTGCAGGTTGATTGTTGTGATTAACTTTCTGCGTTTGATTGCAGCACGTTCGATAATATATATATATATATTTTTTTTTTGTTTCCAAGACTATTTCATTTTACAGAAGTTGTATTGTTTGAAGCGAGTAAAATGAATGTAGAAGAAATGTAAACGATTTTAGGAGAGTACAGTTTAGATTCCGGCTCGAAAGGTGAAATTGATAATTCAGATTTGGAGGATGTGTAGTGAGAAGATGAAGAAGGATACCGGTAAACTGGGATAAAAGAAAAAAAAAACTCTTGGTAGTGCAAGGACTGTGGAGTAGCTGTTTGTGTTCCAGTGTGTTTCAAACTCTTCCATACTAAAGCTGTACCAAAAAAAAAAAAAAAAGTTTTTACTCCTGCTGAAAAAACTACCCCTTCTTACATCACCAAATGATATATTCGTAATAAAACCTAAACTCCAAAAATTTGTTTGCAATGTTTTTTATCGCATCTATCAGCATTCAGCAATTTGCTATACATTTTTAAAAAGGTCTAAAAAAAAAAAAAAAAAAAACAGGATACCGGAATAAACCAGGCCAGATTAGCCCAGGAACGAAAGTGTTAAATTTTACTTTCTACCATTATGTTCTTTAGGCTAAATGAGACAGATGAGAAATAAAGGTGAGTGAATATGAATTAATTGGTGGAATGAGAATGTGGCATTAAATAGGAAAACCTTGAGAAAAAGACGTGGAAAGCTCGCTGTAGCTCGCCATTTAGTTACATGACCCATACTCACACAAGTTCACGCTCATTTGAGCTTAAAGACGATTGAGCCCGAAAGCCAGGTGACAAGTTTGGAAATCTCTGTTATGAGAGTTAGAGTTTTGGACGAGCGAAACGGGACAGGCTACACCCTAAATAAAGCTGGGATTGTCAGTACAACATTCAGGTATTATTATTATTATTATTATTATTATTATTATTATTATTATTATTATTATTATTAATAATAATAATAATAATAATAATAATAATAATAATAATAATAATAATAATAATTTTAGTAAAATTACTGCAACCTTTCTATTTGTGCAAAATTGAGTGGAAGAATGGTCGTATATGGGTGAAAAATGAGCTGAAACCTTTTAAATGGGCATTTTACACAATTCTCTCGGGGGCACTTGCACCGTTGTGAAATACGAGGTTGTCCTAAGGATATGGTTAGACCAGTGTTTCTCAAAGTGTGGGTCTCGACTCATTGGTGGGTCCCGGCCGATTTTTTGGGCCGTGAGAAGTTTTGTGAAAGAGTAACGTTGCAAACGACAATTATGACTATTTTGAAACATTCGTAAACGTTCGTGATCGAAAACGAAGTGGATCCAGACGATTCCATAATTTCTGGAATTTGGAGACATTGGAAGAAAATTTTGAATCTTACTTCCTTGAAGATACGGAAAAGTGTAAGCAACAGAAGTGGATTGCAAACCCATTTGTCAGTGGCATTTCAACTGGAATATCAGTGAAGGCCGATGACAACTAATCGACCTATCTCAAGATAGCTCACTTTGTGCGCCGATGTTCTTAAGCTCTCCCTGACATAAAGTTAATTCGTTATACAATTCTGTTACATTTTCCAACTATAGGATAACCCTAAAATTGATGTACCCGTCATGATATGAAGTAGTGATTACTGAATGTGAAGCGTGTAATAATATTGCGAAGTAATGTTTGGGTCAGTATGCCCACGACCGCTGTTAAAAAGGAGGCTGGGAGGTGGAAGAGAAATGCAAGGGGAAGGCAAAACTGTGTGCCAAAAGAATATACTTTTGTATTGATCGATAAGAGGGCAGTAAACGAGAGAAATGCAAGGTGGAAGGCAAAACTGTGTGCCAAAAAGTATACTTTTATATTGATCGATAAGAGAGCAGTAAACAAGAGAAATGCCAGGTGGAAGGCAAAACTGTGTGCCAAAAAAGTATACTTTTGTATTGATCGATAAGAGGGCAGTAAACAGGGGTGCCCATTCTCCAAGTTTACTACTCTCCCCCAAATATACTATTCTCTAGTTTGACTGTATTTCTTGCCCCTCTAAATAATCTAATGGGCGCAAAACATTCGATAATGGCAACTCACAACCCACACATTTTTCATGAGGTCCTGCGTCATTCTGACAAAAGAAGGATGTCATATGCTACATTCAGACGCTGATTTGTAGGTTCCATTTTTTGACACTAAGTGATGACTGAGGTTTATTGTGGAACAGTTCATTGTGTTGCTGGGAAACTGAAGAAAGATTGTAGTGCTTTCAATATATAGGAGCCACATATCATACTGCGGCTGGAACTATGAAGAATTTGGCTATTTTTAAAGGACAAAATAATCACAAGGGAATTGTGGCCTTCAATACCTCCTGATCTTATATCCGCTGAGCTTTTTCTGTGAGGACTTTTAAAGGAAAAGGACAACCGTGACAAAGCAAAATGTGGAGCATTTGAATGAAAACGCTGTATTCTGCATTGCTGAAACCACTAATCCGAAGGAAGGTATTTTCTAACTCGCGTAAGTACGTTAGTGAAATGAAATGAAATGAAATTTTTGAGTTTTACGTCCCACTGTTATGCCGGCTAGGCTAAAGGAGATGGTGATGATGAGAAATGAATGAAATGGTGGAATGAAGAAAGTGGAAGGAAACGGGAGAACCCCGAGGAAACCCACGCAAAACAATGTTTATCCACCACAAAGTTCACTTGGTGGGAGCAGGGTTTGAACCCGGAACTCCATGCACCAGAGGTGAAACGCTCTACCACTGAGCCACCGCGGCCCCGTAAGTACGTTAGTCTCTGTAAGGGATAACAAGGAGATAATTTAACATTTTCAATGATATTTTGTAGCATATAAATATTCTTCTGATAAATATGTTCCTAAACGAGGTTGGCTATACTAACTTCTGGATTACTCTGTACTTCCAAGCGTTCTTCTGACAGACTGTTCATTCATTATAATAAACGATATCATTCAAGGCGCTATGTGGGGGGAAAATTGGTTACCGTAAGTTGTCAACAGAAACATCTTCTGTAATATTATTTAACGAAAGATGGTGTTGCTTTAAAAAGAATGTATTGATCTCTTCCGCAATGAGGAGTCGTTCTTCCAGTAAGGTGATGGCATGGGATGATATTAAAAGCCTCTTGTAACCCTGTATCCTGTCTGCCTACTACCCGTAAGCCTTGGCTGTATAAGGTGGTGGCCTATGTCTCGTAAAAGCGTGTGAATTGCTCGCCGTGGGACGCAAGGAAGTCCTTGACGACGAATAATCACTTTGACATTCGTCCATGAACAGAGGAAGGGATGGACTAATGAGCGTCCCAGGGGGTCGAAACCTCGTAATTCACACACGACGCTCATCTGTCAATGTTTATAGTCACGGCCACGAAGGAATACCTACGAAATGACACGATTTTATACGTTATTTGGAATTTCAGAATATCAAATAACGCCAATATGTTGCAGCAAGGTATTGAGAAGCTGGGTTAAGGTGAAAGGGAAGTGGCAACTCAGGAGCATGAGCGTTAATCTGTGAAGCAGAGTGTTACATATTCGAAAGTAGCCCACACATGAGTTCTAAGAGTACTTCGTTTTACATTTCTTGAAGTAAAGAATTGATGTGGATGTAGCACATTAATCTACTCACGGCTACTTTATAGATCTAATTAACTAAATCCCAGATAACAAAAATGACTTGCAACAAATTTGCAGCAAATTTGCAATTCAAGTCTGGCAAACTTGCAGCAGACTTGTGATGCAAGTCTGCAAGTATGATGCAAGTTTAATGCAAACTTCCTAGTTGACGCTCTTCGAACTTGCAGCACGCCTGCAGTGCAAGTGTATGGTAAGTTTGCAAAGCAAGTTTCTGCAAGATGTTTACTTGCACAGCAAGCCTACTTCAAGTTCCCATTTGCACTGCAAGTACAAAGCAAGTCGGCAGCAAGTTAGTGCAGGTTTGACGGAAGTCTCTGCAAGCATATAACTTGCACTGCAGGTCCCAGCAAGTCTACAGCAAGTTTGTAGTAAGTCTTCTTTGCAAGTATATACTCGCATTGCAAGTCTAAAGCAGATCTTCAGCAAGTGAGTGTAGTAAATCTTCTGTAGGTATATTTACTGCATTTACCGTATACTGTATACATACTGCATATGAACATTTACTGTATACGAACATACACACAGTATAATTTTCTCAATAACTTTGTAAACAATACACGTTTAACATATAAATTATCTCTACATATTGGATACTTATGTAGTTATCTTAATTATCCACTTGTTTTAATGCTTCACAAATTCCGCACCTACTACAAATGCCGGCCTGGCCGGGAGATTTCTAAGATTAGACTTTTGTGCCACCTGTTGGTAGAAACTAGAACTGACACACTTGCTACAAAGTTGAAGCAAGCCTCTGAGGCAAGTAGAATCTAGCAAGTGAAAATTAAATTACGACATTTGCGGGTAACTCTTTCAAAAAACCTGCAGCAGGTGTACAGTGCACGGAAAGTCTAGCAAGTTAAAAGCAAATATAGGGAAAGACTTGCTGCAAACCAACATGCTATTAGGGATAATTTCATTGTACGGATTGTAATGGGGAGTAAAATAGCAAAATGTAATAGGTGCAAACAAAATGGAAAATCCAAAATAGCTCAGGCAAAGAAGGCATTCGAAGAAAATCGAAATCTTTTCAACTGCAAACATATGTATACGTAACACTGAAGAAAGATTAATCAAGTATATACATGGAGTGTGATGTATGGATGAAAAGCATGGGTTCCAGGAGAAGAGGAAAAGTGGGAAATCGAAGATTTCGAAATGCCGTGCTATAGCAATCACAGATGGCCTGAGCAATGAAAACTTAACCCATGTCCCACTGACAAGCCATCCACAGTGACCCACCTCCCACTTGACCCACGACCCACCGTGATCCACTCTGACCCACGTTCTCCTCTCCACTGACTAAATAGTTTACACTTGTAATAAAACAAGCAGGGCTGGCTTTAAGCCGATTGGACCGATTGCTCCCAATCGGGCCCCGCGCCTAAGGGGGCTCCGCGCTAGTGCCGTTTACTCTACTCTCCAGTGCCGTTTTAACAGCATATTAGATCCCAGAGCAAACAAGTGTGTTGTGGTCCCTATGACTAAAAAGTTTGCTCCTAATACATTTAATTAATACAATCCACCCGGCCAAGTGGTTATGGTACGTTAAGATGGCTCTTCTACTTTCGGTTGTCAAGTACACACAACAAGATATTGCAAAACAGGTACATCCATGGACCCCACAAGGGAGAGTATGGCCTCTCCCTAACAAGTAAATGAACAGTTTGTAAAAGTTTCTGGGCATAAATAAATAGCTGCAGTAGTTTTTCTTTTTTATTTTTATTATTTTTTTACGCTTACAACTTCTTTTGTAAAAATTTTTATTATGTCCAGAGTGTATTCTGCACATCCCCAACACTCCCCCAAATTTCCTTACACATATCCCTGGGCAGTAGCATACGCAGGAATTTATTTCGGGGGGGTCCAAACTCAATCTGAGGGTATTTTATATTAAAATTCAAAAAATTGTCCCTAAAATTAGGCTAAATTTGCAGAAAAGTCGAAATTTCGGGGGGGGGGGGGGTTCGGACCCTCAGGACCCACCCCCTGCGTACGTCCCTACCCCTGGGTATATTTTTTTGAGTTTGTGTAAGAATGGTTGGTTTGTGTTGATCATTATTCTGGGTGCACACTCTTTTATTTTGAACACCCCACTAGGTAGAACACCCCTGGCTTCTTACTGATTATGTCATATAATACTATCGCCAATACCGAGATAATATCAAATAAATTACCCTCAGTGCGACTCCTTTGCATATCCTTTCTCTTATTATAGCTATATTAAAAATACAAAACCAGAGGACAAACTTTGCTCTCTCCCGCGAAAAATCCCGTGGATGTATTTTATTTTTAAAAAATCAAGTCAGGAAACCGAATATATACTAGTGCGTACTAAATAGGTGACTGTTTCTGAAGGTTTGTCTTCTAACTCGAATTATCCAGTGGAAAATATGTCATCCATCTTCCATCAGTTTCTTAAGGTTTGTGATCGTCTCATCATCATTTCATTTTGTCTGCAGTCGATAATGATTTCAAGCTGATTATACCTTTCATAAGTAGGTACCTACAATGTTCTCGCTAGCGTACATTAGATTTTCCTGACTTGAATTCTTTTGAAAAAGATACAGCTGTTAAGAAATCTTTGAACGAAACGAATTCATATCAATGTACATTTCATCATGTCTTACAAATAGAAACTTATGGAAACATAGACTTCACCATTGTATTTCTCGTACAATTCCAGCCCAATTTGATATATTACATGACCCCCTTCCTATTTAAAAAAAATAAAGTCGAGTGAGGTACAAGATGGCTGACTTCAAGATGGCGGCCATGATAAACATATTCTCAAATACATGTCTACTTCGTCGCGGTGTCGGTTAATGTGTTTTTGTTTTTCATCCCTTTACCCGTTTTACAAATAAAACGAACTTCTCAAACTTAAAACACATTGTTGTGGCTCGGATCAATCAGGTTTTTGGCCACTGCGGCCTCTTTATGGACGGAAACATTTTAAATTTGGCTTTCGTTCGTTTCTTGATATTTCACACTTCTCTGCCAAGTTTGGTCAAGAAACTAGATTTCTACATCGATAGGTTTACTCGTAAGAGAAGAAAACTATGAAATACTGGTACAGAACCTTCTTCAGAAAAATTGCGAGACGCAAGGATTAAATATGTATTTTAAAATTCATTCACTGTCTACATTTCCATTTCAGTTATTTCTCTGAAAAATTACCTGATATAAGAATGAACAAGATGAGCGTTTTCTCAAACGTTCTAAAGGAAAATGAGACCCGTCCATGATGAGAGATTACTCTTAGTTCTTCCTCAAAGAGGACTACACAACATAGAAACGGGAAAATGTTTCGAAATTGTTTGTGCTGTTAATCATTTTTCTTAAGCTTATAAGTAAACATGTAGGGTGTTCTGGGGATAAACTGACAAACTTGTCATGTGTGTTCAGGACCTCCATACAAGAAAAGTATTTTTCTGCGACTTTGGTCGGAAACACTTATTACGGAGAGAGAGCTAATTAAAAGTAATTACTGGAATTGGTCATTTCTCTTTCCCTTTGCAATTGTATTATTCAGTTGCAGTTTTTTTTCTTGTATTAAGGTTCTGAACACATATACAAAGTTTGTCCACTTTTCCTGGAACACCCTGTGTATGAATATGTAATGACGATATACACATAAATTTGTAAATGATGTGTTTTCAATGTTTAGTATCACATACATGTATTTCTTTCATTAAAACTTAGAATTTATCTTCTTAAACACCTTTTATTTTATATCTCAAATTACATTTACTCCTGTCAGCAGTTAATCATCATCATTAGGCTCCGGATTCTTAGGTTCGAACCTATTTTATTCCTGTACAGTGAATGCAAAAAATTCGTCTTTTCTTCAAATTTCAAGTTGCTATAAGTAGAACTATATTAGTTTTATAGGACCTAAAATGTCCTAATTGGGGGGTTAGGACCTAAAAAATCCTAAATTAGCTTTTAGAACCTATAACGTCCTAAACGATTCTTTACAGTTATTTTTAACTTGAAAAGTACTTTCAAACACGTAGTCAACCACGTAGAGAATTTTGTCAGACGACAGGAAAAAGTTCACAACAGAAAATCTTGCCAAATATTTTGTTGTTCAGTGCCATTACAGAGAGTGAAGCGACCACTTTTTGCGCTAGAGAAAACATGAAAAGTGCCGGAAAAACAATATTTGAACATTCGTATTTCCTCAGTGTATCGTTAGAAAAGTGAAGTGATATTTGTGGCGTTGTATAAAATTTCGAATATAAGAAACCTGACAAAAACTACTACTACTACTACTACTACTACTACTACTATAGTACGACAGGCCATACATATGTTAAACTATATTTCAGCTATCAAAAAAAAGTCCAAGGTAAGAAGAGTTTTATTATTTTTATTACGCAGAAGGCTGGTTAGCATAAAGCTTACTAAATTAAGGTTACCATTTAAGTATGAAATAGCTAACAAAGTGTTTAAAGTGTAGTAATATTCCGTTTTCAGTAATATAACGCTAAAAATCCTAAACGGTGTTTTTAAAAACCTATAAAATCCTAAAGTGCACTTTTAAAAATCCTAATTTAAATTTTTTGGGACCTAAAAATCCGAAGCCTAATCATCATTATCATAGCAAAAAATCTGAGAGTGATACGGAAATACTAACTGTATTTTCGTTTTCGGGACGTTTAATTTAGTAAGGATTGTGTTGTTTTTGTCCCTGCACATTTTTGAAAGTTGAAATTTGTAGACATGTGTTATTAGTGCTACAAAGTTTATTATTGAAGCTATATGTAAAAATAACTAACTAACTAAATAAATAAATATAAATAAATTTAATCTGTGGCTACTATTACTTATACAGTATTATTGATAGTTTTAAATTAAGGTGCAATAGATTTTGCCCTTCACCGCGCGCTAACCACTAGACCAGCAGGGAGAGCATATATATTTAAGTGTCTTCATCCCAGCGAAATTAAAACACCGCTAATTTTACAGTAATTATGTGATATCTTCAAATAGATAAAAGATAATTGAAATATGGAACAAGAGCGCCCTAGACAATATTATTTTGCATGAGGTACCGTTACCACAAGTCACCTAGTAGCTTTCCGTTTTCAGCCGTTTAGAAATGCGAAAATAAATACCGATTTTCAAAATAGCTCGAAATCGAAAGCAGATAAGTGAGTCGTGATAACGGTTTCTCATGTAAAATGATATTGTCTAGGGCGCTCTTGTTCCACATTTCGATTATCTTTTATCTATTTGAAGATATCACATAATTACTGTAAAATTAGCGGTATTTTAATTTCGCCGGGATGAAGACTCTTAAGTTCCGCCACTGGAAAACGTAATTGTTTAGCTGTAAAAACAACTCTATGTTTTATTATCGTTTAGCATAAAAGGTAACAATTAAAATGAAACATGGTTAGAACGTAGGTTCAAATCTGGTGGCAAGCATGTGACCTTCTTTGCATCGGACAAAAGTGGGAAAATGTAAATTCAATGGTAACTATAGAACTGCCTATCTCTTAAGTTATGGTTAATCATATATGGCTTCGTCTCCACTTACTTTAGAAGCCTCTTAACAATGTGTTCCTATAATAAATAAGAAAAAGTAAAAGATGAAATATGGGAGAGCGGAGTGGAGAGTAAAGGAGGAAGCCTCCATAAATAGATTGCATATCCATATAGAGGCGTTAGTTAAGTGGTCGTAAAATAGTTGAATATGCACTCACCATGCGAAAGGCGCAGTTGCTGTACATATGCATAGAATGCAGTTGGTGTTCCACTTTTATTGCCTTTCTCGAAGGAAAATGTTTTCTGTTTTTGACAAGATAAAATATGAAATTTTCCTATTAATGGTTTCTTTTCTTACAAACCGCCAATGGTTTTCCAATTTCCAATCTTCTTGTTTATTTGGAAATCATTCAATTGTTGTGAAATCTTAGTTTACTGTTTATTGGTACGACGAACATTATCGGTGCCGTACCGTGGGGGGGGGGCGAGAGGGGCGACGGTCCCAGGCGCCGAAGTAAGGGGACGCAAAATGCGAGACGAAAAATAAAACAAAAAAAGGAAAGAAATAAAGAGAAAGAAAAAATTACTTGGAATATTTTAAACCAATACAAACTGGTATACTACTTTAGGAAGTGGTCCTATAATGTTACTTATGTTAGGAAAATGCATGTGCACATTGGAAGGAAAAAGTAATAAAAAGTGGTCAAAATCAAGCAAAAGCTGGGTTTATTTTTGAAAATTTTTCTTACGCTTCGCGCCAATCATAGTGGCGCTCCGCAGCTGCTCTGTCGGCTTTACTCATATGTACGGGGGCGCCGTCATATACTGTCGCCCCGGACGCTGATTTTCCATGGCACCGTACTGAATACTATTAGCGTCTGAAGATAAGAAACTGCCCATCGATAGATGTTGAACAAAATAAAATGATATGGGTGGGTGGAAATCCTCATGCGCACATTCATCGATAGATGGCATCTAGAGGAACAAAATGACAATCTTGAAGTAAAATCTGATGCGTAGTTCTCGGGAAACGAACTTTTATGTATGTAGAAGGCATTCCTCAACGTTATATACGAATATTCTATTCAGTTCTATATTTTCAAATATTGTGCAGAAGCAATATTCTTACCGTGTAATGCCAGGCAGTCCTCCTCGTTTATAAGAAGCACATATTTATATGACTCCATATGCAAAACCTTTCCTTCTAATAATTTTGTCGTGACTTATTACTTGAGCATAAATTAACTAACTAACTCTATGGCCTATGGAACCCGAAGGTTCAATGCCGCGTTAACAAAAGCTCTCCACTGACTTATATCTCCTCAGCCAACTGGATCCAGTTTCTATTTTATATTTCTATTTCGGCGAGATCCATCTTATTATTGACCTCACATCTGCTCCTAGGTCTTCCTAATGGTCGTTTTCCAATTAGACTTCCAGTTAAAACTTTGAAACCGTTCCTACTTTCTTCCATTCTCGCTACACGACTTGTCCACCTGAGCCACCTAGACTTGATGACCCTAACAACCTTTGGAAAACGGTTTAAATTATGCACTTCCTTGTTGTGACGTTTCCACTATTCCCCTTCCTCTTGGGTCCGAATATTCGTTTGAGGATCTTGTTCTCAAATACTTTCACTCTACATTGTTCCTTCAGAGAAAGCGTCAATGTTTCGCAACCATACAGCACAACAGGATGATTATCGTTTTATACATTTTAAGCTTCAAATTCCTCGACAGAATTCGCGACAACAGAAGATTTTGAACTGAATAATATGAAAGAAAATCGTTAAAAAAAAAACTAATAGTAGTAGTAAACGAAGATAAGAATGCAATGTAATAGTTGGAGAGGAGTCGCTAAAATTAATTTTCTTTAACGAGGACGATTACGAAAGATCACTTACTGATTGAAATCCAGATTATTTTCCAATAGAGTAACTTCCAATAAACCTTTTGTTATTGTTAATTATTCCATATCGGACTCCCGAAGAAAACTCATCGAAACAACTTATTGACCGTGCCAATAGCGACTACTCTCAATCATGACTCCGTTTTCTTTCATTTAGAAATAGGAAAGAAAGAGAAGAAAGTAGAAGGGTAAAAGAAGGAGGTAGGTAAAGAAGAAAGAAAAGAAATAGGGTATTTTAATGAGAAACAGATTACTGGATAATTCCGGAAATATAGTAAAAGGTCGGGAAAGTCGTTGAAAGATGAATCATTCTAAATGTTATTAACAACTAATCAATTTTGGAATGCTTCGGAATAGACACATGTTCCCTCATACCACCCAGACCTAGCTCCAGGCACCACGATCATGGGGTTGCCCAGACCTAGACCTGGAAATGAGAAAAGTGAAATTTAATTCTTTGTAAAGTTATTCCAACCGGTGATTGATAACTATCCAGCATCTGAACTCTGTCCTCTAGGATCGACCACACATATGAATTAGCCAAGGAAAAAAAAAAATCAAACTTATAAACTCAATATAAATTTATGTGTCGTATCAATCGAAGTCTCAACTTCCTGGAAGAAAGATGTCGTATTTAGGCTTATACTGCTATTTTTGCTTCACTCCTCGAGCCGATTTAAACCGTTAGTGACGGTCCTTCATGACCTAGGTTATTTACCTTAACACATATATTAAAACATGACACATATATTACAGATGTTAATATGACAAATGATATCACTAAAATTACCGTACTTAAATTAAATCTATCATGCATTCACACGCTCACTCACTCAGGACAGTGTATATATGTTTAAAGGAAACCAACTAACTACAAGGGTACAAATAGTTTATTACATTCATAGTGAAAAAAAGACAAACATATAATTATGAAGAAAATATTAAAAGCACAAGTTCTTGGTTATATATTAATAGAGTACATAGTATTAAATTTTAGTAAGTTTTTATATATTCAATCATATTGACAAATGGGAAAAAAAATATATGTATCATATCTTAGGCATGCTAAAACAAATTATGATTTGCGACATACGCAAATACGACACTTATTTCACTTTAAAAAAAATTGGACAAAGAGGAAAGAAAAAAAACTTTTTGGTGTATTAGAACTTATATGAGTCTCTACCTCACGTCGAGATATTAAAATATTAATAATTTCGAGCGTCCAAATCACAACTCACGCACTAGTCGTAGTGTCCAAAACGTTTCGCTCCATTTAACTTAATTTGTGTTTATATATATATATATATATATATATATATATATATATATATATATATATATATATATATATATATATAGTGGTTTACGGAGAAAAAAAACATTCATCGACTATATTTGGTTTATAACTCTTAACAGATTGTATCTGCAATCGCACACTGCTACGTTTATATCCATCTAGGGATTTCGAGAAAATCACTTTCACTAGAGGAAGTTTCTCCTCTTAGACGGTCTATTTCCAAACTTATTAATCGAATAATTTCAAGTTATTTATCCAACACTGGGACACTTCACGAGACCTTTCATTAGGATCACTTTCGTATATGTTTATACATGGTTCTGATTTTTAAAAAACGATCTCCCGCAGGTGTACGGAGTATGAAGGTTTAAATTGAGGATAAAAAAAACTGGTCAAGTCACAGGATACATATGAAGGTGAGACGGATTCAAGGTACACTTTCCACAATGGTTTTAGGTTAATTGCTCAGGGATAATATTTGTTATGACGTGGGTTACGTTTAGACCTGCCGATATTTTTTCAATGCATGCCATTATATAATTACAGAGGTTATCACTTACATTGATTCAGAAGAAAAGGAAAATTACTTAAGTGCACGGCGGTATTCTTAACAAAATCTACATTCTTAAATTCGTCGGAAGACTTCTGGTAAACTATAGCAACCAATACACGTCTAGGGGGACAGA
Source organism: Thermobia domestica (assembly GCF_964235325.1). Classification (NCBI taxonomy): domain Eukaryota; kingdom Metazoa; phylum Arthropoda; class Insecta; order Zygentoma; family Lepismatidae; genus Thermobia; species Thermobia domestica. Next base: position 1,446,528 of record NC_137462.1, on the reverse strand, counting down.
CACGAGCGCTCTTACATATATTCATAATACATTTAATATCATACTTTTACTTTAACATCATATTCACATACTAATTACACATACATTTCGAAGTATTTATTTCTCTCTATATATATATATATTTATAATAAATGCGCACACATTTAAATTAATCACCCCTACAATAAATTCTAAGAAGGTTGCAACATTGTCCAAGAAAACAAATGACTTCCAACATTACATTTGGAAACAAATTAAATTTTATCTGATACCGCGCGTCTATAAATTTTTAACTTTTATATAATCAATTCGTGTTTAAATCATGAAGGAGGAAAAAAAAAACTTTGTAAGGCAGGAACGTAACACAGAGCATTTCTAGATATAACTAGGTAAATCAAAATACAATTTCTGGGCCCAGATTAACTACAAAGTAATCGAAAACCAAAACAGAAAGGAAAGTGACCAACGGATTAAAAAAAAACTTAAGAGGGACGACGGTGAAAGAACATAATCGAAGTGTCGTCAAATACTAAGTCTTTGTTCATTTCAGCGATAGGTCAAAATGTGATGGAGGACCCAATCACTATCTACTTTATCCATGAATCGTGTCTTGCAACGTCTCAGCTGGTAATTTCAGATCAGAGTTGTACGTTAAATAAATCGTAAGTAACAAGTTCAAAATCTTGGGGGGGAAGAAGGTTGAAAAAATAAAAAAAACTTGAAGAAATGAAGACAGAGAGAGAGATAGAAAAGAAGGAAGACGAAGAGTAGGGGCGCCAAAGGCTTAAGTGGGAAATAACTAACGCTACAAAGATAAAAGTCGAATTTCGCTCTCAACAAAATCCATAGCCAAAATATTCTTAACATGCCAAAAGGGGTGGTCTACTCAAATACGTAGACTCAAGGGGCGCCCTGCTGCCAAGGATGCAAGTTCTGTGTCCATCAGATCCCAATCCCACAAGAATTTGCTTGTAAGATTGAAATCCGATCCCCGTATCCGGCCCAAACCAGCAGGATAAAAGGAGAGGGGGAAAGGGACCAGGTAACTGCGTCCCCAATTTTGAAATCTCTAAGTAAAAAAAATATTCGACCTCTTAGAAAAACTAAGAAGGTTCGAGGACAGTAATGAAACTAGAATAGAAGTATTATCTAAGATATCCCTAACTAATGATTTGCCGAAATAAAAAAAAAATTAAATAAACTGAATTTTGGATCGGTGATTTCTATGCCAAACCTCACCGATAGCTACCCTGCGCAGACACGCCACAGTCTGGGATGTCGTTAATTTCCCTCGTCTAATTAAACTAAGAAAAGAAATGAAAATACTTAAAGGGACTAGGGGTCGACATCCGGGTACGCGAAAATAAATTTCAATAACTAATTGTTTTGATACAGAGCTGTCGCCTCCATGAACATTGTAAGCTAGCTCGAGTAGGTAACGTGGAGGAAAAAAAAAATCTCACGGAGCAGGGTATTCTATTTTAAAACCGACCAGAAAATATAATTCACTACAGCCCCGTTCTATAGCTACTATTGTCTTTCCATAATTTATTATTCAATATGTCTAGTCAGCGATTATATGATGCTACCCCTTCTATCAGATGGTATTACTATGGTTGATTATTATTATAACACATTAGACTACTAAGTATTACCATAGTCCGACTATATATTGCCCTCCGGTCCGCGTGATATCATGGTGCAGGGGTCAGAACTTGAGATGTTTGTAGCTACACGTATCTATTCAATATCTATATATCAACACGCGGTGAAGTATTCACTGGGCTACTATATATTTAACTATATGGGCGTTCTATCTTCTATATTCATTTACTACAATATTCATATACTTTATATTCATATTCACATTAATATTCATTTGCCACGACGCTATATTCTACAAACACCCTGTTTCCTCTATCTACGCCCAGCCTATATACACATTTCATCATAATACTTTAAAATCTATAATCACTACAAACATTTCCCATTCTGATCACCGCACGACAACCTCACTCGAACCCAAGACTCTTTCATCCCAAACACACAATACTATGTAATACTCGGTAGCTTTATTAAGAAGAAAGAAAAAAGAAATCCTACGTATGTTCACTGAAAATAGAATTATCCGCGATAATATTTAATGTTTACGAAATTTCTGCAGCAACAATTGACTTCTGCAGCCACGAAGAAAAATGAACATCTAATATAATTCCAAAGCGAAGAACTAGCATCATATCGCCCGACTTCTGTTAAAAATTTACGTATTGTTTATTTACTTAAATATCTCGATTTCTAGACTATGCAGAATGTTGAAACTTTCAGAATATATTAAGTTTGGATCACTTGACCTAACTGTACATTCATATGGGCTGTGAATTTTACCTTCTAGGTTTTATTTCGGAAAGAAAGGTCAATTTCATGAAAACTAAATCACTAAGCACCTCGACGGAAGAATGGCGGTTAGTACTGACTTTTGACACTAGGGCTAGCGACGATATAATCAACCCTTGAACAACGGAATGTGACCTTGTACACGGAATTATTATACTATATTACGTTCACTTAATGACGGAGTAAGAAAAATTTATCGCATAGTAAATACTACACTGTCCGTATTTAATTATCTCACACACTCTTTCATCACTTAACTACCACTACCACTGATACTACATTACAAATATACACATACTACTTAAGCTACAAGACACATCATGCCAATACACACCAATTATCACTATCATTAATACATGTTGTACTGATAAATACACACAGAAAACATTCATATTTTACCATTTTAAATCGGCTCGAAAGGAAAAGGAAAGAAAGGGACAGGGCCAACTGGCCCTTGTTTCACTGAATCACATTCTTAAGTGTTTAATCAATGCCCTGAGGGGACATATCGAAGTATTAGCTAACAATAGGACCCCTGCCCTGAAGGGGCAGGAACCCGGAAACAAACTAAATGTTGAACTCATCCCGCTGGAAGCCGTACTCCCAATTTTGGGAGTCAGATAGGAGCCCTTACTGATAATTCACACGTGCATTGTGATCACTATCCTAACTACAAGGAAATTAAATACCGCCATGTTATTACTAAATAAGTACAAAAGAAATCACATTTACTACATACACGAACACAATTGGCAGTGGGGCAGGCCTAACGTAACTCTAAAAGGAGTAATTTTCAGGATGAGAATATTTTAAGGGAGAAACACTACTCTTCCGAAACTGTTTATAGATTTTTTCTTTCTAAGAACAACTAGCAAACTGATGCACTTCACAGAACCTGTCCACCACTAATTATATCAGCAAAACATGGCGTTACCGAGTTGACTTCCTATTTCTGCTCTACAGTCCGGTTTTTACTATAAAAATTGGCAAATTATGGCTCCATAGCTTCCAGAGATTTTAGATGTTAATAACATCACAATATTACCTTTATTTGTAGTTTCTCTCACTCCTCTCGACTTTTTTAAGCTAGACGAACAAAACCAGTGTCTTCAGTAGCATTTTCCGGCGTGGAATGGAATAATTGCGCCCTAATATCATAGCGTGGGTTTATCAGCCAATCAAGACTAAGCATTTTGGCGGTGGGGCTTTGAAACGAATAAAATTTGGTAAAATCTGGATTAAACTAGATTTTAGAAGGACCTAGGTATCTAAAAGAGAGGTGAAGGGTGGTCCTGAAAATTCTGTCGAATTTTAGATTGGTTATTTGATCTGGAAAGTTCCGTCCAATAGTGGATCTATATTTTCGGATAGCACTGACACCGTAAGAATTGTAATAATCCATTTACATATACATATGCAAGACTTATAACTAATTTAAAATATAAATAAAGATATTGATTCCCAAAACTATCATTCCCAATGAATTTTTTACAGTTTTTCCATGTTAATTTGAAATAGAATAACAAATAAAATTACGAATTATATGAACAGCCAGAAATTTTTTGTTAAACGTCAAGTACAGTCGGTGCAAAAAATTTCGGGCACCCTCCAATTAAGAACATAATATCATTAGACTGTAATGGCATATTACAGTTCCCCGGCGTCGTTAAAAAAAAATTTTGTTTGAATAACAAAATTTTGTTGAATAGAATTAACATGTATTAATACTAATAAACTAACTACTCACTCATACACTCATACACTCAAATGAGACAGTGTAACATTCACTTTGGGTATTGAGATAGAAGTTCCCGTTTTTTGTCCTCAGTACAGTTGAAAAGCTTAAGATTTTGGAAATTGTGAGTTCCGATACTTTCACCTTTTAGATTGTGTAATACAGCGCAATTTTTCAATAATTTAACTGCTAAAAACGGGCCGGTATAGACTTTCATCCATTTTGCTGACTCATGCTTTATAAGTGAGGATAAGTTATGCAGTTTCAACATCACTAATTGCCCTTCTTGCAGATTTATAGCGTTTGACGACTGTTTAGCATGACTTTTTAATTTTACCTCTACTTCAGCGTATCGGAAACGGTTATCTATGGAATCTAACTCTTTGGGCCATGGGAACACTTTCCTATAGCTATCAACGGCAGAGTAACTAAGAAAGCGTTCCGCAGGCGTACAGCCAATACTGGAACAATATGAATTGTTCAGAAGGTCCTGAATTTTAACTAAGTACTTGTGCCAAGTGGTTTGATCCTCATGACACCATAATCTAACTAATCTATTGAGTTCTTTATGGCTACGTTCTGTAACGCCGTTAGCCTGCGGGGAATAACTGGAAGTTTTCTTATGTTTAATTTTGTATTTGTTTAATTTTTTTTTAACGACGCCGGGGAACTGTAATATGCCATTACAGTCTAATGATATTATGTTCTTAATAGGAGGGTGCCCGAAATTTTTTGCACCGACTGTACTTGACGTTTAACAAAAAATTTCTGGCTGTTCATATAATTCGTAATTTTATTTGTTATTCTATTTCAAATTAACATGGAAAAACTGTAAAAAATTCATTGGGAATGATAGTTTTGGGAATCAATATCTTTATTTATATTTTAAATTAGTTATAAGTCTTGCATATGTATATGTAAATGGATTATTACAATTCTTACGGTGTCAGTGCTATCCGAAAATATAGATCCACTATTGGACGGAACTTTCCAGATCAAATAACCAATCTAAAATTCGACAGAATTTTCAGGACCACCCTTCACCTCTCTTTTAGATACCTAGGTCCTTCTAAAATCTAGTTTAATCCAGATTTTACCAAATTTTATTCGTTTCAAAGCCCCACCGCCAAAATGCTTAGTCTTGATTGGCTGATAAACCCACGCTATGATATTAGGGCGCAATTATTCCATTCCACGCCGGAAAGTGCTACTGAAGACACTGGTTTTGTTCGTCTAGCTTAAAAAGTCGAGAGGAGTGAGAGAAACTACAAATAAAGGTAATATTGTGATGTTATTAACATCTAAAATCTCTGGAAGCTATGGAGCCATAATTTGCCAATTTTTATAGTAAAAACCGGACTGTAGAGCAGAAATAGGAAGTCAACTCGGTAACGCCATGTTTTGCTGATATAATTAGTGGTGGACAGGTTCTGTGAAGTGCATCAGTTTGCTAGTTGTTCTTAGAAAGAAAAAATCTATAAACAGTTTCGGAAGAGTAGTGTTTCTCCCTTAAAATATTCTCATCCTGAAAATTACTCCTTTTAGAGTTACGTTAGGCCTGCCCCACTGCCAATTGTGTTCGTGTATGTAGTAAATGTGATTTCTTTTGTACTTATTTAGTAATAACATGGCGGTATTTAATTTCCTTGTAGTTAGGATAGTGATCACAATGCACGTGTGAATTATCAGTAAGGGCTCCTATCTGACTCCCAAAATTGGGAGTACGGCTTCCAGCGGGATGAGTTCAACATTTAGTTTGTTTCCGGGTTCCTGCCCCTTCAGGGCAGGGGTCCTATTGTTAGCTAATACTTCGATATGTCCCCTCAGGGCATTGATTAAACACTTAAGAATGTGATTCAGTGAAACAAGGGCCAGTTGGCCCTGTCCCTTTCTTTCCTTTTCCTTTCGAGCCGATTTAAAATGGTAAAATATGAATGTTTTCTGTGTGTATTTATCAGTACAACATGTATTAATGATAGTGATAATTGGTGTGTATTGGCATGATGTGTCTTGTAGCTTAAGTAGTATGTGTATATTTGTAATGTAGTATCAGTGGTAGTGGTAGTTAAGTGATGAAAGAGTGTGTGAGATAATTAAATACGGACAGTGTAGTATTTACTATGCGATAAATTTTTCTTACTCCGTCATTAAGTGAACGTAATATAGTATAATAATTCCGTGTACAAGGTCACATTCCGTTGTTCAAGGGTTGATTATATCGTCGCTAGCCCTAGTGTCAAAAGTCAGTACTAACCGCCATTCTTCCGTCGAGGTGCTTAGTGATTTAGTTTTCATGAAATTGACCTTTCTTTCCGAAATAAAACCTAGAAGGTAAAATTCACAGCCCATATGAATGTACAGTTAGGTCAAGTGATCCAAACTTAATATATTCTGAAAGTTTCAACATTCTGCATAGTCTAGAAATCGAGATATTTAAGTAAATAAACAATACGTAAATTTTTAACAGAAGTCGGGCGATATGATGCTAGTTCTTCGCTTTGGAATTATATTAGATGTTCATTTTTCTTCGTGGCTGCAGAAGTCAATTGTTGCTGCAGAAATTTCGTAAACATTAAATATTATCGCGGATAATTCTATTTTCAGTGAACATACGTAGGATTTCTTTTTTCTTTCTTCTTAATAAAGCTACCGAGTATTACATAGTATTGTGTGTTTGGGATGAAAGAGTCTTGGGTTCGAGTGAGGTTGTCGTGCGGTGATCAGAATGGGAAATGTTTGTAGTGATTATAGATTTTAAAGTATTATGATGAAATGTGTATATAGGCTGGGCGTAGATAGAGGAAACAGGGTGTTTGTAGAATATAGCGTCGTGGCAAATGAATATTAATGTGAATATGAATATAAAGTATATGAATATTGTAGTAAATGAATATAGAAGATAGAACGCCCATATAGTTAAATATATAGTAGCCCAGTGAATACTTCACCGCGTGTTGATATATAGATATTGAATAGATACGTGTAGCTACAAACATCTCAAGTTCTGACCCCTGCACCATGATATCACGCGGACCGGAGGGCAATATATAGTCGGACTATGGTAATACTTAGTAGTCTAATGTGTTATAATAATAATCAACCATAGTAATACCATCTGATAGAAGGGGTAGCATCATATAATCGCTGACTAGACATATTGAATAATAAATTATGGAAAGACAATAGTAGCTATAGAACGGGGCTGTAGTGAATTATATTTTCTGGTCGGTTTTAAAATAGAATACCCTGCTCCGTGAGATTTTTTTTTTCCTCCACGTTACCTACTCGAGCTAGCTTACAATGTTCATGGAGGCGACAGCTCTGTATCAAAACAATTAGTTATTGAAATTTATTTTCGCGTACCCGGATGTCGACCCCTAGTCCCTTTAAGTATTTTCATTTCTTTTCTTAGTTTAATTAGACGAGGGAAATTAACGACATCCCAGACTGTGGCGTGTCTGCGCAGGGTAGCTATCGGTGAGGTTTGGCATAGAAATCACCGATCCAAAATTCAGTTTATTTAATTTTTTTTTTATTTCGGCAAATCATTAGTTAGGGATATCTTAGATAATACTTCTATTCTAGTTTCATTACTGTCCTCGAACCTTCTTAGTTTTTCTAAGAGGTCGAATATTTTTTTTTACTTAGAGATTTCAAAATTGGGGACGCAGTTACCTGGTCCCTTTCCCCCTCTCCTTTTATCCTGCTGGTTTGGGCCGGATACGGGGATCGGATTTCAATCTTACAAGCAAATTCTTGTGGGATTGGGATCTGATGGACACAGAACTTGCATCCTTGGCAGCAGGGCGCCCCTTGAGTCTACGTATTTGAGTAGACCACCCCTTTTGGCATGTTAAGAATATTTTGGCTATGGATTTTGTTGAGAGCGAAATTCGACTTTTATCTTTGTAGCGTTAGTTATTTCCCACTTAAGCCTTTGGCGCCCCTACTCTTCGTCTTCCTTCTTTTCTATCTCTCTCTCTGTCTTCATTTCTTCAAGTTTTTTTTTATTTTTTCAACCTTCCCCCCCCCCAAGATTTTGAACTTGTTACTTACGATTTATTTAACGTACAACTCTGATCTGAAATTACCAGCTGAGACGTTGCAAGACACGATTCATGGATAAAGTAGATAGTGATTGGGTCCTCCATCACATTTTGACCTATCGCTGAAATGAACAAAGACTTAGTATTTGACGACACTTCGATTATGTTCTTTCACCGTCGTCCCTCTTAAGTTTTTTTTAATCCGTTGGTCACTTTCCTTTCTGTTTTGGTTTTCGATTACTTTGTAGTTAATCTGGGCCCAGAAATTGTATTTTGATTTACCTAGTTATATCTAGAAATGCTCTGTGTTACGTGCCTGCCTTACAAAGTTTTTTTTTTCCTCCTTCATGATTTAAACACGAATTGATTATATAAAAGTTAAAAATTTATAGACGCGCGGTATCAGATAAAATTTAATTTGTTTCCAAATGTAATGTTGGAAGTCATTTGTTTTCTTGGACAATGTTGCAACCTTCTTAGAATTTATTGTAGGGGTGATTAATTTAAATGTGTGCGCATTTATTATAAATATATATATATATAGAGAGAGAAATAAATACTTCGAAATGTATGTGTAATTAGTATGTGAATATGATGTTAAAGTAAAAGATTGATATTAAATGTATTATGAATATATGTAAGAGCGCTCGTGTCTGTCCCCCTAGACGTGTATTGGTTGCTATAGTTTACCAGAAGTCTTCCGACGAATTTAAGAATGTAGATTTTGTTAAGAATACCGCCGTGCACTTAAGTAATTTTCCTTTTCTTCTGAATCAATGTAAGTGATAACCTCTGTAATTATATAATGGCATGCATTGAAAAAATATCGGCAGGTCTAAACGTAACCCACGTCATAACAAATATTATCCCTGAGCAATTAACCTAAAACCATTGTGGAAAGTGTACCTTGAATCCGTCTCACCTTCATATGTATCCTGTGACTTGACCAGTTTTTTTTATCCTCAATTTAAACCTTCATACTCCGTACACCTGCGGGAGATCGTTTTTTAAAAATCCGAACCATGTATAAACATATACGAAAGTGATCCTAATGAAAGGTCTCGTGAAGTGTCCCAGTGTTGGATAAATAACTTGAAATTATTCGATTAATAAGTTTGGAAATAGACCGTCTAAGAGGAGAAACTTCCTCTAGTGAAAGTGATTTTCTCGAAATCCCTAGATGGATATAAACGTAGCAGTGTGCGATTGCAGATACAATCTGTTAAGAGTTATAAACCAAATATAGTCGATGAATGTTTTTTTTCTCCGTAAACCACTATATATATATATATATATATATATATATATATATATATATATATATATATATATATATATATATATATATATATGTATAAACACAAATTAAGTTAAATGGAGCGAAACGTTTTGGACACTACGACTAGTGCGTGAGTTGTGATTTGGACGCTCGAAATTATTAATATTTTAATATCTCGACGTGAGGTAGAGACTCATATAAGTTCTAATACACCAAAAAGTTTTTTTTCTTTCCTCTTTGTCCAATTTTTTTTTAAAGTGAAATAAGTGTCGTATTTGCGTATGTCGCAAATCATAATTTGTTTTAGCATGCCTAAGATATGATACATGTATTTTTTTTCCCATTTGTCAATATGATTGAATATATAAAAACTTACTAAAATTTAATACTATGTACTCTATTAATATATAACCAAGAACTTGTGCTTTTAATATTTTCTTCATAATTATATGTTTGTCTTTTTTTCACTATGAATGTAATAAACTATTTGTACCCTTGTAGTTAGTTGGTTTCCTTTAAACATATATACACTGTCCTGAGTGAGTGAGCGTGTGAATGCATGATAGATTTAATTTAAGTACGGTAATTTTAGTGATATCATTTGTCATATTAACATCTGTAATATATGTGTCATGTTTTAATATATGTGTTAAGGTAAATAACCTAGGTCATGAAGGACCGTCACTAACGGTTTAAATCGGCTCGAGGAGTGAAGCAAAAATAGCAGTATAAGCCTAAATACGACATCTTTCTTCCAGGAAGTTGAGACTTCGATTGATACGACACATAAATTTATATTGAGTTTATAAGTTTGATTTTTTTTTCCTTGGCTAATTCATATGTGTGGTCGATCCTAGAGGACAGAGTTCAGATGCTGGATAGTTATCAATCACCGGTTGGAATAACTTTACAAAGAATTAAATTTCACTTTTCTCATTTCCAGGTCTAGGTCTGGGCAACCCCATGATCGTGGTGCCTGGAGCTAGGTCTGGGTGGTATGAGGGAACATGTGTCTATTCCGAAGCATTCCAAAATTGATTAGTTGTTAATAACATTTAGAATGATTCATCTTTCAACGACTTTCCCGACCTTTTACTATATTTCCGGAATTATCCAGTAATCTGTTTCTCATTAAAATACCCTATTTCTTTTCTTTCTTCTTTACCTACCTCCTTCTTTTACCCTTCTACTTTCTTCTCTTTCTTTCCTATTTCTAAATGAAAGAAAACGGAGTCATGATTGAGAGTAGTCGCTATTGGCACGGTCAATAAGTTGTTTCGATGAGTTTTCTTCGGGAGTCCGATATGGAATAATTAACAATAACAAAAGGTTTATTGGAAGTTACTCTATTGGAAAATAATCTGGATTTCAATCAGTAAGTGATCTTTCGTAATCGTCCTCGTTAAAGAAAATTAATTTTAGCGACTCCTCTCCAACTATTACATTGCATTCTTATCTTCGTTTACTACTACTATTAGTTTTTTTTTAACGATTTTCTTTCAGCATTTTCAAATTTTAGAAGTCACTTTAGCAAATTCCTTCATTTCCCCCTTTCTACAGAGAGAGACAAAGATAGCAGAACAGCCAATGACTACGACTATTTAATCTCACTATAACTTTTTAATTATGCACTTTTTGTGGCCAAGTCAATATGTGCTCGATCCTAAACAGTGTTTAATAAATAATTTCAGATTCGTTACCAGGGAAAACAATTGTTTCCATCGTAACTGTCCGATGTCAACGGTCGCCAATATTGAAAGAAAACGTCTGTCCGTTGCCATAGAAACCGCCGTTTCCAGGGCAACAGGTCCTGTCACGGTTAGCCAATCTTGAAAGAAAATCGTTAAAAAAAAAACTAATAGTAGTAGTAAACGAAGATAAGAATGCAATGTAATAGTTGGAGAGGAGTCGCTAAAATTAATTTTCTTTAACGAGGACGATTACGAAAGATCACTTACTGATTGAAATCCAGATTATTTTCCAATAGAGTAACTTCCAATAAACCTTTTGTTATTGTTAATTATTCCATATCGGGCTCCCGAAGAAACCTCATCGAAACAACTTATTGACCGTGCTAATAGCGACTACTCTCAATCATGACTCCGTTTTCTTTCATTTAGAAATAGGAAAGAAAGAGAAGAAAGTAGAAGGGTAAAAGAAGGAGGTAGGTAAAGAAGAAAGAAAAGAAATAGGGTATTTTAATGAGAAACAGATTACTGGATAATTCCGGAAATATAGTAAAAGGTCGGGAAAGTCGTTGAAAGATGAATCATTCTAAATGTTATTAACAACTAATCAATTTTGGAATGCTTCGGAATAGACACATGTTCCCTCATACCACCCAGACCTAGCTCCAGGCACCACGATCATGGGGTTGCCCAGACCTAGACCTGGAAATGAGAAAAGTGAAATTTAATTCTTTGTAAAGTTATTCCAACCGGTGATTGATAACTATCCAGCATCTGAACTCTGTCCTCTAGGATCGACCACACATATGAATTAGCCAAGGAAAAAAAAATCAAACTTATAAACTCAATATAAATTTATGTGTCGTATCAATCGAAGTCTCAACTTCCTGGAAGAAAGATGTCGTATTTAGGCTTATACTGCTATTTTTGCTTCACTCCTCGAGCCGATTTAAACCGTTAGTGACGGTCCTTCATGACCTAGGTTATTTACCTTAACACATATATTAAAACATGACACATATATTACAGATGTTAATATGACAAATGATATCACTAAAATTACCGTACTTAAATTAAATCTATCATGCATTCACACGCTCACTCACTCAGGACAGTGTATATATGTTTAAAGGAAACCAACTAACTACAAGGGTACAAATAGTTTATTACATTCATAGTGAAAAAAAGACAAACATATAATTATGAAGAAAATATTAAAAGCACAAGTTCTTGGTTATATATTAATAGAGTACATAGTATTAAATTTTAGTAAGTTTTTATATATTCAATCATATTGACAAATGGGAAAAAAAATACATGTATCATATCTTAGGCATGCTAAAACAAATTATGATTTGCGACATACGCAAATACGACACTTATTTCACTTTAAAAAAAAATTGGACAAAGAGGAAAGAAAAAAACTTTTTGGTGTATTAGAACTTATATGAGTCTCTACCTCACGTCGAGATATTAAAATATTAATAATTTCGAGCGTCCAAATCACAACTCACGCACTAGTCGTAGTGTCCAAAACGTTTCGCTCCATTTAACTTAATTTGTGTTTATACATACATATATATATATAGTGGTTTACGGAGAAAAAAAACATTCATCGACTATATTTGGTTTATAACTCTTAACAGATTGTATCTGCAATCGCACACTGCTACGTTTATATCCATCTAGGGATTTCGAGAAAATCACTTTCACTAGAGGAAGTTTCTCCTCTTAGACGGTCTATTTCCAAACTTATTAATCGAATAATTTCAAGTTATTTATCCAACACTGGGACACTTCACGAGACCTTTCATTAGGATCACTTTCGTATATGTTTATACATGGTTCGGATTTTTAAAAAACGATCTCCCGCAGGTGTACGGAGTATGAAGGTTTAAATTGAGGATAAAAAAAACTGGTCAAGTCACAGGATACATATGAAGGTGAGACGGATTCAAGGTACACTTTCCACAATGGTTTTAGGTTAATTGCTCAGGGATAATATTTGTTATGACGTGGGTTACGTTTAGACCTGCCGATATTTTTTCAATGCATGCCATTATATAATTACAGAGGTTATCACTTACATTGATTCAGAAGAAAAGGAAAATTACTTAAGTGTACGGCGGTATTCTTAACAAAATCTACATTCTTAAATTCGTCGGAAGACTTCTGGTAAACTATAGCAACCAATACACGTCTAGGGGGACAGACACGAGCGCTCTTACATATATTCATAATACATTTAATATCAAACTTTTACTTTAACATCATATTCACATACTAATTACACATACATTTCGAAGTATTTATTTCTCTCTATATATATATATATTTATAATAAATGCGCACACATTTAAATTAATCACCCCTACAATAAATTCTAAGAAGGTTGCAACATTGTCCAAGAAAACAAATGACTTCCAACATTACATTTGGAAACAAATTAAATTTTATCTGATACCGCGCGTCTATAAATTTTTAACTTTTATATAATCAATTCGTGTTTAAATCATGAAGGAGGAAAAAAAACTTTGTAAGGCAGGCACGTAACACAGAGCATTTCTAGATATAACTAGGTAAATCAAAATACAATTTCTGGGCCCAGATTAACTACAAAGTAATCGAAAACCAAAACAGAAAGGAAAGTGACCAACGGATTAAAAAAAAACTTAAGAGGGACGACGGTGAAAGAACATAATCGAAGTGTCGTCAAATACTAAGTCTTTGTTCATTTCAGCGATAGGTCAAAATGTGATGGAGGACCCAATCACTATCTACTTTATCCATGAATCGTGTCTTGCAACGTCTCAGCTGGTAATTTCAGATCAGAGTTGTACGTTAAATAAATCGTAAGTAACAAGTTCAAAATCTTGGGGGGGGGGGAAGGTTGAAAAAATAAAAAAAAACTTGAAGAAATGAAGACAGAGAGAGAGATAGAAAAGAAGGAAGACGAAGAGTAGGGGCGCCAAAGGCTTAAGTGGGAAATAACTAACGCTACAAAGATAAAAGTCGAATTTCGCTCTCAACAAAATCCATAGCCAAAATATTCTTAACATGCCAAAAGGGGTGGTCTACTCAAATACGTAGACTCAAGGGGCGCCCTGCTGCCAAGGATGCAAGTTCTGTGTCCATCAGATCCCAATCCCACAAGAATTTGCTTGTAAGATTGAAATCCGATCCCCGTATCCGGCCCAAACCAGCAGGATAAAAGGAGAGGGGGAAAGGGACCAGGTAACTGCGTCCCCAATTTTGAAATCTCTAAGTAAAAAAAAATATTCGACCTCTTAGAAAAACTAAGAAGGTTCGAGGACAGTAATGAAACTAGAATAGAAGTATTATCTAAGATATCCCTAAGTAATGATTTGCCGAAATAATAAAAAATTAAATAAACTGAATTTTGGATCGGTGATTTCTATGCCAAACCTCACCGATAGCTACCCTGCGCAGACACGCCACAGTCTGGGATGTCGTTAATTTCCCTCGTCTAATTAAACTAAGAAAAGAAATGAAAATACTTAAAGGGACTAGGGGTCGACATCCGGGTACGCGAAAATAAATTTCAATAACTAATTGTTTTGATACAGAGCTGTCGCCTCCATGAACATTGTAAGCTAGCTCGAGTAGGTAACGTGGAGGAAAAAAAAATCTCACGGAGCAGGGTATTCTATTTTAAAACCGACCAGAAAATATAATTCACTACAGCCCCGTTCTATAGCTACTATTGTCTTTCCATAATTTATTATTCAATATGTCTAGTCAGCGATTATATGATGCTACCCCTTCTATCAGATGGTATTACTATGGTTGATTATTATTATAACACATTAGACTACTAAGTATTACCATAGTCCGACTATATATTGCCCTCCGGTCCGCGTGATATCATGGTGCAGGGGTCAGAACTTGAGATGTTTGTAGCTACACGTATCTATTCAATATCTATATATCAACACGCGGTGAAGTATTCACTGGGCTACTATATATTTAACTATATGGGCGTTCTATCTTCTATATTCATTTACTACAATATTCATATACTTTATATTCATATTCACATTAATATTCATTTGCCACGACGCTATATTCTACAAACACCCTGTTTCCTCTATCTACGCCCAGCCTATATACACATTTCATCATAATACTTTAAAATCTATAATCACTACAAACATTTCCCATTCTGATCACCGCACGACAACCTCACTCGAACCCAAGACTCTTTCATCCCAAACACACAATACTATGTAATACTCGGTAGCTTTATTAAGAAGAAAGAAAAAAGAAATCCTACGTATGTTCACTGAAAATAGAATTATCCGCGATAATATTTAATGTTTACGAAATTTCTGCAGCAACAATTGACTTCTGCAGCCACGAAGAAAAATGAACATCTAATATAATTCCAAAGCGAAGAACTAGCATCATATCGCCCGACTTCTGTTAAAAATTTACGTATTGTTTATTTACTTAAATATCTCGATTTCTAGACTATGCAGAATGTTGAAACTTTCAGAATATATTAAGTTTGGATCACTTGACCTAACTGTACATTCATATGGGCTGTGAATTTTACCTTCTAGGTTTTATTTCGGAAAGAAAGGTCAATTTCATGAAAACTAAATCACTAAGCACCTCGACGGAAGAATGGCGGTTAGTACTGACTTTTGACACTAGGGCTAGCGACGATATAATCAACCCTTGAACAACGGAATGTGACCTTGTACACGGAATTATTATACTATATTACGTTCACTTAATGACGGAGTAAGAAAAATTTATCGCATAGTAAATACTACACTGTCCGTATTTAATTATCTCACACACTCTTTCATCACTTAACTACCACTACCACTGATACTACATTACAAATATACACATACTACTTAAGCTACAAGACACATCATGCCAATACACACCAATTATCACTATCATTAATACATGTTGTACTGATAAATACACACAGAAAACATTCATATTTTACCATTTTAAATCGGCTCGAAAGGAAAAGGAAAGAAAGGGACAGGGCCAACTGGCCCTTGTTTCACTGAATCACATTCTTAAGTGTTTAATCAATGCCCTGAGGGGACATATCGAAGTATTAGCTAACAATAGGACCCCTGCCCTGAAGGGGCAGGAACCCGGAAACAAACTAAATGTTGAACTCATCCCGCTGGAAGCCGTACTCCCAATTTTGGGAGTCAGATAGGAGCCCTTACTGATAATTCACACGTGCATTGTGATCACTATCCTAACTACAAGGAAATTAAATACCGCCATGTTATTACTAAATAAGTACAAAAGAAATCACATTTACTACATACACGAACACAATTGGCAGTGGGGCAGGCCTAACGTAACTCTAAAAGGAGTAATTTTCAGGATGAGAATATTTTAAGGGAGAAACACTACTCTTCCGAAACTGTTTATAGATTTTTTCTTTCTAAGAACAACTAGCAAACTGATGCACTTCACAGAACCTGTCCACCACTAATTATATCAGCAAAACATGGCGTTACCGAGTTGACTTCCTATTTCTGCTCTACAGTCCGGTTTTTACTATAAAAATTGGCAAATTATGGCTCCATAGCTTCCAGAGATTTTAGATGTTAATAACATCACAATATTACCTTTATTTGTAGTTTCTCTCACTCCTCTCGACTTTTTTAAGCTAGACGAA
Organism: Thermobia domestica; assembly: GCF_964235325.1. Lineage (NCBI taxonomy): Eukaryota > Metazoa > Arthropoda > Insecta > Zygentoma > Lepismatidae > Thermobia > Thermobia domestica. The sequence goes on along the minus strand of NC_137462.1, from coordinate 1,429,727 downwards.
CAAAACCAGTGTCTTCAGTAGCACTTTCCGGCGTGGAATGGAATAATTGCGCCCTAATATCATAGCGTGGGTTTATCAGCCAATCAAGACTAAGCATTTTGGCGGTGGGGCTTTGAAACGAATAAAATTTGGTAAAATCTGGATTAAACTAGATTTTAGAAGGACCTAGGTATCTAAAAGAGAGGTGAAGGGTGGTCCTGAAAATTCTGTCGAATTTTAGATTGGTTATTTGATCTGGAAAGTTCCGTCCAATAGTGGATCTATATTTTCGGATAGCACTGACACCGTAAGAATTGTAATAATCCATTTACATATACATATGCAAGACTTATAACTAATTTAAAATATAAATAAAGATATTGATTCCCAAAACTATCATTCCCAATGAATTTTTTACAGTTTTTCCATGTTAATTTGAAATAGAATAACAAATAAAATTACGAATTATATGAACAGCCAGAAATTTTTTGTTAAACGTCAAGTACAGTCGGTGCAAAAAATTTCGGGCACCCTCCTATTAAGAACATAATATCATTAGACTGTAATGGCATATTACAAATAACACGAATTTCCTGTTTTTACTCAACATTTAATCTCTTCGTGAATTAATGTTCGAAACGAGTAATTGTTAGAATAATTATTTTTAAAAAAAGTATTACAAGAACGCATTAATTCGAGAAAGAAATTCGTGGCTCAGTGGTAGATCGCTATCCTCTAGTGCGTAGGGTCTCTAGTTCGATCCCCGACCAAGTAAAATACATCGTGTCCGTGGGCTTTCTCCCCACAGTTTCATTTCACAACTTCTTCCATCATCATTCACTTGCCTTAACCATTGCCTCCTTTAGCCAACAGGCATAAGCGTGTGACGTTAAACTCAAAGATTTCATTTCGAATGATGAATTATTCGGATCGTAACAGAAACTGTATAAATGTAATAAAGAGGGTTTAGAAAATTATAAGTCTAAGCCTAAGATGGAAAAACAAAAGCGGAACAAAAGTCCTTGTATAAATAATTCAATACATGCTGTGTAATCCAATTCACCAAATGCGACGCTTTAACTAATGAAGTTATTGTAGTTCTAGGTTACGAGCTGTAACCATATTAGGATGCAAGTTTCGTATTCTGAGCGTAAATTAATAAATATGGCAATATGCATTAGGGTTCCCTGTGACACAAGAATAAAGGTGTCTTGTCTCGAAGAAGTATCGTGAAAGTGATGTCTTGTCTCGAAGAATTATCGTGAAAGTGATGTCTTGTCTCGAAGAAGTATCGTGAAAGTGATGTCTTGTCTCGAAGAATTATCGTGAAAGTGATGTCTTGTCTCGAAGAAGTATCGTGAAAGTGATGTCTTGTCTCGAAGAAGTATCGTGAAAGTGATGTCTTGTCTCGAAGAATTATCGTGAAAGTGATGTCTTGTCTCGAAGAAGTATCGTGAAAGTGAAGTCTTGTCTCGAAGAAGTATCGTGAAAGTGATGTCTTGTCTCGAAGAAGTATCGTGAAAGTGATGTCTTGTCTCGAAGAAGTATCGTGAAAGTGATGTCTTGTCTCGAAGAAGTATCGTGAAAGTGATGTCTTGTCTCGAAGAAGTATCGTCAAAGTGATGTCATGTCTCGAAGAAGTATCGTGAAAGTGATGTCTTGTCTCGAAGAAGTATCGTGAAAGTGATGTCTTGTCTCGAAGAATTATCGTGAAAGTGATGTCTTGTCTCGAAGAATTATCGTGAAAGTGATGTCTTGTCTCGAAGAATTATCGTGAAAGTGATGTCTTGTCTCGAAGAAGTATCGTGAAAGTGATGTCTTGTCTCGAAGAAGTATCGTGAAAGTGATGTCTTGTCTCGAAGAAGTATCGTGAAAGTGATGTCTTGTCTCGAAGAATTATCGTGAAAGTGATGTCTTGTCTCGAGGAAGTATCGTGAAAGTGATGTCTTGTCTCGAAGAATTATCGTGAAAGTGATGTCTTGTCTCGAAGAAGTATCGTGAAAGTGATGTCTTGTCTCGAAGAATTATCGTGAAAGTGATGTCTTGTCTCGAAGAAGTATCGTGAAAGTGATGTCTTGTCTCGAAGAAGTATCGTGAAAGTGATGTCTTGTCTCGAAGAATTATCGTGAAAGTGATGTCTTGATTTGAAGAAGTATCGTGAAAGTGATGTCTTGTCTCGAAGAATTATCGTGAAAGTGATGTCTTGTCTCGAAGAATTATCGTGAAAGTGATGTCTTGTCTCGAAGAATTATCGTGAAAGTGATGTCTTGTCTCGAAAAATTATCGTGAAAGTGATGTCTTGTCTCGAAGAATTATCGTGAAAGTGATGTCTTGTCTCGAAGAATTATCGTGAAAGTGATGTCTTGTCTCGAAGAAGTATCGTGAAAGTGATGTCTTGTCTCGAAGAAGTATCGTGAAAGTGATGTCTTGTCTCGAAGAAGTATCGTGAAAGTGATGTCTTGTCTCGAAGAAGTATCGTGAAAGTGATGTCTTGTCTCGAAGAAGTATCGTGAAAGTGATGTCTTGTCTCGAAGAATTATCGTGAAAGTGAAGTCTTGTCTCGAAGAAGTATCGTGAAAGTGAAGTCTTGTCTCGAAGAAGTATCGTGAAAGTGATGTCTTGTCTCGAAGAAGTATCGTGAAAGTGATGTCTTGTCTCGAAGAAGTATCGTGAAAGTGATGTCTTGTCTCGAAGAAGTATCGTCAAAGTGATGTCATGTCTCGAAGAAGTATCGTGAAAGTGATGTCTTGTCTCGAAGAAGTATCGTGAAAGTGATGTCTTGTCTCGAAGAATTATCGTGAAAGTGATGTCTTGTCTCGAAGAATTATCGTGAAAGTGATGTCTTGTCTCGAAGAATTATCGTGAAAGTGATGTCTTGTCTCGAAGAAGTATCGTGAAAGTGATGTCTTGTCTCGAAGAAGTATCGTGAAAGTGATGTCTTGTCTCGAAGAAGTATCGTGAAAGTGATGTCTTGTCTCGAAGAAGTATCGTGAAAGTGATGTCTTGTCTCGAAGAAGTATCGTGAAAGTGATGTCATGTCTCGAAGAATTATCGTGAAAGTGATGTCTTGTCTCGAAGAATTATCGTGAAAGTGATGTCTTGTCTCGAAGAAGTATCGTGAAAGTGATGTCTTGTCTCGAAGAATTATCGTGAAAGTGATGTCTTGATTTGAAGAAGTATCGTGAAAGTGATGTCTTGTCTCGAAGAATTATCGTGAAAGTGAAGTCTTGTCTCGAAGAAGTATCGTGAAAGTGATGTCATGTCTCGAAGAAATATCGTAAAAGTTATATCTCGTCTCGAAGAAATGTGCAAGTCTCGTCTCGAAGAAGTGTCGTGAAAGTCTCGTCTCGAAAAAGTGTCGTGAAAGTGATGTCTCGTCTCGTATATTGTCACCGAAATAATTGTCGCATATTTCCTGCGTAACCATAAAAAACATAAACTTAGAGAATTATCAATATTATCAAGAACCTATTGAAGATGAAAACTAGTAATAATTAATTAACATTCAATGTTTCTGCGGTGATGAACTCTTTGACTAAGCGAAATACAAGTTACTATGATCTTAACTCATTAGCCTTGGACAAATCATTGTTACTTGAATAAACACAGCTTAATTGAAAGATTCAATTGTCCCGTTTCAACGAAATAACTTAATTTGGATGTGTCAACAGCTGCATGATTGGAAAGGTCGGCGACAGATGCTGTCTCTGTTGTCAAACACATGGTCAGCACTTCTTCACAGTGGACACGGAATTACATCCAACGCTCTTTCAACACCTTCATTTGTAGCCACAGACCACAATGATTTTATGCTGTGGAAAGTAAACGGACTCTTCTTAGCTGGCAAAAGAAAATTGAGGACAGCCTTTGGCCTTTAGAACAGTGGGTAGATCACCACATTCAAAATGGGTTCGGGTGATTCGGATCCCAATAAAAATAAGATAAAAATGTACGAGTTGCGAATAGGGACCCACAAAAAGTATTTATTCTATTTAAAACAGAAATAAAAGGGGAAAATTACATCATTTTAGTAACTTCATTTTAACATCATACAGAACACTTGTTTGAAGATATTTTAGTTAAAGAATTACACAACCTTCAATCTGAAGAACTTCTTTGTTCTTTGTTTCTTTCAGCACCCATGCTATATGAGACGAGAGCCTACAGTTTAAGGGACGATCTGAACCACCTTAATGTGCTCAACGTGTTCTCCGATCCCAGGAATCGAACCTGGGATCCAGGACCGTCGCGTGGGCGGGACAACCGGGGCGGTCGCGCCGGGACGACAAATCAACAAAATTCAAGCAATTCAGATTATGTTGGTAAATGATTTATTTTTTTGAAAAAATAATGTTGATTTAGATATTTTAATAACGATCAGGACATATGGCAAGATATCCCCCCGTATCACAGCACAAAAAATTGAAATACACCATTCGAAAGCAAATCGTTTGTACCGTTTGTACCGAAAAAAGTTTTGTTTGTACCCTGATAGTTTTCGAGAAAGAGGGGGTGACATTTAGGGGGGCTATTTTGGCGCCAAGGTAGCTTTCCGTATCACAGCACAAAAAATTGAAATACACCATTCGAAAGCATATCGGTTGTGCCGTTTGTATGTTGGTGCCAAGATAGCCCCCGAAATGTCATTCTCTCTTTCTCGAAAACTATCAGGGTACAAACAAAACTTTTTTCGGTACAAACGATTTGCTTTTGAATAGCGTATTTCAATTATTTGTGCTGTGATAGGGGGGCTATCTTGGCGCCAAGGTAGTCCCCCCAGTTGACCTCTCAAGTGATCCTATAAGGAAAATGCTACAAATGAAAATATTTTCGGTACAAACGTAGTACAAACGCATGACCTAGGCATTGTTTCAAGTTTCTAAAGTGGGGGGGGGGGACTATCTTGCCATACGTATGATCAGGCCACGGCTAAGTAAAATTTATTTACCTATTTATTAGGACAACACAACAGGTTTAATACCCAGTTATAGTGTAGTGTCCATAATTATCCATCATACACTATTAAGTATACACAAATATACGTCGTTTAATTATGCAGGTTTATATTGCCTGACAATAGTTTTGAACTAGTTTTCGGACATTATAAATACATCTACTACATGAAATCTAATCATTTCGTTATATGAAGCACACATTCTCCACAGAGGAGACTTATGTAATATGTTAGTTCTTGCTTTTCTACAATAGAATGTCCCAATGTTTGCTGTTCTAGTCTTACCAGTTGGGACACGTAATAACACTTTTGAAACTAATTCTGGACAATCAATTTTACCGTTTAATAATTCATGTAAGAACATCAAATCAAACACCCCTCTCCTTTTTTTCTAATGTTTGAGAAGGAATTCGTTACTACCTCTTCATAGGAGATATATATTGGGTAAAAACCAGTTTTCTTGTATGCAAGCATTTTTAAAAATTTAAACTGTATATTTTCTATTGCATCAGAGTATTTTAGTGACATTTGGTGTCCAAACAGTACAACAGTATTCTAATTTTGACTTTACATACGAAAAATATAACCCTTATAAATGTTGATTCTTTGTAGAAATCCTGCCCCATCCTATAAATTAAACCTAGGTTTCTATATGCACTACTCGTTATTGCGCTGTATTAAGCAAAGGTTAGTTTGCTATGAAATATAACTCCTAAATCTTTCATAGTATTTGGGATAGGCAAGGAAGTGCCACTTATTGTATACGTAAAGTTAATTGCATTTTTCTTTCGTCGTGAAGGATACAGATTTACATTTGGATACATTCAGGAATAATTCATTCTTATCACACCATATTTGAACTCTCTGTAGATCCTGTTGAAGTTTCACGAAGTAATCAATTGAACTTACTTTACAGTATAAGTTGAGACTGTAGGCAAAAAGGAGAACTTGAGAAGTTTTAATACGCAGAGGAATATCATTAATAATAAGAAGAAACAACAAGGGACCTAGACTAGATCCTTGAGGCACTCCCGATAGAGTATTGAGCTTGAAAATTGCCAGTAATGTAAAACATCGTTTAGGATGACTCAACGGGAACTCTCTCCAGCCCATTGTGAGAAGGTATTTTTCTTTAAATCTTGGAATTTAATATTTGTATCGTTATTTGTATAATCTATGCTATTACCAGGTTAATGTGTATCAAGTTCAAAATAAACAAGAGCACTCGATTTGAATAATTGAAAACCATATATTCATTAACTTTTCTGTTTTAGCTACAAAAGCCATCACTTTTAAAAATTGACACGATACCAACTTCTTTTATCTTATATTATGATCTTACATTCTACATTTAAATCTAGGAGTTCAGAATAAACTCTGGTTGAACACACTGGGGGAAAGGACGCCTTGGAATTTTCGTCCCCGGCGCTTACAACCCACGCGACGACGCTGCTGGGACCCTCTGTACCAAAGGCCTGCCTTAGTCAACCGGACCATCGGGGAGGGTAGCATCTTTTAGTTTCTTAAGAGGATTCATCCGGCGAAATTAATATACCGCTAATTTTACAGTAATTAAGTGATATCTCCCAATAGATAAAAGATAATCGAAATGTGGAACAAAAGCGCCTTAGACAATATCATTTTACATGAGATACCGTTATCACGACTCACTTATCTGCTTTCGATTTCGAGCTATTTTGAAAATCGGCATTTATTTTCGCGTTTCTAAACGGCTGAAAACAGAAAGCCACTAGCTGACTTGTGATAACGGTATCTCATGTAAAATGATATTGTCTAGGGCGCTCTTGTTCCACATTTCGATTATCTTTTATCTATTGGGAGATATCACTTAATTACTGTAAATTAGCGGTATTTTAATTTCGCCGGGATGAGGCCGCTTAATAGTTTACGGGATATGGTTAAAGGCTTCACACTTTTGAGGTATCCTTACCTCGTGGGTTTGTGGTTAGCATACGTGTCTTCGGCAACGAGGACCCGGGATCGATTCACAGTGGGAATAAATGTGGAGTCGCTACTAACGTAAATAAATGGGAATGGGCACTACAAACTTACTTGGTCGGGGATAAAACCAGGGACCCCACATACCAGAGGTAGCGCTTTATCACTGAGATACCGTGCCCGCACTAAGCAATGTTGTCTGTTATCTATAATGGCATCACGGGAAAACTACTGAACAGTTTCAAATGAATTTTGCGATATTGTTAGTACCTATCTCGAGCTAGGTTTTATTGTTATTTCCATGAGAGGGCGTATCCAAAAGAGAGTAGGGGGTTCAAAATTTATACCAAAAATCGAGTATCTCATGGGTTTCCATCTTACAGTTTCATTGGAATGTGATCCTAAGCGGTGATGGGATTCAAATATCTTGCATAACCGTATTCTCCCAGTGTGAGGAACGAGCGTATAGCTGGCTTTCAATATACGTAATTTATACTGCAGGGTCACTCTAGAAGAGAAAAGTATATTGTAATGTATAGTGCAGAGACGCCCACGTAGTAAATTTCTAATGCAATATTTCCGTGGGAACTCATGTGCTTCGAATTCCACATTAAGCTGTAGGTCTACATCTTACACAGCCTCGCTGCTGAGAGGGACGCTAAACATAACAAATCAAATTAATCTAATACAAAAATTAATTTATTGTGTAATATATAAGGAATAGAGGAGGAAACTAAATATGCCTCCCCTAGGGTAAATGGCGCCTTAGGTTCAAGCCTATTCACCATAATCGCTGATCCGCACCTGTTCGTTACGCAGCTGCATTAATATTGCTCCAACAGAAGTACAGAGTTGGCCACATTGACGAGTGGCGCTGTATGTAGGAAGAAGCTCTATACACAATACTTAAATCAATGAGTCGCGTGCTTCAATTTAAATCTCGCATGTTGTTACGACATTTTGACAAGTCTTTCTGAGCATACAACAACTTCTTAAGCGCAATTAGGTTTACGCAAATAAATGAAAGAAGTTGCATGTAGAAAAATGATCAATTTAAAATTCTTCCACGAGCTTGATTATCCATTGAATCACTTAACAAAGCGGTTCATTACTAAAACGGAAGCAAGTTTCACGGTCCGTGTGATGCAGGTGATAAGGGGTCCGTCATAATTAGTACCTTCACTGGATTTATAATAGTTCTTTACAACTCGAGACATCATGTAGCCTTCATTCTTGGTCTAGTGATTAGCTCTCGTGACTCTATTCCACGAATCCTGGATTCAATTCTCGGTGGAAGACCATTGAACGTAGTGCAGTGATTCAGATCTCACTTTATACTATAGATCTCATCCTGTCCCTATCGGGAGAGGAGGGGATTATCCCATCTCGAAAATAAGGGATTAACAGTACCATTTGCCCAGTAGTGTATTGCCTCAGTCAGGCGCTTACCCAGAAATTTTTCTTGGGAGGGGTCCAAGCTATAGGGTGGGGGGAGTCCACTCCTATAAGCCACTATGTCTCTGTAGTATTGAACGGGTATTATTTTGCACCCGAAAAGACAATAAGTAATTGTAAAACACTTCACCCTATATTTTCAGAAAAAAAAAATGAACTACATTGTTTTTATAAGTGAAAGAGTACAGATGAAATGTAAGATAAAATTTTCCTGCTACATCAATCATTCCCTTGTTAAACATATATACAGTAGAACGTCGATAATCCGAATGTCAAAAATCCGAACGCGTTCCCTAGAAGCTTTTTACATTTTGTCTTAACGCTAGCGATAAACAAACAAACAATAGTGTATCCGTCGACGTTGTGTGAAGTCAAAGTTTTTACAAAAGTTCATTCATATGTAATTGTTTGTCATACATATTTTTATTTTCTCTTAGGCCTATAAGTTTTAAGTGTGACTTACAAGATCGGTGTAATTTAATGTACGAACAGGTTCTTCAGCAACATTAAGTGTAAGTCGCCTTACGTACGGTATTGTAATTACTGTATGTACTGATTAACAACTGTATCGATACAAGAACATACCGTATAGTATATGTAAGCCTAAATGGCATTTTCTTGGTCATTTTCGAAATTCCGAACAATTTGAAAATCCGAACTACTTGTGGTCCCAATTAGTTCGGATTTTTGACTTCCTACTGTAATTTTATTGGGAAAGTGTACAAAGGTATGTTGAGTTAGGAAGTTATTTTTGGGAGGTCCGAACCTGGTGGCCCTCCACCTCTATGTGGGTGTGTCCCCTGGCCTCATCACACAATTTTGAACCAGCACTCACTTGAGCGAGTGACTCCAGTGCGCGGTGGTTTGAATGTATCTAGAAGCAGGCAGTGGTGAAGCTTTAGAGTTGCCAACAATGGATTGTGATCATATCATAGGATTTAGTAGCTTGCGGGGCTTAAGCACCAAAAGGAGAAGCTAAGATTTCGTAACGCTCGGGCGTCGCCGCAGCCGGTAAACTCTTGTTCGGTAGGGGAGTTTTGTCCTCCAGTAGGTCTAACTGGGATGTAGCCTTCGTCCCAGGAATTTACTCAAGGAATGGGTCCTAGACCCCCAAGAATAACTTTTCTGGAAATTTACTAAACTTTTTAGGGTGATTTTACAAATTTTAATATAATTTATCCTGTTATTGAATTTGAACTGTGTACGTACCAGCTTCAGCCCATCCCAAAATGGGCGTATCCCGTTAACCTACTTGTGATATGGGTTTTCTTTGTGCTCTGCGAACTTCATTTCCGCAACAGCAATTACCCGAAGTCTGACCAAACACGGGCCGGGATAAAGCGGTCAATTACTGGTCTTTCAACTGAGGGCGCTCGCCTCATAAAGACTGCAGAAATTATACGTGTGAGTTGCCATTATTTGAAACATGTACGTGTACAGTACCGGATTTAGGTTTGATGGGGCCCTAAGCTATTGAAAGGGGCCCTTTATAGGTCAAGCTTTAGGGGCCCTTTATACGTCCAGTTTTCTTTTTGAACGACAAAATGTCGCCGTTTTTTAAGGTTTAAATATATGCTATATGCTAATTTATGTACCTAATGCATATCTAAATGGAAACAAGAGCCCATTACAAGCAGGGCTGGGAAATGGGGGCTCCATTATAAGCGAGGCTGGATAACAGGACCTCATTAAAATAAGGCTGAGAAATAGAGCCCTATTACTTGCTTCATAAAAGCCTAGTACATAATAATACAAAACACCATTGTTGTATGTGCGTTTTGTCTTATTTGCTTTTTCTTGTTATTTGTAAATTATATTACAATCAAGTGGGCGCGGTGGCTCAATGGTGTTTTCACCTCTGGTGCTAGGGGTCACGGGTACAAACCCTGCTCTCGCCAAGTGAACTTTCTGGTGGACAAACACCGTGTGCGTGGGTTTTCTCGGGTTTTTCCCGTTTCCTCCCAGTTTCTTCATTCTACCATTTCATTCATCTCTCATCATCACCGTCTCCTTTAGCCTGACCTTCATAACCGTGGGACGTAAAACTCAGAAATTTCATTTCATTTCATTACATTACAATCATTTTTTTTTTAAATTTGGGCACCCAAGCGAGTGGGGCCCTAAGCTATAGCTTGTTTAGCTTATACGTAAACCTGGCATTGTACGTGTAGGTTCCATCCTGTATGGTTCCGCTAAATAATAATAATAATAATAATAATAATAATAATAATAATAATAATAATAATAATAATAATAATAATAATAATAATAATAATAACCTAAAGCTTCATACTTTTCTTTATATAGGTGTAAGAGTTTCGCCAACTATCCACTTTGGCTTCATCAGACACTATGATGACACACGAAGTGACAGATTTAATATAAGAGAATATAAGAGATAGGGAAAAAATTCCCTGATTCCTGATTGGTTACCGTAGGCTGGTACAGACAATGCTCTTCCATCAGAAACCAAAACACAAAACAGAAACAAAAATCGCTAATTCCCTTACTTTTTTTTTTAAATTTAATAAAAAACTGGTTTTCGCTATCTGTTTCGGTTTTTTTTTTGTAAATCAATATTGAAACCGGAAGTTGTAAAGGATTTCTACCACTTCCGGTCTTAGTAGAGAGTTAAAGATAAAGAGGTAAAGTATTCTTTGGACGCTCAACCGACTGCAGAAAACCGCGTCTCTCTATCTATTATTGTTTTTGCTCTATAGCGACTAACTTTAAAACCGGAAATTGTTAATATCTATCACTTCCGGTTTGAGTATAGGCTCCACAATTGAAATCAATCGCTAACTTTTGACCGTCTAAATTTTCACCAAATTTGGTGATAATTGGTCAAATGGTTCTTAAGATTTTTTTTTGTCTCCAGAATTTTAAAAAAAAGGGTAAATATAAAGAGGAGTTTTGGTCAATGTACCTCCTTAAAAATTGATGGCCAGGGCTGATAATGATGAATTGTTTAGAACCTAGAATCTCCGCTAATAACGGATATATCATTTTGGTTTAGGATATAACCTTTTGTTTCTGAGAGTAGAATATAAAGGCAACTAAAGATGTGAAGTGACATATCGTTCTGCTCTGGTTCTGTTATCGTAAAGAGACGTATGTCGCTTTAAACAGCTGCTCGGCTTTAAAAATGAGCTGTCAACTGGTGTGTTTATTGTTTCGGGGGGTTCCCCTTCGTCACTAGGAAGGGAAGAACAGAAAAGATGAAGGCCAATTACTGTCGCTAATGGTGTTGAATGCATCTCATTTTTAGTCCACCAGCATCTCTTCTTCTCTGATGGAACAATTACATTACATTATACGCATGCTTCAAGGTCATTCACGCTCTAACGACAGGGATCACATTGTAGTTTCCGATACAAAATTCTCTCATTAAAATACCAGAGTTAAATTCAGACTCTTTCCCCCACCCATCGCGGGGCTCCAGGAGTTCATGGGGAGAAGAACTATTTTTAAGAAAAATCATAATCGATTTTCAACTGTTTATTTCTCTTAAAATATGATGTAAACAGTGAAGTATGAATTGTCTGACTTCTGTCATATGCTGGTGAATCCAATCAATGTTAATGTCAATGAATGAATTAAAAAAAAAAAAAAAGAATCTTCTACAGGTTGATTTAAAAGTATACAAAGGAGAGGTGAACTTGCTTCATGAAAACGATGTAGTACAGATATTGGGAATACCAATTAAAGTATTTCCAGACGGGAGTATAAAGAGGATGGCCCAAAAGCAAAAATACAGTACTGTACTGATCAGCTCATCGCATTTTATATCATTTCTTATTGTTATCCATCAGGTAGACTTAATTCCTTTATTATTTGTTCTTAATATGTTTTTACTTACATCTTAAGCTCGGAAGAGTCGAAGCAAATAAACCCATAGACTAGAATGTTATACTTGATCAATGCAGGGGTGTATACCTACTTTTAGGCCACACTCATGGGATTCTTCTGAGTCCAGACCTCGCTTAAATTTTCCTAAAGCCACATCCCCACGTTAAATGAATCTTGTAGCTGCCATAAAAAAAAAAAAAAATGCAACCCGATCTTTCTATTTACTATTTAGATGTTACAACTTCTTGAAAACAAGAAAGGTGTCGCGACATATGCAGCACTGCACTCTAGTGGACAAACAGTGAACCTCCTCATTAAAAACGTGTATTTTGGCGCACTTCCCCTCCCTGTCCAAAAGAATCCGTTGTTTCGGAAGCGGTGAAACGAGGGCGATAGCAGGTAGCAAGCAAGACGTCCCAGAAAGTTGCATATCGTTCAACTCCTTGCAAGATGGAAAAAAAAATATTTATGACCCTTTCAAGACTATGTGTACATGGTGAAATATGGTATGGTTTCTAGATTATTATTATTATTATTATTATTATTATTATTTATGACAGCTACAAGCTCTTCTAACGTGACAATGTGGCTTAACTCAACGTACTTTTGTACACTTTGTCAATAAAAGGATGTTTGTTTAACAGAGAAATGATTGATGTAGCATGAAAATTTGGATCTTACACATCATCTGTACTCTTTCTCTTATATAAAAAAAATCTAGTTTTATCATTTTTTCTGAAAATATAGGGAGAAGTATCTTACAATTACTTATCTTCTTTTCGGCTGGAAAATAATACTCGAATACTATAGACGTAGTGGCTTGTAGTGTTGGACCCGCCCTGAAGTTTGGATTTCTCTCAATAAAAAATTCTGGGTGCGTGCGTGGTATGTAGTTACTTTTAAGAAACGTGTTTTCTTAGTTTAATGTTTGATTACAGAAGAGAATTGCGGGGTAACATAGGCCTAAACAGGAAATAAAGCTATGTACATTTCAACCATTACTTATCTTTCAATATAAAATCCCTTCCAAATTATATTATTTATCTCTATATAAATGAAAGTGACTATGTTTGTAACTTGATAACTCTTGAACCACCCAACCGATCTCGATTAAATTTTCAACATAGATGAGGTTCGAACCTGGGATGACTTTTATCATTTTATTTTGACAGTGCAACTTATATCAGATTGCTTTTTCAGTAATAGTAAAAAGTGACCAACTAAGGGAACATGTTACTAATTTCTCTTATTTTAACCTTGCGAAGCGAGTAATTGACGCTACTTTATTAATAAATATGTATGTTAATGAGTATGTAAGCAAAAGATTTTTACAGAATCGATAATGAAATATTGAAGAAATATTAAGCTTTGTTGGCAATATCAATTGTTTTCGGTTTCTTGAATTTCTTGAATTCACTGCGCTGATTAAAATATTTAGAATTAAGTTCAATGATTGTATATATAAGACATATAGTATATTGTCTATATATGATTGTGAAAAGGGAAATTCGTTGTTATTTTTCCTGTGTTTTATTCAGTGATATAATTTTATCAAAACAAGATTAAAAAGACATTTATACAGTATGTCTTTACTGTACAGTATACATACATTATAAGTATGTATACAGTATATACATACTGTACAGTTATACAGTGTGTATGTACTGTACGTTTATATATGAACTTGGGGCCCCGGGTTCGATCGCAGCCAACGTCAAGTGAACTTTGTGGTGGACAAACACCGTGTGCGTGGGTTTCCTCGGGTTCTCTCGTTTCCTCCCACTTTCTTCATTCCACCACTTCATTCATTACTCATCATCACCGTCTCCTTTAGCCTAACCGACATAATCGTGGGACGTAAAACTCAAAGATTTCATTTCATTTACATATGAAGAAGAAAAAACATATTATATCACGTAAAATTATGTGGACCTGCAGTTTAAGGTGGAATCGGTACCCATATAATGTGTTGAATACTTTCCCATCGGAAGTCGAATCCGGAACCCCATACACTAAATGAGCACGCACTGCCCCTAGATATTCTTCTCTTCTTTTCTAGTGCAAAACAAGGAGACTTCCCTCTTGCAGAGCCCGGAGCCGTCACTGTTGCAAGTTAGTTATTGTTCCATTAATTCTTTAATGATTTCCCTGATCATATATCATTAAGTAACACATTGCTTTTTGCTGATGACCTGAAAATATACGTTAGGATGAAGGTCATCCACGACTGTCTCAATCTATAACACGACATGGAAAATATTGCTAATGGGTGTGCTCTCAACAAACTTAATGTAAACATAAACAAATGTAACATTTTATCGTTTACCAGAAACAAAAATCGAATAAAGTTTAATTACTCAATGAACCAGATCTTACTAAATAGATTAAATTCAGTCAAAGATCTTGGAGTTACATTTGATACGAAACTCACACTTAATAACAATATAGAGAACATAGTTAATGAATCTTTCAAGATGTTAGGGTTCATAATTAGAACTGGAAAGGAATTTAACAATAGTACTACACTAACAAAAATGTATTATGCCTATGTGCGATCAAAACTGGAATATGCTGCAGTGATTTGGAACCATCACAACAGCAATACCGACATCAAGTGGAAAAGGTCCAATCTAAATTTATCAAATACTTGACGTACAAAACAACTGGAATCTATCCATCTTATGAAAATTATCTAACATTAATAGACAACTTCTGTATCCCTACGCTTGAACAAAGGCGAAACGTGATAGATCTGATTTTTTTCCCATAAAATAGTACAAAACGAGTTTAATTGTACGGATCTGATATCAACACTAAATTTTCATGTCACGACACTTAAAACTCGTGCTAATAACTCTGGTCTGTTTTATTGCAAAAAAGCAAGGAACAACGTATAATTGAAATAACCAATATGGAGAATATGCTCTTATAACAAAATATGTATCAAACACAAAGAAATTGAGATATGTAATATGAACTATATGTTCAAGAAAACTATTGTAAATTTATTGTGTACATATTTTCCACAATAATTGGGGACTATAATTGGGCTTATGTCTGTTGTGTTGATGACAAATAAATAAACACTATACTCTATAACGTAACTGCTGATTTTACACTTTATGTACTAAACCTTGAGTTTGCAACAACCAACAACAGGTGATTGCTCGGTGGTTACCCCATTTCGTTGGAGGATCAAATAGGGCTGCTAATGTACTTGTATGCGTGTGTGTGAACGTTGAACAGGAAGCCCTGTGTGGAAGACTGGATGACTACGCTCCAAGAATGTGCCTTTATTCATCATTCGCCTGACTTCCGGCTGCCACTACTCAGATAAGAAGAGGCTAATGTATTTGCATACAAACTAACGTTATGAAGGTAAACCAACGATAGAGTAGCACTGTTTCGCAAACACTGTTCATTTAATACAGCTGCAATGAACGATACATCCTTTCTAAGAAACCCTTTTTAAAAAGCCCATTCGTTGTAACATACTGAAGACCTGAATTGCAAAACATACGGAGTCCATTCTTTTTCTTTGTATTTTGCGCTTTTTTATTTTTGTTTTTTGTGTTAGCATCTATGTTTTAAGAGCTATTCACTTGCATAATACCTAAGTCCAAATCAGAACATTAAAAAAATACAAAATAATTTCAGCTAAACAGAATAGCATGTGAATTATAATCATCTTGTTTTTCTTCTAAAAACAAAAAAAGTACTCCGGTGGACTTGGGATGTTCTGCAATTTAGGTCTTCATATTGCGCAAAGCTTTAAAGTATTGTATGTATATACAAATATGAGCAAAATCATTAATTTTGAAATTGAAATTTTATATAGAGTATTGTACTCTGCGCAGTAGAAATATGGAAATTATGCAAAAAATGACGAAACACGATTCGAATTTCGAAATGTATGTGTGGAGGACGAGAAAGATAATTAGCTGTCTTTAACGGGAAAAAAGTATAAGGAAGTAATGGAAACGAAAGGAAGAAAAAAAACAACATTACATTGTCAAACTACGGTAATTTCAAAACTGCGATTTCATTACTGAAAGTTGACTTTGTCTCAAACAGTCATTACTCGCCATCTCTTACGGTTGTTTTTCTTTCTAGAAAATTAATATTGAAACCAGTACTAGTATTATTGGATTTCTATCATTTTCGGTTACAATACAGAAATAAAGTAGGAATTGAGACATACTTTCGTGGAACTGAATACACATCAAAAGACTATCTACTACCATTTTTAAAATATGGCGATTCGTTCCGACATCAAAAATCATATAAATTTCGAACACTTTCGGTTTGAATAGAGAAATTAAGATCAACATTCTATTTTTGTATTTCTGGTATGTGTAGGGAAATAAGGTTCAATCTATTGTTGAAAGCAATGCAAAGAATGCTACTCACTATATAATAATAATAATAATAATAATAATAATAATAATAATAATAATAATAATAATAATAATAATAATAATAATAATAATAATAATAATGGTATATGAACCCGTAGATAGAGATAACACATTAAAATAACTACATTAAAGAGATTCTCAAAAGCTACCTTTGTTCTTATTAACAAGTTGTATTTTTTCGAAGAATACATCTATCTTAAAATGAAAATGAAATGAAATCTTTCAGTTTAACGTCCCACGTTATGTCCTTTAGGCTAAGGGACAGGATGATTAAGACAAGTGAATGATGATGGAAAAATTTGGTAGAATGGAAATGTGGGAGGAAGTGGGAGTACCCCGAGGAAAATCCACTGACACGATGTTGTGCACCACAAACTTACTTTTGCGGAGGTCGAACCAGGGACCCCACGAACCAGAGGTAAGCTCTCTACCACTGAGCCACGGTGTTCCCTTGTGCCTTTGTTGAGAGAAGCTGTATTGAGATGTATCTTGTATCGTTGAACCAATCCCACTGCTAATTCCAAAAGAACTAGAAGGCAAAAATAAATGGTATTCTTCCAGAGGGAGTAATTTATAGTTGTCTAATACATCTATAACAATATAAATATAAATTCGGGGAGAGATATGGTTTTTGAGGAGATCTGTAAATTGAAAGCTGTCCCCGTGAAAGAGGAACATTTGATATTTTTTATCATAGAGAGTCATTTTGGTATATCTATATGAGTATTCTTAGTATTTTAACACAGAGCTTGATTAATTTCAGAAATCATGGTAGCACCACTGTTTATGTACATTCTTTGTCATGGTTCCAGAGAGGTGAGGGCCTATCTGGGCATATATGAACTCTATGATTAAAATGCAAGAACTGCTTTATCTTCACATAATTATAAATATAAATGTATATATAACTCTCCTGTTACACTTACGAAACAAGAGAAAGAATCTCTGCTGTTTGTTGCCTTCGAGATTCTTTCCTGAAACAGCGTATAAATCAATCTGGTCTGACGTACAAGACCGTGTCCGTCAACTTTTTAATTTTGAAACGTCAGTTTCTTTTCTTCCATCAAGGACAACTATTTTACAATTCACCAGAATTGTCCATTAAGCCACCCGAGGGAAATACCACAAAACAGACAAATGTTTATTTTAGTTGTTTACATCTCGTTTTTATGTTGCTGCTGGAGAATCTGTGAGGTACTTCAACAGCAAACACCGAAGCAACTGTTACCTCTGAGTGTCTGGGTTGTCATTCTTGGAGTTTAATGTATATTAAGTCAGGTAACACCTTATGAGAATGGGTGCAAAGATAGAAGCCTGTTCCAACGGAAATCGAACTTTGCGCACGAGGACATAGACCCTACATTTAAAAAAATGAATTTAAACAAGTTACTTTATAGACGAACTTTTTATGTTATTGAAGTGACATGTTTGGTAACATTTATACATTCCACCAAACGGAAATCACTTTCAAATTGTAAATTAATTTTCTATTACACTGTAAAAAAAATCTTAATTTTTGACGATCTCTGCAATTGTAGTCCTCAAGAAGATTATTCTGATAAAACGAATTTCTTTCTTCTTCCGCTTCAACCGTCCCCCTTTCCTTGGCAACCCGCATTGCAATTGTGTGGAGACGACAGCATAAGTGGCAAGGCGTAATAACATTACGAAACGTTCAGCGGCCTTTGTTTTTACACCCATTGCCGCATAAGTTTTGTAGAAATCAAAATGAGTTCAGGCAGGTTTCTCTCAGTGATTTTTCAGAAAAACTGACACTGTACATTATATTTTGTGACTGTTTACTAGAAACGTTACCAATATTCCTGCATAAACATAAGTGTTAAATACTATTATGAAATAAGTTAAATGCGTGTTTTGCAATAATCAAAAATAATGTAATACTTCATTAATCAAGTAATTTTTGAAAAACTTTCCTCTAAATGGATAAGAACCTGTGAGTTTTTACACAGCCATTTTCTCTCCTTGTGTTATTTGTTTACCTTATATCGCTTGGATGAATAAGATGGAATCCGAGTCACCGTAACACATTCAAATTTTTAATGCTTACCCACCGGGGATCGAATCTTGGACTCTGTGCATCAAAGACGCACGTCCTAGCCACTATACTAGCTGCGAGGGTTTACGGTATTGCTATTAGACACCGTTGTCACAAAATAGGTCTCGAAGTAAAAGTAGCCCAGATAAAAACGAGAAAATATTTTTGGAATAATGAAATGAGGAGATGGGAGTAAGGTTAAAAGCATTGGACGCTCTTCCTAAAATTGAAGTAAACGGTTTTTATGGACGTCATAGAAGAAGTTTTCCCACGCCCAATGGTTTTAGTCTTATCCAATCTCTTAATTTTACCCCTTCCCAAAAAAAAATCTCCTTCTCACTGCATTTTATAAAAGGATTGTTTTGAAGAAATTTTTTTACGATTATTATATATTTCAATTTTTATTCAATATTTTAAATTGGACTGTGGAAGGCAATAAAGTCTCCGTCTCCTCTTATTACGGAAAGGGAAATACTCAAACTTGTTGATATGGTTAGCAGAACGCCTAGTTGTCTGCAACCAGCAGAGCGTATCTAAGGATTTGGGTTGTATAAGCAACAGGCACTCAAAAATTATTTTTCAATAAGTAATACCAGTAATTTTACGATAAAACAATAAGCAAGAAGGAAAGTTATGTTAAAATAGTGTATTGCCACTGAGTTTATTTATCTGTACAAAAATTTTAGAGTTTTAGCTAGTATGCAAGTGCATCAAAATTAAGACGTTCACTCCTATCGATACAAATATACATTAATTTTCACCCCAAGCTCAAGTGTCTAACCAACGATATCTATACTTCCGTCTCTTACTTGTAAGTAAAATTTAATGTTATCAGTAGCATTGAGTAAAAGACAGAGAAAGCTTGAAAATTAGAGGGTAATTTCAAAAAACAAACACATATCAAAACATACACGATATCTATTTCAAATATATATATATATATATATATATATATATATATATATATATTTAATGCTTATGCATAGGTTGTTTCCATATTCTAAGGCTTTGTCGTTTTCCTGTTTAGAATTTTCCCACATCTTTTAATGGATACCTCATAAAAGACATTTGAACCTTCTATTACTTACTTTCTATTTGATTTTTGGATTTATAAATAAGAAATAAAGTGTAAGAGTACAAAATGAAAAAAAAATTTAAGTCAGTTTTATGCTTTGAGATGTACTTAATTTTAGAAATATACTATCAACAAGTTTTTTTTTTGTGTGTGTGTGTGGTACTTGACAATTGAGGTGAGAGGAAATTATAGACAAATCTTTATTATGAAACACTAGTAACTAAAACGTCAGTATTTTTTAGAAGCAATGACTATAATGAGGAAGAGGTGACATTTGACATAAATGAGACCAAGATTGTTAAGTTGCAGGATTACTCTTCATTTAAAGTTGGTGTAAAGGGACAAGTTTTGCCAATAGATGTCACTACGGTCTTCGTATCTCTCTCGTCTATTTTTTACCTTTCACGAAAATTTACAATTTGTCTTACAAATTTCAACCTAGATACTTCAAATTTTTAGAGAAACTTCATAGCTTATCGAAGGCAACAATCAGTGCCGATTTTTTATTTATAATTTTCTTCAATGTTGAAATAGTTCCATTGTTAAAGGTTAGGATATCCATTTCAACAATCAAGCTATTTCAACAACGAAGAAAATTACAAATAAAAAATTGACACGGACTGTTACCTTCGATAGGATATGAAGTCACTTTTCTCAAAGTTTGAAGTCTGTTAGTTGAAATTTATAAGAGAAATCGTGAATTTTTGTGAAAGGTAAAAAATACATGAGCGAGATACGAAGACTGTAGTGACATCTATCGGCAAAACTTGTCCCTTTACACCAACCTTAAGTTTATATATCCAATGGAATTTCAAACGTTTCTTTGATACGAATTCATCGTGTGAAGAGAGACTATTTTTCTCCATCTTTACCATTTTACTAAAAGTGGAAGTAGTTAAATTCACTGCAACTTCTGGTTCCAATATTGACTCCCGTAGAATCACAGATAGCAACAAACAATTACTTTTAAAAACTATGAATTTACTATTCCTGACATAGTGTCAATCACAGCTCTAACTCTTCCATTGTGGCAGGAAGCAATAAATATTCACTACCAATTCCGGTTTCAACAGTTACCCCTTCTTGAAAATAAAATGTAGGCGGAAAGTATTCGAGCTAGGAATATTGAACTTTGAGAGCTTAATTTTATGATATGTAACGAAATTAAAATATTGTTGTTTGGGTACTTTTATATTGTGTGTAAGTAGCAATATAAAGTTTTAAAAAATTATAAGTTTTAGAGTAGGATGAACTTTCATTATAAGCAAATGATTGTTAATAAACCGTGGATCATATTTAGTACAAAATAAAAGAGGTGCTTTAAAATATTAAGTGATTTCAATTAATAACTATTAGTGTTAGCCCTATCTCTTAGTAGAAATGCTACCCATAAATTGTCTTAATGAGATTGAGTTGAGGATTTGTTTTTGTAAAGTATAAATTTAATATACTTAGTACAGATTTAATTTGTCGGCTGTTGTTCCCCTATTA
This sequence comes from Thermobia domestica, assembly GCF_964235325.1. Lineage (NCBI taxonomy): Eukaryota > Metazoa > Arthropoda > Insecta > Zygentoma > Lepismatidae > Thermobia > Thermobia domestica. The sequence goes on along the minus strand of NC_137462.1, from coordinate 1,408,491 downwards.
AAACCGGAAATTGTACAATGTTGTAGATTCCGGTTTTATTATTAAATATCCACAGTAAAAAATGGTTAAGACATGTCCTCCTTATCCGTCTAATGCATTTTTTCGAACCACCTTAAGTTCTTCATTGGTTCAATACACTTCCGCTGAAATTCAAACCGGAACTCTTGTACTTAGATTACTCGATTCGCATACTTTTACATCCGTCTATTACAGTTTTACGGAGTAAAGTGAAATTCACCTGTTTAAAAAGTTGTTGTTCCTGTGTTTATTGAAGTTCAGTGTTCCTTTCCGCACCGAGGGTATATGAGACGTGGAATTACAGTTTAAAGTGAGATTCGAGCCACCGTAAGAGGGTGGCTCAGTGGTAGAACGCTTACCTCTGGTTTGTGACGTCCCAGGTTCGATCCTGGGCTAAGTAAGTTTGTGGTGGACAACATCGTACCCGCGGATTTTTTTCTCGGGTTACTATCGTTTCGTCTCACTTTCTCATTCACTTGCTTGAATCATCGTCTTCCTTAGCCTAAAGGGTATAATCGTGGGACGTTAAACCGAAAGATTTCATTTTATTTTTTTTCGAACCACCGTAAATCGTTTAATGCATTCCCATGGAAATTGAAACCGGGACTCTAGCCACTATACCAACGCGAAAGGTTTATTCAAACTGTAATAAAAATTTTCAATAGTCATTTGTTTTTACTCACCCTGTAGAAACTATATGTTGCAACACAAAATTATCTTCTTTTCTGTAAATAGTTGACTAAAGTTTAAAGTTTCATTCAAATATGTGAAGCAATTATATTTCTTTACTTTCTATTTAATACTCTGGTCAGTTCCTTCGGAGGTCATTATCCTCTAATGGCTTACGTAATTACATCTAATTTCATTTTTGGGGGTAACTAACCGTTTATCTGGAAAATTTGATTTTTTTCCTCTCTTCTCTTTGTTTTAAGGTCAAATGGCAGTTGTGCGTAGTGAAGCAGAGAAAGAATCCCATGGAATATTGCTTTTGTGATGTGTTTTTGCGGGAAGACTTGTCAAAAGTTCTTTAAACTATTTGAGTCACGCTCCGGGCAATTTAAAAACTCTCTCTTTCTGAACTCCCTCAGGGAGAGGCTCTCTGATGAAAGGGTTGATCAAATTGCGGTCACTCGGACTTCGACCTTTGACATGTGTGCTGGAACTTTTCACAAGTTACGGAAAGAGACTTACAAACTTGAAACAACTAATTGTGAGATGGAGGGAAAAAATTAACAAACACATCTTATTTTTTTGCTTCTCCCCCACTTCCCATAATACCCTCAGAAAAGACATAGTATTGAGTTGCTGCGTTCTCTCTTCAGAACAAGGAGAGAGTTGAGTTGATTTTGGTTTAGCGTCCCTTTCAGCAGCAAGGCTATATGAGACGTGGACCTACTGATTAACGTGGAATCCGAACCACATGAGCTCCCGCCGGGAATCGAACCCGGGTCTCCCACGCCAAAGGCGCGTACGCTAACCGCTTAGCCACGGAGGAGTTCAGAACAAGGAGAGAGTAGATATAAAGCATGAACTAGATGGAGCATTGTGAAGAAGGGTGTGCATAAGAAAAATTGTATTTCGGTTGCAGATAGAGGAGTTAGGTGTAATATTTGCAAATAATATTTTTTTAAAATCTGAATCTGACTTAATATTATGCTAGAAAACAAGAAAAAGCTGTGAAAAACATGGAATGAAAATAAATGTTAGGTAAGATAGTTTCTATCTTACAAATATAATCTGTTCCAAATTATTATGATAATAGACTAGTGGAACTAGAAGAGGCAGTAGTGGAACTAGAATTGTTTAGTGGAAGCGGACTGCGTCTTGAACGATTAATGTTGGCTTGAAATAAGGAAAAACGAAATGAAATCTTTGAGTTTTACGTCCCACGGTTATGTCAGTTAGGCTAAAGGAGATGGTGATGATGAATAATGAATGAAATGGTGGAATGAAAAAAGTGTGAGGAAACGGGAGATCCCCGAGAAAACCCACGCACCCGGTGTTTGTCAACCACAAAGTTCACTTGGCGGGGCTGGGATAGAACCCGGGACCCCAAGTACCAGAGGTGAACGCTCTACCACTGAGCCACCACGGCCCCCTTGAAATAAAGAGTTTTGCAATAATTCAAAATAAACTAGTGCAATATTTCATATGTAGGCCTATAAAAAAAATCGGCAGTGCACAAAGTTTTAAGTTACTGTAACAATAATTTTGAAAATAACTACAGCAGACTATTTCCTTTTCACGAAATATTTTATTCACTGTCGGTTACACAATGTTTGCTTAACTTTCAGTTGAGCAAAACGGAACTTAAGCCAAGCTGTAGATTTAAGCCATATTCTGTTGCGTGATCAGTTTTCAACTTTAGCTTTATTAAACAGGGATCTGGCAGCAATACGAGAAAATTTAAATTTCAATGCTTTTTTTTAATAGTTTTAATTCGTCTACTGTGATTGGTATTTGTTGTTCGAACACTATAGCTGAAGTTGAATCAAGTTAAAGGTCTTGTACAGTCAGCAACAAAAGTTTTTTACGTTTCATGAAATTAGTTTCGTAAATGACTTCAGAATGGAAGGACAATTTAAGTAGTTTTCAGTAAATTAAAAAGAATAGGATTTTCTGTACGTTCCAGCCCTACCACTGTTGTACGTTCCAGTCCTATCACCGTTGTACGTTCCAGTCCTATCACCGTTGTACGTTTCAGCTCTACCACCGTTGTACGTTCCAGTCCTATCACCGTTGTAGTTCCAGTCCTATCACCGTTGTACGTTTCAGCCCTACCACCGTTGTACGTTCCGTTCCTATCACCATTGTACGTTTCAGCCCTATCACCGTTGTACGTTCCAGTCCTATCACCGTTGTACATTTCAGCCCTACCACCGTTGTACGTTCCAGTCCTACCACCGTTGTACGTTTCAGCCCTACCACCGTTGTACGTTCCAGTCCTATCACCGTTGTACGTTCCAGTTCTATCACCGTTGTACGTTTCAGCCCTACCACCGTTGTACGTTCCAGTCCTATCACCGTTGTACGTTCCAGTTCTATCACCGTTGTATGTTCCAGCCCTACCACCGTTGTACGTTTCACCCCTATCACCGTTGTACGTTCCAGTCCTATCACCGTTGTACGTTCCAGTCCTATCACCGTTGTACGTTCCAGCCCTACCACCGTTGTACGTTTCACCCCTATCACCGTTGTACGTTCCAGTCCTATCACCGTTGTACGTTCCAGCCCTACCACCGTTGTACGTTTCACCCCTATCACCGTTGTACGTTCCAGTCCTATCACCGTTGTACGTTTCACCCCTACCATCGTTGTACATTTCAGACCTACCACCGTTGTACGTTCCAGTCCTATCACCGTTGTACGTTCCAGTTCTATCACCATTGTACGTTTCAGCCCTACCACCGTTGTATGTTCCAGTCCTATCACCGTTGTACGTTCCAGTCCTACCACCGTTTTACGTTCCAGTCCTATCACCGTTGTACGTTCCAGCCCTACCACCGTTGTATGTTCCAGCCCTACCACCGTTGTACGTTCCAGTCCTATCACCGTTGTACGTTCCAGCCCTACCACCGTTGTAGGTTCCAGTTCTATCACCGTTGTTCGTTCCAGCCCTACCACCGTTGTACGTTCCAGTCCTATCACCGTTGTACGTTCCAGTCCTATCACCGTTGTACGTTCCAGTCCTATCACTGTTATTCCCAAAATAAATTTTACCAAACGAAAGAACTTTTGTCGCTGACTGACTAAAGGGAAAATTTTTAGAATATTTGTATAGAAAGAACCGAAGGAAAATCTAGAGTATGCCAACAGTTTTCTGAACGTAAGGAAGATAATTAGCCGCCTGTAGAAGAAACTTTGACTTGATTTTACAGATGAAAAAGTTTTAAAGAAAAAAATCTCTGTACAAGGTCACATAGCAGAAAATGCGTCTTTGGCTGGAGGAGATCGACGTGTAATAAGAAACCAACAGACTCTTCGTTCTGTTTTAAAAGTTTTAAAAATCAATTTCACATAACTTTCAAAATGTGAATTCATTTTATTGATATTTCCATGGCCCTTACAGGTTAACTTTAACAATACCACTATAAATGTTCGAATAGTAAATTTTGTAAAAGTTAGGAATATGAAAATGAAAATGAAATGAAATCTTTCAGTTTTACGTCCCTCGATTATGCCGGTTAGGCTAAAGGAGACTGTGATGATGAGAGATGAGTGAAATGGTGGAATGAAGAAAGTGGGAGGAAACGGGAGAACCCTTAGAAAACCCACGAGCACAGTGTTTGTCCTCCACAAAGTCCACATGGCGTAAATTAGGAATATGAGTGCACCTTGTTATGATTATGGGATAACTTTATAAAACACGCTCTAGTTCGTATCTTTATGGAGATACGTGAGGATAAGTTGGACTGGTATAGACCTTATCGTTCAACCTTTACACATAAGGTGTGCAAGGTGCAAATATGTTGAGAACACCCACAAAGATGTGCTAAGTAATCATTACCAACTAGTATTTGGTCTAAGCCGCGTCAGGGCAGGGCGAAGCAGGAGGCCATGTGGGGGAGGGAGCGTGAGCATCAACGAAAGTGGGTATACACATATAGAAACATTTATTTATATCAACATTTGCTAATACAATTGTTTTCGCTTTTTTCTTACGGTTGACAGTATTACCATTTTTCGTATCTGCGTGAGGATACCAAGTGAAATGGAGTTTGTAACTAGGGATGCGCACGAGACAAGATTTGAGACTGTCTCGACTCGAAAATGTGCTGTAAAAGTGATGTCTCGACTCGAAAAATATATATTTTTCTATTGGAAGAGCTGTGTCTCGACTCGAATTTTGTCAGGAAAATTCTGTCTCGACTCGACTCGAATGCATCCCTATTTGTAACGTTAACTCATTCACACAAATACCACAGCCTATTTTCCTTTTAAGTTATGTATTTATAGGAACGGATATGTAGCTATATTTTGTGTTTATGTACTTATGGTCATATTCTAATTCTAACTATGCGTATATAAAACTACATGAATTCACTCACTCACTGACATAAAATAACGGGTACTTCCGGTTGATGTGGAAAGTTGAAATCTAATATGATTGTAGCTTTACGGAACTAACGCACAGGAAAATTGCCAAAAGTGAGTATCTTCTATTTTAAGTGGGTTAAAGCGGAGATGAAGAAATATCCCACGTTATTTAAATGTCTCTTTTGGACCTATTATTTCATGTTTTAGGTACTTGGAATGGAATGAAAACTTGAAATTCGGTGTGCTTGTATGTTTTCTATAGGATTATTTAACATAATCACTAAAAATAAAATGGGCCTATCCGGTTTGCCATAAGGACCAGGATCTGTCATGTGATCAGGTCAAAAGTCATGTTGTCTACTAAATCGAGTCTGGAGATTCCAAATCCAGATGTGAGATATTTCAAACATGTATCCTCAGTGTGGGACGCCCTGGGTAATTCGCAAAAGATCCATATACTTTATCATTATTATTGATTTTACTCAAACAACTTGACTTTTGACAATGTTTACTATCCATATTTACATGACATGATATACATATTTTTAAGCTCTTCGTTATGTCTTTGCAATAAGCTTTTAATTGACCATCTTCTTATTATAGTTTTTGAGATATGTGGACGACTTCAGTTTTTTCAATAGTTTTCCATTGACAGCAACGTTCCGTGCTTCTTGACTATGTTCCATACGTTTTAGAACAATTTGCTTTTGGAATATAGAACTTACATAGTCTCTTCTAGATTTGAACTGAATTTCAGCCATCTCCCCTAAAGTCTGTTCATATCATTTCAACTGGCTAGGCCCTTTCCAAATTTAGAGCGTTTTATGGGGAACTGAAAAATCTTTTCCATGTTATTTATATGGGAGATATTATACACACCAAAATCTGTAGGCACTTCCGGCAGGATTAAAATGATGAAATTTGGCATGATTGTAGCCTTCTGGGACTAACCCACAGAAAAAAAATTGCCAAAAGTGAATATACCTGACCCGTGACCTGAAACGGCTAGAAATAAGAAACAAACAGTAACATCTGAAAATGAGAATCCAACATCACCATCATATAATAAGTTGATATACTATGAATGGCAAAACAAAGGCTACCGTAGAAATAAATTGGGAATGATTAAGCACAGTATTAAGAAGCAAACGCGGGGGTCTTGGGGGAAGCCCCCGCTGGCAACGGCTAGTATACATATATGGATATATGCATGCATGTGAATATGTAATAAGACGAAATTTTGAATGTATAGTATTTGTAGAATGGGAAGTAGAATTACTCTATGTTGTATTATAACTATTATAGATTTTGAAGGTAAAATAATATTATTTAATGTACCTTAATTAACCCCCAACAATTGGAGAAATAAATAAATATTCTGGAGGAAATAAATAAATATAAAATATTAATATAAATATGAATTTTTGAAATATAAACGATAGAGTTTCAGAAATAGGAGACCCTCTTGCCCAAACATTATAGGCTTTTCTTCCCGATTTCTGCTCCTCCTTTTCCTTCTCTATTTATCTATGTGAAAAGAAGATAAAAAAAGTGAATCGAATGCAATCTTTACCTTTCCAAGAATAGCAATCCCTGAGGAGGAAAGATTAGTTGAAGAGATACGTTGCATTTAACTGTTGTTTTGCATGCATTGCAAATAAATTTTAATTCTGGTATGCGTGAGCCATTAATTATCAGAATTTCATCACTATGGTAATTTGTTGCAGGAAATGAAACAGTTAAATGTATACGATACGTTTAAATGCAAAAGATAAACTTCTTTCATACGAGACTATTATGAATGATTGTCGGTATTTACAAGACATCTTACAAATAGTACACATGCGATGAGAAACTGAATTTATTGTGTTCTCACTTTATTAGTAGAAAAAAGTGTCCGTTCTTCGTACCAAAAAAAAAAAAAAAAATAACAATAATAAGTATAAAATTGGAAATTTGAATATTCTAAAAATTATCTTAATATTAATGAAATTGTTCTCCATTTCATTATCCTTTTAGGAGAGGAATTTTCGAAAATGCTGATACATGCATTCTTTAATCTTTAATTAAGAATTTGTGAGCGATTTTAAAACTCCGAATTTCATAGAAATGTCGTCCTAGGCATTTTATGAATACAAAATAGAAAACTAGAATATTATAGCGATTGCATTTCCTCCCTCTTATGAGCGGAGTTTTTCAAAATGACGAAATACTAATTGTCTTGTAAATTAAAGTTTATATTATTATTACTATTATTATTATTATTATTATTATTATTATTATTATTATTATTATTATTATTATTATTATTATTAGTAGTAGTAGTAGTAGTAGTAGTAGTAGTAGTAGTAGTAGTAGTAGTAGTAGTAGTAGTAGTAGTAGTAGTATTCCCTTTGGCAGATGCTGGGAGTTTTTTTAAAATTTTAATTTCGAGCCTAGAAATGTTTCTTCTGTATTTCTAGATCTTCAGCTTTCTCTTTTAACTCCAAATATTTTCTTCTGTTTTTGAAATTAACAATGAGTTATGTTCTTCTTCTTCCTTCCTTTTTTGGCAGTATCGAGAAAACAATTTCTTGGCAAGAAAGTTTGTATACCGAGTTTAATACCCCCGATTTAACTGAATCTACACATTGGCTATTGGAAAATTTGAATATTGAAGAAATTGTCCCCTCTTCAGTTTTAAGACCGCGTAATTTTAAAAAAAAAAAATCTGAAACGTATCCATTTGTTTTTAATAGAGAGTATATACACCAAATTTCATACCTCCAACTTAAGCGAATGCACATATTCTATATTTTGTGATAATAAAATAGAAAATTAAATGTGATTCAGTAATAAATTATCTATATACATATATCTATAGATCTATACCTATCAATATATATAACGCTGGTTAGTATGTACTCAATTTCTCTTTTGTCTTCCGATCTTTGAGAGAAAAGAATTTAGGAAGGAGAATGAAGGAAACTAGAATAAAAAGGAACCAAGACTGCAACAATACAGATGAAAAGGAGACAAAGAAACAAAAGCAGGATTGTTGAGATTGAATAATTTTTGTTCTTTTAAAGGGAAGATTGATGAACGCTGAAGAAGTCACACATACGCATTTACAGGTGACGCCCATTAACCAAGAGCGTGCCTTGCGATTTAATTATACTTTTAGTGCCAACAGAAACGTCAAGGACATAAGGAAATAATAAACTAAAGATTCTTCTATGCACTCAGCTCTTCGGACGCTTGTCTCTTAGGATTAGGAATATAGAAGTAAGAAAGCTTCTAACACACACAGTGCCGCATTTAGGTGCTCGGCGCCCCCTAGACACTTTTGCAGTCAGCGCCCCCAATAATTACATGTTTCTTCGCCTCTTCAACCCTAACTTAAAAATAAAACTTAACTAAACTATGCTTAATTAGTGAATTAAAAATTTATTACAGTTAAATACCACTCACTAGATGCTACAGCTAAAACTACGTAACGAAAACAATTCGATTTTTTAAAATATATTTTTTAAATCTTGCGCCCTTCAAAAATTTTGTGCTATAGGTATTGGCGTAGTCGACCTAATGGGAAATGTGGCACTGAATACACACAATTCTAATATTCCTTTCTTCATCTGTCTAGCCAAAACAGCTGAAAACGTAATAAAACAGGTAAAAGTCTAATAAAACATCAACTCTTAAAGTTGGTATGATCTGCATTAGACAAGCTGCGTGTCTGGCAAGATGTTCTCCAGAAGAAATATTTTAATTTAACGTCCCAAGATTATGTCCTTTACGCTAAGGGAGATGATGATTAAAGCAAGTGAATGATGATGGTAGAATTGGTGGAATGAGAAAGTGGGAGAAATACCCCGAGAAACCCTTGGGCACTATGTTCTCCACCATAAACTTACTTGGCTGGGGAACGAATCAGGGACCCCACGCACCATAAGTGAGCGCTCTATTCCCGAGAAGACGAACCAATCAACCAGCCGCTTTATTCTGCATTGAACATGCTACGATTCTGAACAAGTATAAATAATAGAATATTCCAAACCCACCTCTCATATTCTACATGCTGGACGGCATGATGGCTCAGTGGTAAAGCGCTCACTTCTGGTGCATGGGGACCCAGGTTCGATCCCAGTTCGCGCCAAGTGGGTTTTGTAGTGGACAAACACCATGTTTGTGGGTTTTCTCGGGATACTCCCATTTCCTCCCACTTTCTTCATTCCACCATTTCATCCATTTCTCATAATCACCGTCTCCTTTAGCCTAATCGACATAACGGTTGGACGTAAAACTCATTTCTACGTGTTGGATATGCTAGGCGCTGAGGGGATAGTGTAAACGCAGCCTTAAAATGTCCATTCCTTTCTATTTTATCCACAACACTTCTTCTTTGAAAATCTTTGAGTTTTACGTCCCACGGTTATGCCGGTTAGGCTAAAGGAGACGGTGATTATGAGAGATGAGTGAAATGGTGGAATGAAGAAAGTGGGAGGAAACGGGATAACCCCGAGAAAACCCACGAGCACGGTGTTTGTCCACCACAAAGTTCACTTGGCGGGGGCTGGGATCGAACCCGGGACCCCAAGCGCCAGAGGTGAACGCTCTACCACTGAGCCACCGCGCCCCCCCCACTTCTTCTTTGAAAGAGAGTCCATGAAATGATATAAGTATATATAATCGCTTAGCTGAAAATAACACATTCTAAGATTCCATCATTATGTGAGAATGTCCGATTGTTCAAGTGAACCCAGCTTTATTTATTTATTTGCACGTTCGGCTTAATATTTTGAATCTTGTCTTCTGGTCTACACTCCGTTTCTGCATTTTGTTTAAATTTCTGTAAGACCCAATTTTATATTCTTGTACCATCATCGTAAGGGTCTACTCAAAGACTCCGTGGAGGGTTTCTAACTAAACTCTATTTTCACGCACCCTTTCTAATAATATGTGCTCCGCCCATTTAGACATCTAGTCATGTTATTAAACGTACACTACATTGGAAACCTATAATTGTTATGAAAAAAATAAATAAATAAAGGAAAGTTACACCGTAACCTTTCTTTCATGAAACCCAACAGACATTGTCTGTAAATAAACATCTTAAGAAGTAGGAGAAGCACCTGTGGAGTAGACGTGTTCAGTTGATTGTTCCAAGTTTTATGAGAAGATAAAAATTGAATGACTGGTTTATTTTTTTTATTTTCTCCTCAATAAATAAAACGAAATAGCATATATCTATTTATATTTGCTGGCGTGGTGGGTGGCGTATATGTGCATAAATGTGGAAAGTGGGCTGCCGTGTGTTTGAGGATCACGTGATGCTGCCATCATCACGCCAGTTGCTGAGCTGATGACCTTCCACTGGGTATTCATGTTTTTGCTTATATCGACCGTGTCGCACACTTTAAGGGAGGAAGTGATGAATTTCAAACGAGTAAACTTAGCACCATCACAACAAACACATTTTATTAGATGGGTTATGCTTTGCTCTTACATTTTTACGTCTTTCTCAAAGATCATTTGTAGACAAAGTAATATGGATCATAACAGTGTCGGCAGCAATAAATTTACTGTTAAACATCAAACGAACAAAGTTACTACAATACTTTACAGGATATTTTACTAGTGGTGCTGTGCACTGAAGAAGCGAGCAACTTTTATCTTTCCTTATGCTTGAGTATATCCTCACTTCATTACCTTACGCTGGACTGATTTCAGTCCCAATCAATACGAATAATTCCCATGTGTCAAAGAACTTGGGGGAGGTTTGGATCTGTATCTGTATCTGTTTTTGTATATGTATTTGTAGCTGGATTTGGATTTGTATATACTGATATATATATAATATGTTAATAAATTATAACAACAAACTGTTGCAGATGATTCCTCACATCAAAGTAAGAAAAAAATGTTCATTTGAACTTGTGGGAAAAGTGCATAGTTTTAGAGCTAGGAGCATCCAAAAGTAAGCAGAAATGCATTAGAACAGGCGTTATTTCAAACCATATCAGTGTAAGTAAAGTCGCACATACACCATCTAAAAATGCAATGAACATTTCAGCAAATGTACACACTGAGAAAAAGAAAACGTATGTGGAAGCTTTACGTAACACCCAGTGAAAAGAAAATGTAAAACCCAGTGGCAGCTTTAGCGGGTAGGTCTACCCAAAAAATTGAAAAATATACAAACGCAAAAAGATACAATAAAGAGTAAATATATTTTCCAGTATTTATATCAATGGTAGATAAGTATTCAACAAGTAGCATCAACCACTACTGTAAAAGTAATTTATTACAGTCATTAATTTATCACATGTGTATATGTATCCATGAGCGAGGGAGCAATGCTGCCCAAAATTAACACCCTAAAGCCACCCCTGCTAAAACCGTAGGAAACATGCGTAAATCCTGTAGTTCTTGGACTTAACGTACAATCCTAAGTAACATCCAGCAGTAAACGTATATTTTCTAACTGGAAGTGTATGTTTTATACGTACTTTGAGTAGGAAAGAAAGAATTTATATGTGGGGACAGGATCTCACATTAGAGACCTGCACGGGCAGGGCCCGGCTCGCGGGCCGACTCTGTTATTTCTTTGGGCCGGCACGGGCTTGGGCTGGCCGACACTGATTTCTCTTCAGGTCGGGCCGGGCTGGGGCCGATCAATTGCAATTCTTTAATAATTATTGACTTTCGTTAAACGATAATTGGAATAAAACCAAACGTTGAAGAAGTGTGTTCGTGAAAAATGTTACAAAGATTGCAATAGCTATTGACAGTTGGTATTGCGTAGCGGTTCCACTTTCACTATAGAGGATTGCAGGCATTATGCGGTAAATTGAGCTCTGACCTTGACCTTCACTGAACTCAAAATATAAAAAGACGGGGTGGGAATGTTTTGCCTGTCGCTAAACAATATTGCCATCTTCACTTTATGCTAAAAATCAATTAAGTTAGATTTTTGTTACAGGGAATGGAGTTTTTGTTCTCTCGATGACAGGCAAAGTTCTAGGAGGCAATGCTACCATTCGGGAGGCAAGCGTCAGGTTGTGAACCAGAGTTTAGAAAATGTTTCTGAGGGTTAGGTCAAATTTAGTACTAAATTTTGAGAAAGATTCGGGCTCGAGCTAATTTTTTAAAAATTTGTCGGGCCGGGGTCGGGCCAAAAATTTTAAAATTTATCGGGCCTGGGCCGGGCTTGGGTCAAGATTTTTGAAAAACTTATCGGGCCGGGCCGGGCTCGGGCTGAAAATCTCCAAAACTTTTCGGGACCGGACTGGGCCGGGCCTAGGTACGTTCGGGCTGAATTGAGATCGGGCCGAAAAATTCGGCCCGTGCAGGTCTCTATCTCACATACAGATGGGCGCATATAACATATAGCTGACGCATGTAATATACGGAAGATTGTTAGATGTCAGACATCCTGCAGGAGCATAAAGTAACATCTAAGCGAGAAAAGAGCAGTATACCCTACGTAAGTAACATATGGATAACGTATGTTCCGTACAGATTTCCGTAGTAAACATAAAGGGTCCGTATATCGCTGTGCGAATAACGAATTTTTCTCAGTGTGATGTTGTGCCCAACAGAGCATAATTCCAGACACGCTCCTTAATAGAATTCTCAGATATGATCGTACTTAAAGATGGGTTTAAAGTAGGCAAAAATAAACCTTTACAGGACCAGAACTGAACACGGAATGCGTCGACGAAAGTCCGAATTATTAGGGATCGTCAGCTTCACGGTTCCTCGCGCTGGGATTAATGCGTATTACGATTACACACATTTTTGGACGACCCTAGCTCCGAAACTATGCAATTTTCCCCACATGCCCATATGCACTTTTTTCTTATTATTCTGATACGTGAAATAACACTTTATAGTTTGCCGTTACAGATCATTAACACCCTGTATATATATATATATATATATATATATATATATATATATATATATATATATATATATATATATATATATATATATATATATATATGTGTGTGTGTGTGTGTGTGTGTGTATGTATATCTTGAACCACCACGTACAGTAACGAATATCGCTTATTCAATTTAACAACTAAAAAAAAGTTTGGTTATCTGGCAACACATATGCGACCTCACAGAAGATGGTGACCTTGTATAGTGTAGACCAGTCGTGTTTTCATTATGAACGAGTATACGAGAACTAAATCACCCATAGACGCGCAGAGAAAGTTTAGATAACATTTTAATTGAAGCGATTCATTCTGCAAGCCATCAATTTTGAATTTGGTGAAGAAGTGGAATACTGAAGGGATAAGGCAAACCTCCAGGAAGTGCAGAAATGGTACGTCTAGTCTTGCACGGGTAGCATCAGAAATGCAGCGCTCAGATGCGAGTGAGTTTGCAGAGACTTGATGCCCATTTTCAGCTCTATTTTATTTATTTATTATAAATTAATAAAAGTTACTAATTTTAACTAACCATGTATCGTTACCGTACGTGTTTCTTGTACAGAGTTATTAACGTTTATAATGATTAACCTTACTATGATTTGCACTTACACGGTTCATTGTTAGATATTTCTCCACAAAGTTTTAGAGCATTTCTTTGTATCAAAAAAAAAAAAAAACATTCTTAAGACAAGAATTTCAGAAATGATTAAAAAAACGCATCAAAAGATTGCGATCTTTTTAAATAATTAGTTTTGGATCAGGGAAGAGAAAACTTTTGAACGGACTGTAAATCGAGTTTTCGTATTTTCTATGGAATAAGCATATCATACTGAGTTAAGTGATAGTTTGAAAAATGAAATCTTTGAGTTTTACGCCCCACGGTTATACCGGTTAAGCTAAAGGAGACAGTGATGATGAGTAATGAATGAAATGGTGGAATAAAGAAAGTGGGAGGAAACGGGAGAACCCTGAGGAAACCCACCACAAAGTTCACTTGGCAGAGGCTGGGTCGAACCCGGGACCCCAAGCACCAGAGGTGAACGCTCTACTACTGAGCCACCGCGGCCCCCTAAGTGATAGTTTGGGTTTGGCTACACTATATGTAGTTTTCCAGATACAAGACCTACAAGAAAATTTTTGATTGAAACTTATTGGATCTTTTGATCCAAAAAATATCATTATTCATTCTGGTTATAATCTCAATATGGTTGATAATATTATATCTGATGGTTATTACAGGCTGTTCTGTTCCCTTCAACATTCTCATTCCACAAATTCTTGGAAAACCATGATCTTCCATTACATCCATCTCCTTTATAGTCTACAAGGTATAATCATGGGAAATTAAATTAATAATTTATTTTATTTTTGAAACAGACAGCGTCCAAATCTAACACCTGTGCGGTAAAGGTAATCTTAGTAATTAATTGGCTGAAATACCCATTCTTCGCATCGGTCAGATAAAATATCTATGTAAACAAACTGAAGAACGAAAGAAAAAATAACGGTAATTTTCTACAACTTTTACACATCAAGGTAAACGCCCCCTGAGACCCTCTGATTCGAATTTTGAAAAAAAAGAAAAAACGCCTCTGGCTCCCAGCCGATGGGTGCTGTATTTGGAAGTCAACGCCTGTGGGGGTATCACCATTTATCTCAGCGACCGCGCGAAAACTACGGATTTGACACTAATATTGGCCATTTTGGATTACTTTTACGTCTCGGTATCCTTCCCCCCCCGTGACCCCCGACCCGCAGCCGAATAGGATGAATTTGAAAGTTAATAGAATTAGTGAGCCCTGAAAAAAATATAAACAATCTAGAAGAAGAAAATAAATAAAATATAAACAATCTAGAAGAAGAAAGTCTCAAATAAAGTAATATTAGCAATTCTTAATAAAAATCATCACAGCCCTATGCTTGGCATAAAAGACAATATTGCAGCCTCCTTATTCGAGCAGAACTTGGCCGCCCTGGTAGCTTAATTGGCGATGATTGGAGTTCCACTATTGATCTCAGCGACCGCGAAAACTGTGAATTCGATACTAATATCGGTCATTTTCTACAACTTTTATGTCTCGGTAACCCCCCCCCCCCTCATGAGATCTCCTTGTTCGAATTTTGAAAATAATGTTTTTTCTTGGTCTGGGGCCTGGACCAAGATGCCTGTGACCAAAATTTGGTAACTCTCGGTCCACTTGTCTGGTCCCCAGGTTGCACACAGACAGACACATAAACAAACTCTTTATTTTATTTATATTAGGTTAATGTTAGATTACGGAATTTCTATCGAAAACTGAAAAGAAAACCTAAATCATTTCAACTTGGGAATGAGAAAAATGAAATGAAATCTTTGAGTTTTACGTCCCATGGTTATGCCGGTTAGGCTAAAGGAGACGGTGATGATGAGTGATGAATGAAATGGTGGAATGAAGGAAGTGGGAGGAAACGGGAGAACCCCGAGAAAAACCACCACGCACATGGTGTTTGTCCACCACAAAGTACACTTGGCGGGGGATGGGATCGAACCCGGGACCCCAAGCACCAGAGGTGAATGCTCTACCACTGAGCCACCGCGGCCCCCAACTTGGGATTGAATCTCACATAAAGTCGCCTACTTCTTTACCATCAGCCCTTCGTACCTTCTCATTTACGTGGCTTGATTCATTGAGGTGAGAAATTTGTAGTAAGTATGGGTTCCGAATTAGGTTTTGTGGCCAGACGGAAAGAGTGTCCAGGAACAAAATTAACAACATAACAATGAATTTCTTGGAAAGATTAATTCGCGTGACACAAGGCCACAACGGCAAAACAAATTCTTTGCATAGAAGAAAAGCGAAAACACAAGATACATTACTCTAACAAGGTTGTCAGTGCGTTCATTTGGGCGTTGGCGGAGTTTCTTCTCCTCCCCCGAGCACCAAGTACTTAGCTTTATATCAAAATGAGAATTTACATTACCAGTTAATTTTCAGATGGATTTCACACGTTCTCAACCATTATTTTTAAAAATCACGCAATCAGCTTGCTCTAAAGCGCTAGTATGAATGGTGATAACATTTAATGCAGTACTTGCTGTATTTGTCCAATTTACGATCCAACTGTTTGCTCAAGGTTCTGGTTAGCATATTTTATGAGCGGATATATATTAAATCATCTGAAGAATAAGAATGGTTGGTTGACACATTCACTGCTACTTCCTGTACCTTGCCTTGCAAAATCCGTCTCCTTTAGCCTCAGAGAAGGCTAGAGGTATATTAAATTAAATTAAACAAATGAGTTTCGTTTCACAGAACGAAATGTAGAAATTAAATTTAGACTGCGCATGAGTAACAGTATAAGTAAAAAATTGGCCAAAATGAGATAAATGAAAATTGGAGATCTATGTGTCAGCTTCATCTCTCGTTAACTTGAAGTCAATTCTAAATCGCGAAGCATGAGTTGAATAATCGCGTCTTGATACTTTTAGTATAAGTGACTGATACTTATGCTTGGTAAAATAAAATAAAAAAGCTTCCTGAAAACCTGTGTTTTTTCCTTATACTGATTCTCCCGCGCAGTCTAGAAATGTTAAATTGCTTAATAGATATGCAACCTCTTATACAATACTGCTCTTTAGGCTGACTACCTCCTAGGATATAACCGCACCTATCTCTATGTAACAAGTGAATTTCGTTTCAGTATGAAATGTAGAAATTAAATGACATAGATAGGCAACTCCTCATACAATATTGCTCTTTGGGCTGACTACCTCCTAGGATATAACCCGCATCAACATATTTGGTCTAGGAATTAATTCGTGCGGTTTTACAAAAGATGGCGTAACTAGCTTATTGTCCCATAGTTTCGTTGATCCAAACATGCGTTGAAAACTACTGTCATTGAGCATCTTGTTTAGTATATGTCAGTTGCTTGAAGCGGAAACAACAACATTTTTTCTTCAACTGAAAATGGCGCATTTTGTGCCTGATAAAGTGTTTTTGCGGGGAGTTATTCTTCATTGCTTTAACATGAAGAAAAGTGCTACCGCAAGTCATCATATTTTAGTGGAAGTGTTTGGTGACCATGCTCTAGCTGAGCGAACGTGTCAGAAGTGGTTTGCACGGTTTAAAGGTGGTGATTTCAGCTTGGAAGACCAAAAGCAATTTGGACAGCCAAAAGAATTTGAAGATGAAGAATTGAGAGCATTGCTTGATCAGGATTCGTGTCAAACGCAGGACGAACTTGCAGAAGCATTTGGAGTTGAGCAAACAACAGTTTCCAAACGTCTCAAAGCCATAGGAATGATTCAAAAGATGTCTTATTGGGTTTCACATGAATTGAAAAGAAAGACGTTGAAAGAAGAAAAACCGTTTGCGAATTGCTGCTTCAAAGACAGAAAAGGAAGGGATTTTTGCATCGAATTGTAACTGGTGATGAGAAGTGGATTCATTACGAGAATCCTAAACGAAAAAAGGCCTGGGTGAAGCAAGGTGAACCAGGTCCTTCACAACCGAAACGAGATATTCATTGTGCAAA
This sequence comes from Thermobia domestica, assembly GCF_964235325.1. Taxonomy (NCBI): domain Eukaryota; kingdom Metazoa; phylum Arthropoda; class Insecta; order Zygentoma; family Lepismatidae; genus Thermobia; species Thermobia domestica. Next base: position 1,390,994 of record NC_137462.1, on the reverse strand, counting down.
GGTTATGCTGTATATATGGTGGGATTTGAAACGTGTGGTGTACTATGAACTTCTGAAACTTGGTGAAACTATTAATGGACACCGCTATCGACAACAATTAATGCGTTTGAAGCAAGCTCTGGCCTGAAAACGACCAGAATGGAATAACAGGCATAATAAACTTATTTATCAAGATGATAACGCTCGACCACATGTCGCAAAACCGGTCAAAACCTATTTGGAAAATGTCGGATAGAAAGTGTTACTCCACCCGCCATATTCACCAGACACTGCTCCGTCTGACTACTACTTGATCGATTGCATGAATAACGATTTGATTGGACAGCGGTTCACTTCTTCAGAAAATATCGAAAAATGGATCTTTGATTAGATTGCGTCAAAAGATGAGGAATTCTTTCGACACGGAATCCGTAAATTGCCTGAAAGATGGGAGAAAGTAGTGGCTAGCGATGGACAATATTTTTGTTAACGTATTCATTTACTTTGTTTTTGAAATAAAGCTTCAATTTTTATTAAAAACCGCACGAATTAATTCCTAGACCAAATATCTATATATGGCAAAGTGAGTTTCGTTTCACAGTGTGAAACTACCATAAACTTCCAAACTATCTGAATTCAATACTCAAACTTCAAGTAGTACATCTATAACTACTGGTTTCAATAGAGGAATAACATCAAAGATAAATTTTGTTTCTCGGATGTAAAATCGATGTCAAAAGGTAATATTTTTCCCACCTGATACTATTTTTGCTCAATGGGAATTAACGTTAAGACTGGAAGTGATAATTGATACCTATCACTTATGGTAGCAATAAATAAATTGCTTTGAAACAGCATGTCACATGGACCATCTTATGATTTGCAATTTTCTAAAATGCAAGTCTCCCCATTGAAGAGAATGAATATGGATAGTCGAAAGCTCATTGCATTTTCCACGAATCACAATTTCATTGAAAATAAGGAATGGGGCAGATAGAGTATCGAGAAGTGGAGGACGCAAGAAAACCTAACTTCGTCATTGACTTTTTGGCGAAAGCAAGTTTCAAACATAACGACTCGTCTCTTGTAGTAACTATTTTGAGCTTATTTTGCACATTTATTTGAATCATTTTCAGTGCTCGCTTTTCTCATTTCAATTGTGTATTTTTGTATTTTAGTTTCTTTAAATTCAAGTGTTTGTAAGAACAGAGACCTCAGTTTCTTGGTCTGAGTGATATATTATGATTCAAGTACCTCAAGAGAATTACAATGCTTCTACTTTTTAAACTAACACTATCACAATGTTGTACATCACGTGAAGACTGAAGTTCGAATTAATTTTTTAAGAGTGAAGTTCCCGTGTCACCGTCAGTCACACAACAATTATACGCATTTCTCCCTGCCCAACAATTCCCACGCGAAAACTGTGATGGTACTTTGAGAGGAAGCTGGAGACGTCTCGCCGCCTTCTATCTTCTCTCAACTAAGCCCATCCCCACTCCAAAGCTTTACTGTTGCCATGACAACCGATTTTTAGTATATATAAGATTTCCTAATATTTTGATATTTTCTCAATTAACAATACAACCAGAAGTGGTAATAGATTCACAGACTGAAAGAATTTGAGAACAAAATTCTGAGACGAATATTCGGACCCAAGAGGAACGAGAATGGGGAATGGCGGAAACTTCATAACGAGGAACTATATAATTTATACGGTTTACCAAACATTGTTAGGGTCATCAAATCTAGGAGGCTCGCGTGGGTAGTCATATAGTCAGAATGGAAGAAAGTAGAAACGCTTTCAAAGTTTTGACTGAAAATCCAATCAGAAAACGTCTATTAGCAAGACTTAGGCGCAGATGAGAGGATAATATTGAGGTGGATCTCGCAGAAATTGGAGTACAAAATGGAAACTGGATCCAGTAACTAAGAATAGAAGTCAATGGAGAGGTTTTGTGAACGCGGTATTGAATCTCCGGGTTCCATAAGTCATAGAGTTACACAGAGAAAAATCCGTTCTCCGGAGAGCGGTATATTGTACAAATATACGGTATCCTCTTGCTTACTACAGAAATCAGTACGGAGCATACGTTATCCGTATGCTGCATAGGCACTCCCCTTGGATGTTACATCATGCTGTTGCAGGATGTCTGACATCTAACAATTTTCCGTATATCACATACATATACTTATGTTACCTTCGTCAGCTATATGTTATATACGTCCATTTGTATGTGAGATCCTGGCCGCCTACATTGTTTCATACAGAAAGTACGTATAGAAGGAACACTTATACAGAAAGTATTATAAAACATGCGTTTTCAGTTATATGTCTGCTGTACGTTGTCCAAAAATTACAGAAATTACGCATGTAACCTATGTTTTTAAGTACGCCACCTGCAATTTTTTTTCTCAGTGTACTTAGTTAGTGATAGTTGATTTCTATTACTCCCGATTTAGAGATTAGAGTGAGTGGAGATGGAATTTACATTCTTGGTATTATTATTATTATTATTAAGTATTCTGCCTTTCTGCAGGTCCTGGGACTAATGAGGATTTTTTTCTTTTCAATTTTAGATTTGGGCCTGGAAATGTTTCTTCCACTTTTCTCGATCTTCAGCTTCATCTTTTAGCTCGCAATATTTTCTCCTCTCTTTCAAATCATCGATTAGCTTCAAATATTCTTGGTACGGTTAGTCAATTGCCGGAACCGCTTCTCGGTACGTATTACCGTTTTTGCTCTAAGCTGATCAACGTTAAAACCGGAAATGGTTGATTTCTAACAACTCCGGTGAATGGATCACCTCTGTCAACAAAATTAATTGTTAACTTTTCACTCTGTACATCCTGACAGAGGCAACATTGATGGTGATCCGTGAAGCATTTCTCAAGATTTTGTCTGCCGACATGAACACACAGAGTAATTATACAAAGGAGTTCTCCGTAATCCAAATTCCTTAAAAATAATTCTGGCATTCATGTGATATGATGTAACCCTGACGAACATGGAAATTGCCCGAGAATCGCCCTTAGCTTGATCACTTGAAAAAGATGTAAATCTTCCTGATGAAGGAATTGGATTTTGAGTTTAACCTCCCGTTGAGCAGCGAGGCTATATGAGACGTGGATCTACTGATTAATGTGGAATCCGAACCACATGAGCTCACGCCGGGAATTGAACCCCGGTCTCCCACGCCAAAGGCGCGTACGCTAACCGCTTAGCCACAAAGGAGCTCTTTCCTGATGAAGGATCTCCCATGAAGAACATTACCTATTGCACTACGATCTCTAGACAATTTTTCTTTACGAATCCCTACAATTGATAAGTAATCCATGCGATATGCCTTGTTGTTGAATGAAATTTCTCTTCACAAACAAACAGAAGGTACAACTCCTTTTTATGACTCTCGTGACTAGGCAGACAATATGGCGGCGACGATGTTAAAAGTAACGATGATGAATCACTAGCTATTACTGATGGGGTGACTGAGACAAACTAAATATAAAGAGACTGCAGTCCATGAAAGAGCCATTAACAACCTTTAGAAGTCTTCATTAACATGGAGCTACAGACATTATTTATTCACTCAACAATTTATATTCAAAACGTATACTGTAGATTACGTGCGGGAGATTATTACGTTATAATTCTGATTTTGTATATCTCTCTTATAACGAAGAAATGAGCTCATTCATCTCATTCGTAGTCACAACGCGAAACACATACAACTATCATAAAGTTAGAGTCGAATATTTGGAAATTAACATCCGTTTTTAGGGCCGCCGGTGTATGAATTGAGAACCTATAACATGACGTAGAACCTGATCAGGAATCGAATACGTATCTCGCGTAGCAAAGCCTTCATCTCTAACCGTTAAGTAAAGAATGAGGAAACTTCAAATAAACATTTATTGTGGCGGCTCTGGAGGGAATTACATTTTATCGCTGAAAGTTAAGAGAAAAATGTTAATTCTGTATTAATCCTTCCAACTATACAGCTTTCGTTCACCCTTTGAACGTTAGGGGTGGTCTCCAAGCATAGACAGAAAACAATCATTTAATGTAGAAGAAAACATACTGCTAGGGGGGGGGGGGTAGGACAGCTGATTTAGAGCCTGACGTAAAAATACAAAATTCAAAATGGTGATTACAATTACTAAAGTCTTCTGGTTTGAAATGCTCTGCAGTTAGCCAAGAACAATTATAGTTGACAGGGGTTTCTGCGAGAAGGTTGCAGACCGATTTGAGGCCCCTTTGTATACTTATTTTAACGGGATGCTTGTATAAAGAGCTTTTCAGCACGTTTCACTATTTGGAATGCTTATTGAGGGTGAGTCCCTCGCCTCTCACTAGTCGAGATGCTTATTTATAGAGATTTATAGTATATTTTGGTCCCGTTAAACCTCAAAAGATTACCTCAAAATAGAAACCATTCATGCAGAAACAACTGGTAGGATTCAGCCTCTTGATATGTTCCTTTTTTTAGGCCGTGGAGAAACTTCTTGAGACATTTTTCTGGCATTGTCCTTCTCTACAACTACAACATAAATTTATATCTCCGTAATAATATAATTAACATCCAATCAGTGATTCATAAGCAGTTTTCTTCTCCCAGATTTTGAAATCTTATTAAGTATGAGTAGCATAAAAGCAGTTGTTTGGGAGAAAAACCACCTGGGTATGACAATTCCTAACATTTTATTTCAAAGATTGTGCAGAATTTTGCGATTTGTGCACAGTTATTGCCTTAATAAGGTGTGCGTGGTTTAAACAATGTTTATGCATAACACAGACTTTTTTTTTAACGGAATATCAATACTGTAAAACTTTTTCTCAATAGATTCATAATTGTAACAATTGAGGATATGTAAAATTCTGACTTAGTGAGAGGCAAGGAGACTCACTATAAATATGCACTCCGAAGAGTGAGAGGCGAGAGACACACTTACAATAAGCATCTCGAATAGTGAAACGTGCTGAGAAGCCCTTTAAACAAGCATTCCGTTAAAGTAAGTGCACGAAGGTGTTTCAAATCGGTCTGCAGCCTTCTCGCAGTAACCCTTGCCAACTATAATTGTTCTTGGCCAACTGCAGAGCATTTTAAACCAGAAAACTTGTTGTAACTGTAATCACCATACTGGATTCGCCATTTGAATTTTGTAATTTTGACAGATGCTGAATCAGCTATCCTAACCCCTCCCCTGGAAGTATGTTTTCTTCTACATTAAATGATTGTTTTCTGCCTATCCTTGGAGAGCATCCCTAACGTTCAAAGGGTGGTTTCTACCCTTAAACCCCCAAAACTGCCGCAATTAAAGAAAATACGTGTCAATTATTTGTCGATGTTCTACAGGTATGTAAAGTTTCATTGAAATCTGTGAGTTACACTTCCATAAGTCTCCTTGTAAGTCCTGCCAGAGAACAAATATGGGCTCAATTCTAACATAATTATATAAACGGGAACTTCGAATGATAAAGGTTTAAAAACTAATTTAATGTTTTGTTCTTTCAACTAACCCACTTATTTAAATCGGAATAATGTTTTTGGAAGTTTTTAAGATTTATGTGATGGAATTCTTGTAGGTTTTGAATCTTCTAATCATTGAGCCTGAATTTAAAATTACCACATCTAATTAGCGTAAAATATAGTGATAGATTTCAATTAATACACTCAATCAAGGGCGCAGTCATGCGAGGGTTCCATCGAGTTTAGACTCCTCCCCCCAAAATTTTGTAACTCGCTATATATGTGTATATATCTATAAAACTATATTTGTTTAGCAGAAAAATGATTGATATAACCTAAAGATTTGATGTTATCTGTACTCTTTTATTTGATGTTAGCGTCCCTTCAGGCAGCGAGGCCATATGAGACGTGGTTGAGAACTCCTCCGTGGCTAAGCGGTTAGCGTACGCGCCTTTGGCGTGGGAGGCCCGGGTTCGATTCCCGGCGGGACCTCCTGTTGTTCGGATTCCACGTTAATCAGTAGGTCCACGTCTCATATAGCCTTGCTGCTGAAAAGGGACGTAAAACTCAGAAAATCAATCAATCAATCAATGAAACGTGGTTGAAGGTTAGACTTGCGTAATACATTTGTTGAGTGTTATAATTTTGAATATATTATATTTGATTGAAAATTTCTATATAGACCCCTATAGGAGAAGTAAGATATATATGACCTTTGGAAAACCTGTTTAGGACATGAAGTATTGTATAGATTTAATATTGTAGAGACTAGTTTGAAAAATATATATATTTTCAGCCATTTAGGTATAGGTACTATACTACCATTCTTTTCCAAGAAAGTTAAATTCTTTCTATATTATTCGATCTGAGCTGATATTGGCTATATTTTGTTGTTTAATATTGTATGAACCACTTAAATATTTTCTAGCTTAATTCTTATAAATTTTTCGGAAAGAAATTCAAGAATTTTCTATTTTTTTTTGGCTTCCTAGACTACCCATTTATACTAAATGGTTAAGTTATGAAATATAATAATATGATGTTAATTTTCATTATATATATAGGGAAAATTAATTTAGATTATTTAAATTTATAGCAGTATTACCTTTATTATGAAAAGCCATATTTTTTTCTTTTCTAAAGTGGACAATTCAAGTCCTATTTATTATTCTTATCCTGGTTAATATAACCAGTGGCCCAGGACGGAGCTCATAGGAGCACGTTACAACCTAAACTTAACGTGAGATTCGAACCATACGATCTTCCGCCGGGAATTGAAACCGGGTGTCCTACGAGAAATGCGCGTCCGGCAACGCGTACGCGTTATATATCTTTGGACTCCTCCCACGAAAAATTTCTAAGTGCGTGCCTGTGTTTAATTATATTTAAGTAATAGAGCGAAATTAAAGTTATTTATTGTTAGTTGTAAATTTTAATCCTTACTGGAATTTTAGTTGGTTTTGACCCTTGATTCTGCATCTACATGACATTTCATGATTTGTTAGTAATATTGTTGACGTAATAATCAGATATGACAGTGTTTGACTACGGTAATTGGCTAGGTTGCTTAATTTCATTAAAAACAGAACTTGTTTTTCTATATATATTTGTATTTATCAATAAAGTCCACTCTTGAATCCTCTTTCAGCTGATAGAGGGCTCTGTTTAATTCATTTAAGTTGTTTGTCTCACGGAGTGATTGGATCCCAAAGACCAATAAGCGTATCAGAAGAAGCTGAACGACTTGTGTCCAAGTGTGAAATTACTGATACCAGCGATTGAAACCCAAAAATAGAAGCAAACGATCCAAAAGCAATTTGTTTTCTGGAAGACTGGACACTGCGCCGTTTCCCTTTCTTCCCGGAGTCCAGAGGGGAAAGGAGAGAAGTGCGTGAGTGGGCGTCGATGCTGGATATCACTTCATCGCATGCTTCTTCCGTCTTCAACAAAGATTGACGTCATCAACAGCCCACTAACTGCAGTGACGAAACTTTCCTTCGTGGGAAACTAGAAATATTGCAGCCACTGTAGATGGAATCTATAGTTGAAAGAGGGGGAAAGGGTGATTTACATGGTGAAAAATTTTTGTCGTTCGCCACTCTTGCATTTAACTGATAATAGTTGTTGAACTGTTGGCATTGGGTAAGGGAGACGATGGTTAAAACAAGTGAATGGCGATGAAGAATTAGTGGAATGATAGATTGGTAAGAAACGGGAGAACCCCGAGAAAACCCACGGCCATGATGTTGCCCACTACAAACTTATTTGACCGGGGATCGAACAGCGACCCCACGCACCAGAGGTAAGCGCTCTACCACTGAAAATGGAAATGAAATCTTTGAGTTTTACATTCCACGCTTATGCCGGTTAGGCTAAAGGAGACGGTGATAATGAGAAATGAGTGAAATGAAGAAAATGGGAGGAAACGGGAGAACCCCGAGAAAACCAACGAACACGGTGTTTGTCCACCACAAAGTCCACACGGCGCAAGCTGGGATTGAACCAGGGACCCCAAGCACCGAAGGTCCTTGGTGCTCTACCACTGAGAAATGTTGATAAGAGATTGGCCAAATTCAATTCTTTATTTTTTCCATGCCGTGTAACGTGATCACAAAAGTATCCAAAGACATAAGCATGCAGACTGAAAAAACATACGTTAAGGTAAGATAAGTAAAACGTATATTAACCTAACGCAATTAACCCTTTAAAAAAAAGGAAAAAAAAAGAAAAACAGAAACAATGCATCGTAGTTTGTGTAGCACACATGTTGTCCAACTGTTGTCATGTAGTAGTAGCATCGATTTCATGTGACAACCAAGCCCCACCCTAATCAAACACACATTACTTCCTGCGAAAGCACGCCTTGCCCCTTCACCCAACAGCCAAGCGCCCCCCAAATTGTAGACGACTCACACTTTGTAATTGTTGTCTGTTTGGGTGATGCAATGTTTTCCTGGAATTAAAAGATATTCTACGTATTTAGACGTCTTTTTTTTCCTTTATGGGTCATTGCATCTTTCCTTAATTGATAAATTAAAATGTCTGCTGCAGTCAACAAACACTGTTCTTTCGTAGAATAAGCACTTTCCATTTCAGGTCACTAATTCGAAAATGTATATTATCACTGGGGAAAGTTGGACTCAAACATGGAAAGAAGCTATGCGGGGAGTTCAGTCTCTCCATAATTTTGTAAGGAAGGAATTTGGTAATAGCCAAGAAATTACAACATGTCGCCTATGATGAGCGGTGAGCAGAATTAAAAGAAAAAAGAAATAAAATTTTAAGTTTTACGTTCCACGATTATGCCGGCTAGGCTAAAGAAGATGGTGATGATGAGAAATGGATGAAATGATAAAAGTAGAAGAAACCGGGAGAACGCCGAGAAAACCTACGTACACGGTGTTTGCCTACCACAAAGCCCACTTGGCGCCAGCAGGGATCGAACCAGGGACCCCAGCAGAGACGAACGCTCTACCACTGAACCATCGTGGCGTCCTGCGTAGAATTGAGTGTTCAACTATTCTATATATACTGAGGCTAATATACGAATTTAAAAATGCAACTTTTCATGAGGCTGTTACTGATATACAAAGCACAGTATTCATGAAAATTGAAAAGAAAGAACTCTGTAGTTTAACGTTCCACAATTATGCGTTTTAGGCTATAAAGACGGAGAAAAATGAAAGTGAATGATTATGAAAGGTTAGGAGAATGAGAATGTGAAAGGACACGGGAGAATCCCAAGAAAACCTGCTGACACAATGTTGTTCATCACAAACTCACATGTCTTAGGGTCGAACCAGGGATTTCTCACATAAGAGCTGACCACTCTACTGCTCAACCACTCATTTCGTGAGTTTACGAATGACTTAATTATTTAGAACGAAAACACATTTAAAAGTGTGCTTGCTATTTATAAAGAAAAAAAAAAAAATTAGAATTAAGAATTACATTTCTGGGCTGTCGGCATTTATAGCCATGTTAGCCCGTTACATATGAGGGATGACGTCCCTCGGCGATCTCACTATCCAAGAAAAGGGGAGGAAGGAAGAGGTTTGGGATCTACATGTTAGTAACTATCCCGGCATTTGCATGGTGTGAATGAGGAAAATCCAGGAAAATTTTATTCAGAATGTCTGGCCTGAAAATTTTTTACACTTTTTAGACCAAATTCCCCCCACTGGCAATCGAACAAGAAACAAAAAGAAAGAAAGAAACTTCTCATATGAGTAGATTCTATGGGTAAAGAGTTCTGTCGAAGTTTCAGAGTTGTTGATGTGTTGCTCACGCTACCACAATCCGTTACGCAACAACTAAGTTCTCTTTGTGGCTAACAGCTCCTTCGTGGCTAAGCGCTTAGCGTACGCGCCTTTTACGTGGGAGGCCCGTGTTCGATTCCCAGGGGGAGCTCATGTGGTTCGGATTCCACTTTAATCAGTAGGTCCATGTCTCATATTGCCTCGCTGCTGAACGGGACGTTAAACTCAACTCAACTCAACTCTTTGTTGATGAATGAAATGAATTCTTTAGTTTAACGTCCTGTCCTTCGATTATGCTCTTTAGGCTAAGGGAGACGATGATTAAGGCAAGTGAATGTTGATGGAAGAATTGGTGAAATGGGAAAGTGGGAGGAAACGGGAGTACCCCGAGAAAAGCCACGGACACGATGTTGTCCACCACAAACTTACTTGGATGGGTATCGAACCAGGAACCCTACTCAGCAAAAGCAAGCGCACTACCACTGAACCACCGTGCCCTCTCATTTTTTGTTGATATACCCTTGCAATATGTATTTGTAAATTTAAATTATATGAGACTTCTACTTTAACATTCATCATTTTGTCTTTTCCTAAAGCAAATGAATGATACGAATATAAATTATAACGAAAGAATTAATGGATGAGTACGTGGGAGGAAACGGGAGAACCCTGAGAAAACATGCGGACACGATGTCGTCCACCATAAACTCACAAGGCGCGGGATCGAACCACGGCTCACTCGAACCAGAGTTAAGTAATCCACGAGTGAGGCATCGATCAAGAAGTATTTGTAGTTTTAGAATATGAAGCGTTTGGAGGATAAAGGTGGTATGTAACAAATTGAAAATGATGGGAAAATTGACTTTCACAACTTTGTCCGTTAACATACCACCTTCATCTAAATATCTGCACTAGGACGAGGACTCACCAAATAATGTGTTAGGTAGCATGAGTAGCATATAAAACGTGCATGAACTGACAGAATGCAACATTACGAAAAATGTAACGTAACACCTTTATCCTCCAATTATATATCTGGATCCGACCTCCAGTAGTCTCTGCTTCTGAATATTTTGTGCCTATAGTTACTATGCACGTGTTCTGCGTAGGAGATCCTGATTCGATTCTTGATGAAAGATGGCGTGGTGGCTCAGTGGTAGAGCGTTCACCTCTGACGCATGGGGTCCTTGGTTCAGACCCAGACCGCACCAAGTGAACTTTGTAGTAGACAAACACCGTGTGCGTGGATTTTCTCGTTGTTATCCCGATTCCTCCCACTTCCTTCATTCCACCATTTCATATTTCTCATCATCATCGTCTCCTTTACCCTAGCCGGCATTACCGTGAAACATAAAACTTTTAAAAACAAAGATTTCTTGATGAGAAGGAACTTCTGTGGCCCGGATCATACGTTAAATTTTAAATATCCATGCCCTCTACAAATCCAGTCCTCAAAAAAGTTAAAGTCGAATTAAATAAGTTAATCCCCTCCTTTCATCAAAATCTGTTCTTTTGGGATCTATTACATGCTCTGATTTATTCAGGCTCTCACCCAAGATTTTTTGTTGGGAGGGGTGCAATAATACAATGGAAAGGGAGCCTAATATTACATGACGCTATGTTCATATAGTATCGAAAGGGTGTTGTTCTACAGTCGAAGAAAAAAGACACATATGATTATCGTTTTATATATTTAAAGCTTACCATTCGTCGACAGAATTCGCGGCAACAAGAAATTTTGAACTGAATAATAACACGAATTTCATTATTTTAGTCAAATTTAATTTCTTCGTGAATATGATTTTGGACTGTTAACATCGATTACCCACCGGCGGAGGTGAGGTTTCGGCTATCCTCCGAAATGGGTGACAAACTCGTGTCATTGGATCTGGGAGGGTACGTGTGACCTCATCACGTTCTCAGTGAGGTAGGTGGTCTTCGACTGCCGCCCCTACCTGTGGAACTGGGGCTTTGGCTATCCTCCGAAATGGGCAACTAAGCCGTGCCCTTGGGTCCGGGAAATAAGGCTACATGGTACCACAACACGTATGAAACAGTGGGTAGTTGGTGTACCCAGGGGAACGGATCCAACGCTCTACCGGGAGGATGAAGTAGGTACTGCCCTCAAAGAGCGTTTAGTGTGTGCTCTTGGGTCCGGAATAGGATACTTAGTATCCTAACGCACAATCGTACCTCTGGAGCGCTAAGGAAGTGAGGAACCCTTCGCCTCAGGTTTCGTTATCATTACTGGGTGCAGGGTCTCCACGACTCTACCAGGGAAGCCGCTGCTCCCAAATGACTATTGTCTTTAAAGGCACACAGTCTACATCAGCCATTGGGTCTGGTAATGTACGGTGTACCTCTACCGGAAATAGGGGAAGTCCCGTATTGTTCAGACGTTCCTACCAAGAGTGGGTGTGGTGGTCCCACTTAAATGGTGCCTTACACGTACCATTGGCTTTGTAAGGTAGCTATGCTATAACGTTTACGTGTTATCTAAACACGTTAAAGATCTGTAGGTCCGGGTCAGACTGGCGCTCCCGATGCCTCGTCGCTCGGTCGATAGCGCTACCTGACATATCGGGCGAGCCTACTAGGGGAGACACTTCTCCCCAGGGAGACACGGTTCACAAATGACAATGTCTGCCTTAAGCAGACTGTCTACATCAGTCATTAGCTCTGTTAAGGTGTAGGAAGTCCCGTATTGCTTGGACGATTCTACCGGGAAGGGAGTGTCGGATTCCTGCCTCCGAGGGTACTGCACGGAGGTGGGGGATGTGTCTATCCCAGGAGTCTGGGTAACTGTTCTGATCCCGCGGAAGGGAGGAAACTCTGTAGGATATGGGCCGGTACCAAACTCAAATAGGACTCAACGCGTACGATTGAATCGGAGATGAGGTACAGGATTATCTCGACGTGTGCGTGGTAACTCTACATGCGAAGGCAGTTGCAGGTAGGCAGGGTCGAGATTGAACAAGCCCCCTTGGGCATGGCTGGGACTCGCGGATTGGGTTGGACTCTGCCGTGCTTGCTCATACCGTGGGATTCGGTAGCTCATGGGAGAAAACCCCAGGAATCTGGGTAGCGGTGAACATGGGCGGGAGGTGAGCTTGCCTTACAACGCTCGGGCAGCATACCTGCAGAGTATGGGGGGACTGGTTCGATCAGTAGGTAACTGGAAGGTTGGGCTTCGGTTCTGCTGCGCGGTGGGCGTATCCCACTCTCTTAGAGAATACGGGTTACACGGTAAGGCCGAGGGACAGATATTGATGGTGCACATCGTGCACGAGGTCTAAGGTAAGACAGTGGAACTACGGGCAGGGTGCCTTGTTTGGCAGAGCCTGTCCATCAAATTGGATGAACAGCCGGAGTCATGCATTAAATATCGTGCTGGTAGACTACTAGATCCGTTGTTAACATCGATCTTAGGTATTTGAAAGTATCCACAAAGTATTCAAACACTTTCAACAAAGTGGAACAAAACACTTTGTTGCAACTAAATAGTCACCATAGCTTCCACGCTAGCGTCATCCATTAGTGTGAGACAGGAAAAGGTAGAGAAGGTATCGACACCTATTAACATGAGAACTTAGTATTTGGACTTACCGTGATGCACGTTTCCATTTTTTAAAAAGTGGGGTGTAGTATGTATTTGTAATAAAGATTTCCTAAAACCAATGAAGGACATTTTTTCCACTATTGGAATCTCATTACTAGCATAACTACATTACATGGAACGTGTAGTGTACATATTGAAAATGTGCCATATTTAAATTCAAAATATAGATGTATGTTCAACACAGATTTTCTTTCCTCTTTATAAAGAATATGCAGGATATTGTCATTAACTTCTTGGATATTGAAATATGAAGGAGGAAGGCATTGGTGTTGGTGGTCCTATTCACTTCAATGTCTTGAGCTCCTTCTATGTCAGTGAAATGTAATAAAGTCTATTAAAGACATCCATCATATGTTTCCATTCGAGCACTCTCCGTTGACAACGTGTCTATCAGCCACACTTAACGTCGACGACGATATTTCTTTCATCGATTGCTCACAGCATCCTTTCTCCTTAAGTTTAAAATCGGTTCTTCTTCTTCGGCTTCTTTCTCAGAGTTATTTGCTTTTGTTGAAAGCTAAGAAGATATTGTCGCGTAAAAGAATTTCTCGGTTCAAAATCTTTTCCACAAGAATTATTAAATACAGGATGTTTTAAAAGTTTATGCTATTTTGATATATATTCTGCATAACACCATTTTTCAACACACCGAGTTTTATTCTAATGTACTTTTTATTCACTTTACATATATTTGCGATTTGGCACACTGAGAAAAATGCGTTATTCGGACAACGGTACAAATACACGGGATCCATATGTTTACTACGGAAATCTGTACGGGCCATATCTTATCCATATGCTACATGTGTACTGCCGTTTTCCCCGCTTAGATGTTACATAATTCAGCTGCAGGATGTCTGTCATCTAACGTATATCATATACGTCAGCTGTATGTTATATATGTCTATCTGTGTGTGAGATCCTGACCGCCTATATACAGTTCTTATAGATGGAACACTTATACGGAAAGTATTATAAAACATACATTTTCAGTTATACGTTAAGTCCGAAATCTACAGGATTTACACATGTATCCTACATTTTACGAACGCCAAATACGTTTTCTTCAATGTGCAAACAGAATTCCTAGTTTCTAATTCGTTTTTTGAAAAATAAGGAAATAAAAAAGTAAATAACATGTCATCATGTAGGATTCTATCCCAATTCGCACCAAGGAAGTGTTGTGCTGGACCATATCCGTGGGTTTTCTCGGGATTTTCCCACTTTCTTAATTCCACTATTTTATTCATTATCGTCTTCCCTAGCCTTAGAGAATACACGTGGAACGCTAAACTGGAAACTTTATTTCATTTCGCGTGTGCATATATAGATGGAAATACTGTACACGTTGAGTGTTGGTTTGTGTGGTCGAGCGATGTAAGGCGTTAACATTAGGCTAACGATCGTACCAGCGAAACCTGTTGCGAGTCCGAGTCCTTCTGAAGGAGAGCAGGGGCAATTTTGTGGCTTCCACACTTCTGTATATCCATGTCGGATCTGGTAGTCATAGAGAAATGAAATGAAATCTTTGAGTTTTACGTCCCACGGTTATGCCGGTTAGGCTAAAGGAGACGATGATAAGTAATGAATGAAATGGTGGAATGAGGAAAGTGGGAGGAAACGGGAGAACCCCGAGAAAACTTACGCACATGGTGTTTGTCCACCACAAAGTCCACTTGGCGGGGGCTGGGATCGAACCCGGGACCCTAAGCACCAGAGGTGAAAGCTCTACCACTGAGCCACCGCGGCCCCTAGTCATAGAAAGTATCTAAGATAAGTGGTGGAGCTTTCGCCTCTGCTGCGAGAGGTCTCTGGATCGATTGTAGGCCATTAGAGTTTCTGGTGGACAACATCGTTTTCGTAAGTTTTCACAGAGTTATCCCGTTTCCTTCTACATTCTCGTTCCATCAATTCATTTCAAAATCTTTCACTTTCATGAATCATCGGTATCGTTTAGCCCTCAGGGCAGAACGGTGCAACGTGAAACTGGAAGATTTCATATTTTCAGGGTTCGAAGACAGAACGAATGAGAAATAGTGAGAAAGAAAAGAACAATTTTGGATGCAATTAAAAATAGGAAGATGAATTGGCAGGAACATAGTTGGAAAAGAACTGTATCAAGAGGAACTTGGTAGAAGCCACGACGGACGGAAAAAGAGCGAGGGGGCGAAAGAGGTTGCAGTTGAGAGATGGTATTTAAAAAAAAAAAAAGAAAGAAATTGTAGGCCAAAAGGAAGAGATTACCTGAAGATCGTGGTGTGGGCTTCTCAGTTGTGGCAAGTCATGTCAATAATCGCAGAAAACCTATGATGATAATAATGATAGAAGAAATATGAAGTTTTTATTTTTACAACTTATCTTTATGTTTTAAAAGTACTTCTGTATTATTTAGTTTTAAAAAAATAAATATTTTAAAAGAAAATTTAAACATGCTTAATATACTAAATTTTTGTGATGAACAGATCCAAATTCAAACCTATTAATAAATAGGTATAAAACAACGCAGATATTTCTTGAAACCGGTATTTTTCTATTTATTATAACATTAACAAATAAAGAAAACACTACGAACAATTCGTGATTTTTATTTCCTATTTTTTTTTAAAAAAACTGAACCATCAAACAACTTCAATTATAAAAAATAACCCTCTCTTACACTTTGAAAATTGAAATGAAATGAAATTTCTAGTTTTAACTCCAACTTTATGCCCTCTAGGTTAAAGGAAACGGGCGGTTACTGGGAGTGAAATGATTATGAAAGAATTGGTGGAATGACAATGCGGAAAGAAGCGGAAAAACCCAGAGAAAACCCACCGACAATAATGTTCCCCACTACAAACTTCCATGGCCTAGAATCGATCCAGGGACCTCTCGCACCAGAGATCAGCGGTCTACTACTGAGCCATCGTTCCTTCTCACCCTCTGATTTCCTATCAGACTCGGCAGGGATACGAACACAGAAACACCGATTACAGTTAAGAATACTCATGGTCTTCAGAGGAACTCGAAGCCCCTTACGATCATTAGCCCAACATCTCAGACCGCTCGACCACACGGGAGCACCAGTATTCATTGAAAGACCTGTAATCGGAATATGTTTGTCGACGTGTTGACAGAACTTGAACAAGGCAACGAAGTTGATGCTTTTCTTTCCACACGTGTAACATTATAGGACTTTCAAAAGAAAGGGGTGCAGGTAATTGTACGGAAACTTTTAAAGACATATCATGAAATGTTGAAAAGTTTTGAGTGTGAGAAGAAAGAGTTTTCCTCTTGTGTGGAAACCCAAACGAACGAGACTCTATCTTCTCATGATGGGAGTGTGTAAACAGCCTTCCATTTGTTTTCATATGAGTTGACTTTGTCAACATAATTTCATTTGATCGTGGGGAGGTCAGAGGAAGGGTGTGTTCTAACGGCCTTCACTTTCCATTTGGATGGACAACACATATGGATATGTTATACTTAACATCAAGATCTAAAACTTCAGCAGATATACTGTGAAACAGGGAACAATGATGGTTAGGCTTCTTCCAGAAAATTAAACTGACAAATATACAGGATGTTCTGAAAAGAATTATAAATTTCTTTACAGATGTTCTCTACACATACTCACTTTGCTCAGAATTATTGATTGACGCCGCAGGAAAGAACTATGGAAGCGTTTACGTCATTAACTTGCTGACCAATTTATTCCGAAATCATTAACAGTCAGCTATAACAATAACAAAGAAAGTAGAACGTAGTTGGCTAGGGCTTATATTGACAGCTATTATCTCTGCAATCTCGTGGTGAAAGTAACGAAAATCGTAAGAAAGGTTCCAGTAAAGATGGTCGTCACCAGGATCGAACTCACGTTCTCCCAGGACTCGAAGTGAGAACGCTAACTTCTAACTTATTCGTTCAATTAAGTACAGGGTGTTTCAAAATGATTTGAACGAAAAGGAAACTGTTTCGTGAGCATTGACACTCTATCGACGATTAAAATTGTGTTGAAATACTTTCAACTTACAACTATGCCAATGGTGCCACGAATATACAACATGGACCGCTGATGACTGAAAGCGTGTGACATGGTCGGATGAATCATCATTCACTGCATTTCAAACCACGGGCTATAGTTATAAATGGTAGACAACCAAAGAAATGTGTGCTCTGCAGTGTGTCACCAAGAAGTTGAATATCTCTCTTGGCCGTCCAATCCTTGGACCTGAACATCTGTGCTTCGTATTCCGCCTTCATCTTCTCTTACAAAGCTGATTAATACGCTGCACACAGAATGGTACTTTCTAGTATTCATGACCCCCATGACTTCATTCCACGTCACGTCAGAGCTAATTTGAGCATGAAACTTACTCTAGCGCCATATTACTCTGGTAAGTTGCACTGTTTCCTAGGCGTTTCTATTATATTGATGAGTCTGCATTTCAATCATTTTAAAGCTTATCCATAATTACATTTTATAGAATAAAATTATTTTTTAATTATACTTTTTTACTTATAAGTTTTATATAATACATTTTCAGACAAAAATAGGTTTGGCAACGTAAGTTTATTAAGCAAAATAGTTGTAAAGTTTAACATTAACGAATTAATTCTATGGGCTATGAGATCCGAAGGTTCAATGCCGCATTCACAAAAGCTCTCCACTGACTTCTATGACTTGTATTCTTAGCCAATGGATCCAGTTTCTACTTTGTAGTATTCCTGTTTCTGTGACATCCATCTTATTATTATCCTCTCATCTACGCCTAGTTTTTACTAATGGTCGTTTTCCAATTAGACTGCCAGTTAAAACTTCGAAAGCGTTCCTACTTTATTCCATCCTGGCTACATGACCTGCCGAAGTTCCGCGTTATTAAGTTTCCGCCATTCCCCATTCCCGTTCCTCTTGGGCCCGAATATTCTTCTCAGGATCTTGTTCTCAAATACTTTCAGTCTATGTTCTTCCCTCAGAGTAAGCGACCATGTTTCGCAACCGTACTGAACAGTAGGCATAATTATCGTTTTATAGGCCTATATTTTAAGCTTCAAATTTCTCGATAGAATTCGCGATGACACATTTTGAACCGAATAATAACACGAATTCCCTGCTTTGAGTCGACATTTAATTTCTTCGTGAATATGGTTTCCGCCTGTTAAGATTGATCCTAGATATTTGAAAGTATCCACTTTATCAAAAGTATTATTTGATATTTCAATGTATTCATAATTTGCCGTATTACTCTCCCGACGCACTTCCATGTATTTAGTTTTCTCTGCATTTTCTTCTAAACCCATGTCCCTGCAAGCGTTTAATAAGACCTCCGCATTTCTTTCTATTGTTCTCCTATCATCTCGTATTAAATTTACATTACCAGCATACGTCATAACCCGGTGAATACCATTCAGCTCTAGGCAGTGGTTGCTATCTTTGATTTTCCTTATAAAGTGTAACATTAGGAAGTAAAATTTTTATTTAAAAGAACGAATTGCCTAACACGCAGCTAAAATCTAATGTGTGTGGAGAAAGGGAAATACATACCGCAGAACTGTACAGTCCCAGAACCCAACCGAATAGAAGTAGAAATCGCTATAAAGAAATTAAAGAAACATAAATCTCCGGGTGTAGACGATATTCCGGCTGAGTTAATTTTAGCTGGAGGCGAAAAATTGTGGAATAAGATACACAAACTCATTCTCCTTATCTGGAACAAAGAAGAATTACCACAAGAGCGGAAAGAATTAATCTTGTTCCAATTCACAAGAAAGGCGACAAACTGACTGTAATAATTATCGAGGCATTTCTCTTCTGTCAACATCCTACAAAATCCTTTCAAATATTCTATTAGCAAGATTGACCCCATACGCAGATGAAATTATTGGAGATTATCAGAGCGGATTTAGACGAAATCAATCAATTATATCTCCCATTTTACCATTCGCCAAACACTCGAAAAAAAGTGGGAATACAATGCAACGGTACATCAACTATTTATTGATTTTAGAAAGGCTTACGACTTGGTTAGTGAAGAAACATTGTACAACATTCTTACAGAATTTGGAATACCCCCCCCCCCCCCAAAAAAAAAAAAAACATTAGATTAATCAAGATATGTTTAAATGAATGTCAATGTGAAGTCCGGGTAGGAACATTTTTGTCAACAAGCTTTCACATCGCAAATGGCCTGAAACAAGAAGATGCGTTATCCTGTTATTATTTAACTACGTTCTGGAATACGCTATAAGGAAAATCAAAGATAGCAACCAGGGCCTAGAGTTGACCGGTATTCACCAGTTTATGACATATGCCGATGATGTAAATTTAATAGGGGATGATAGGAAAACAATAGAAAGAAATGCAGAGATGTTATTAAACGCTTGCAGGCACATGGGTTTAGACGTAAATGCCGAGAAAACTAAATGCACGGAAGTGCGTCGGGACCGTAATATGACAAATTGAGGAGGCGTTAAAATATTAAATAATGCTTTTGATAAAGTGGATACTTTCAAATATCTAGGATCAACATTAACAGACAAAAATCATATTCACGAAGAAATTAAATGTCGACTAAAAGCAAGGAATTCGTGTTACTATTCGGTTCAAAATCTTTTGTCGTCGTGAATTTTGTCGAGGAATTTGAAGCTTAAATTATACAAAACGATAATCATGCCTGTTGTCCTGTATGGTTACGAAACATGGTCACTTACTCTGAGGGAAGAACATACACTGAAAGTATTTGAGAACAAGATACTTAGACGAATATTCGGACCCAAGAGGAACGGGAATGGCGGAATCTTCGTAACGAGGAACTACATAAATCATATACGGTTTACCAAACATTGTTAGTGTAATCAAATCTAGGAAGCTCAGGTGGGCAGGTAATGTAGCCAGGATGGAAGAAAGTAGGAACGCTTTCAAAGTTTTACCTGGCAGTCCACTCGGGGAAGCGACCATTAGGAAGATTTAGGCGCATATGGGAGGTCAATATTAAGATAGATCTCACAGAAATAGGAGTACAAAGTGGAATGAAATGAAATGAAATCTCTGAGTTTTACGTCCCACGGTTATGCCGGTTAGGCTAAAGGAGACGGTGATGATGAGAGATGAGTGAAATGGTGGAATGAAGAAAATGGGAGGAAACGGGAGAACCCCGAGAAAACCCACGACCACGGTGTTTGTCCACCACAAAGTTCACTTGGCGGGGGCTGGGATCGAACCCGGGACCCCAAGCACCATAGGTGAACGCTCTACCACTGAGCCACCGCGCCCCCCCAGAGTACAAAGTGGAGACTGGATTCAGTTGGCTATGTATAGAAGTTAGTGGAGAGCTTTTGTGAACGTGGCATTGAACCTCCGGGTTCCCTAGGCCATAGACTTGGTTAGTTAGTTAGTTTTCTAGTTAGTTAGTTAGTTAGTTGGTTGGTTAGTTAGTTAGTTTTCTTTCCGTATGTTATACAAGCACTCCTTGTAATTTAGGTGCTTTTCAATCATCAGTTAGCAACATATACGACTTTCTCTCAGTAAAATCTAGTGTTCCACAAGGAAGTGTCCTTGGTCCCTTACGTTTCCTCTTATTCACAGATGATTTTCCTCTTATTCAAATCTCACCTAGTAACATTCTTCTTTTTAGTGACTATTGCAAACTCTTCAGAGAAGTCTCTACGCAACAAGATTGCTATTGACCTTCAAAATGACATATCTCGACTGACTTCCAAATATGATGGTGCTAGTTATTTATGACAAAGCTTTGATTTCTCCTCTAGTTGAATATTGTTCGCCTATTTGGTCTATAGCTTGTCTTACACAAATTTCCAAGCTGGACACTGTTCTCAACTTTTCTTGTTAACCATTGTTCGTCAGAAAGTTCTAGAGCTAAAAGGTCAAGTAATTAAACTATCATGAAAACAATCAATATAACATTGTCCACTTAACAAATGAAAAATTAAACCCTTATTCTCTACTTCCCATACATAATTTTAATGTTATCATTCGCATAACATGGAATATGACTCTACGCTATGTCTGAAAGCAAGACTTGCAGTACTTCAAAGATTGTTCACGTAAAGGCTTACTACTGCTTTCAACAGACTTCCGTTTACCTTAAATATAATTTTGAGTCTAAAAGAGGTTTCCGTCCACATTGTGCAAAATTACGTTGTAAATATTGTTATGGATATATTTCTTATTTTTTTTTAATGTTGTAAAGGTAACCAACAAACTTCTGTCGTCCTTTCACCCACCACTTTCGAACATCGATATGTCACCTAAGACGTACCTGGGAGATCAAAAGTAGTCCCCATCAGCACCGACGGCCTCCTGCCAACGTTCTAGAAGGCCACGGATTCCATCGCAGTAGAACATGGTGCGTCGCGAAGCGGAGAAAGTATCAAGTGCATTTTGCACCTATACAAGGGATTTGAACTGAAGTCCTCTAAGGTGATTGTCCAAGGAATGGAACAGGTGACAATCAGACTTCGCAATGTCCGGAGAGTATGGCGGATGCAATAGTGTCTCTCATCCAAGACGTAGAATGGTGTCCCGGATCATCCTAGCCACGTGGGGCTAAGCGTTGTCCTGTAACAGAAGAACCCGTTTGCGATTAGCAAGTGCTGCTCCCAGAGTTTTGAGTGTTTTTTAACACGGCTCAACTGCTGACAGTACGCAGTTGCATTGATGCACTGGCAGCTGGTAGCAGTTCCCGATGCACGAAGCCGCGAGCAGTCCACCATGCACACAGGAGGACCTTCTTTTGGTGCAGTGCTGGTTTCGGCTGTTTTGGAACCGGTTCATGGGATGCTAACCAATGATGACGGCGCCGAGGAACTTCGTACATGTCCCACTTCTCATCACATGTCAACACCCTGTCCAGAAATGACTCCTTCCTCAGACGAGACAGCAAATAAATACAGGTGTCTGCTCGCGTTGCCTTCTGGCCCGGAGTCAAATCATATGGAACACATTGGCCCAATTTGTAGTACTTCCCAAGTTGATGTAGGTGGTGCCAGAATTGTAGTCGCAGTTCCTCACATGTCCAGCCACTATTCGCCTTAATTGCTGCCTAGAGATCTTCATTTTGTACTTGTGTTGATCTTCCGACACGTGATGCGTCTTCGAGTGTTTCGTCACCGTCTTTAAATTTGTTAAACCACCGCTGAACTGTCCGCGTAGTCACGACAGCCTCAAAGGCCTGGCATATATTCCGCCCCGCTGCAGCGGCGTTTGACCCCAGCTTGAACTTGTACAGCATACACGCTCTTATGACGCTGTGTGGAGGTCCCATTTTCACTCTGTCATTATGCAAGTTGACGGTGTAACTTAACTGCCACAACCAGGCAGTACGTTGAATACACCCACATCAACAACTGACCTTCGCCCTATCTCCATTCGCATTCAACTCACAATGTGAGGGCCAATTGAACACAGACCTCCACAAAAAGCGATAGAAGCTTCTTGATTTCCTTTATATACGAGGGCCATACTGAAAGTCGTGAGCAACACGTTGTTACAACCGTAATCTTTAGTTGTAAGTGAAACCGAGTATATCATCTCAATCTACAGACCTTTCTTACTTTCCTTCCAGACGTTGACGCTGTTTGTTGCAAGCACGTGACCATAGCAGGGTTTCCAAAATGGCGGGCAGCGATGTTTCGTTTCAACAGTGTGCTGTGATGAATTCCTTGTTAAAGAGGACAATTCTTCTTCTGAAATTCACCGCAGGCTGCACGTGTCTATGGAGATGTGTGCATGGGTGCCATCAGTGTTGTGAAACATTTGAAGGATGGAAACACAAGTATCGAAGATGAACCAAGAAGCGGACTCCCTCGAAATGCCTCAACAGACCGCAACAAGGTAAGGGTTGATCAGCTGATTAGTGGAGATAGGTGTATCAGTGCAAATGAAATCGCTGCAAAACTTTGTGTTGGACATAGTGCGGTACAAGAAATGATACACAACTTAGGTTATCTGAGGGTTTGTGACCGTTGGGTCCCATGTTTATTAACCGAGGACCACAAAGGTCAGAGACTAACCATTGCCCAAACCCTTCTTTAGAGATTTCGACATGAAGATGATGATTTTTTAATGAGTATTGTGACTGGAGATGAAAGTTGGTTCCATCATTATGAACCTAAAACAAAACGACAGAGTATGGAATGGCATCACTTGAATTCGGCACCGAAGAAGAAAACGAAGACTGCTATCGGTACGGAAAGTTATGGGGTGTGTCTTCTGGGATGCACAGGGTTGCATTCTGGTTGACTTATTTGAGCCTGGACAAACCATAATTTCTGCCCGCTACATCCAGACATTTTTGAAGCTCCGTCGTGTCTTGCGTGATAGAAGTCGTGGAAAGATCATCCTTCAACAAGATAAGGTGCGTTCGCATGCTACACATGCCACTGTGGAGCAGATCAGGAGATTTAGGTAGGAAACATTTCGATATCCTCCCTACAGCCCCGACATAGCACCCTCCGATTACCATCTTTTCGGTTTTTTGAAGGAACAGATGCAAGACCATCGTTACGAGACATTGGAGGATATTCGGCAAGCAATGCGTCTGTGTCTACGGGCAGCTGGAACGGACTTCTAGAACTGGAACTGTATTTTCAAACTTGCAGAACGATGGGGAAAATGTGTGAAAAAAAAAGAGAATGTGAAAAAGTGAAAGAAAAGTCTGTAGATTGAGATGATATATTTGGTTTCACTTACAAATAAAGATTACGGTTCTGAAAATATGTTACTCATGTCTTTCAGTGTGTCTCTCGTATATCGTTTTGCAAAATATGTCAATACAAAGGAAATACAGTAAATATCTTCGCAGATTATGCTTAGTCCTTGCCAGATATGAACTGAAGTTTCCTGTATTACTTCTCACCGTAGTTTCTTGCCAATCCACTCTAACATATTTTTGCCATGAGGCTATGGGTGTCTTTATTTCAGGAGCTTTGTTTGCCTGTTACTACATCAATAGAAAGTTACCGGTACCACTTCGTCATTTCTCAACACTCAAAAATTCCAGCTATATGATGTATTCATACACTTTTCAAACAATTTGCGTTTTCTTATAACTAAGCCAGAAGAACGCATATAAAATTTTGGAAAAAGGAAAGAACTCCATATTTTGCTCAGCAGTATCTTAACCCAGAAGTTTCATGCTGCAATCAAATTAAACGATATTGACTGTTACAAATTATCATGGTGGCAATTTAACATGTTATGGGAGCCACATGCTTCTATTCTTTCGAAGCACTTTTAATGACTGGAATTCGACTGTCTATAAGGAATTGTTAAAAAATGAAATGAAATCTTTAAGTTTTACGTTCCACGGTTATGCCGGTTAGGCTAAAAGAGACGGTGATGATGAGTAATGAATGAAATGGTGGAATGAAGAAAGTGGGAGGAAACGGGAGAACTTCGAGAGAACCCACGAGCACGGTATTTGTCCACCACAAAGTTCACTTGGCGGAGGCTGGGATCGAACCCGGGACCCCAAGCACCAGAGGTGAACGCTCTACCGCTGAGCCACCGCAGCCCCAAGGAATTGTTATCACCATGGAAGTCAGAAAGTTCCCGAGACGGTTCCCGACATATGGCTCCGTAAATCTCCCGAAATCGGAAATTTTGTTGCCAATATCACGGGAGCGGTAACAGTGACGCGAAAAATTCCATCACTTTCTCAGAAAGTTTTTGATACTCTATCGAATGGAGGGGCTCAAAATTGAAAAATTCGCAAATAACAGACACACACATACAGAAATAGAGAATTCGTTATCAAACTTTTTAACTTCGTTGAAAATAGTGAACATTCCTTTTTGCCCGGCATTGATCGGAAAAATTTTTGATAAATTTTCGGCCAGTCATTGTACCAAAAGAAAGCATTTCTTCAATCAATTTTGGTCTTTATCTTTTGTCTTATCTTGCTATCAGAGATCAGCTCCCAAATTTTGTCAGTGTTGTTTAAATACACCCTTAAATACATCTTAATTTTGATTTTTTTTTTTTACCCTTATTACCCTTTGGGCCCTAAAACATGATAATTACAAGTATTTTAGTATGTGTTGTCAGGTTATCAGAAGGTGAATTTGAATATATTCACCATTCTAATAGCCCGAGAACACAACAAAATCACGTCGCCAGAAAAAATACAATTCTTTCTCCAAGTATTTTGATTTACGATAAGATTTATTATTATTATTATTATTATTAACTAACTAACTAACTAACTCTATGCCCTATGAAACCAGGACGTTTAATACCGCGTTCACAAAAACTCTCCACTGACTTCTATCCTTAGCTAACCGCATCCAGTTTCTACTTTGTATTCCAATCTTAATATTGTCCTCTCATCTGCGCCTAGGTCTTCCTAATGGTCGTTTTCCGATGGGTCTTCCAGTCAAGACTTTGAAAGCGTTTCTACTTTCTTCCATCCTAGCTACATGACCCGCCCACCTAAGCTTCCTGGACTTCACGACCCTAACAATGTTGGGTAAACCATATAAATTATGTAGTTCCTCGTTATGAAGTTTCCGCCATTCCTCATTCCCTTTCCTCTTAGGTCCGAATATTCGTCTCAGGATTTTGTTCTCAAATACTTTCAGTCTATGTTCTTCCCTCAGAGTAAGCGACCATGTTTTGCAACCATACAGAACAACAGGCATAATTATCGTTTTGTATATTTTAAGCTTCAAATTCCTCAACAGAATTCGCGACGACAAGAGATTTTGAACCGAATAGTAACACAAATTCCCTGCTTTTAGGGGACATTTAATTTCTCCGTGAATATGAATATGATTTCTCCGTTAATATTGATCCTAGATATTTGAAAGTATCCACTTTATCAAAAGTATTATTTAATATTTTCAGGCATTCATAATTTGCTGTATTACGGTCCCGACGCACTTCCATGTATTTAGTTTTCTCTGCATTTACTTCTAAACCTATGTCCCTGCAAGCGTTTAATAAGATCTCTGCATTTCTTTCTGTTGTTCTCCTATCATCACTTATTAAATTTACATCATCAGAATATGCCATAAATTATTATTATTATTATTATTATTATTATTATTATTATTATTATTATTATTATTATTATTATTATTATTATTATCCATCGAAGCGCAGATGGTACGCAAGTACAATTTTTGGTCTTTGTCCTACCCGAAAACAAAATTATCATTGAATAGTATATTTAAGTATTCTACAGAATTCCGTCTTTAGTAGATTATTCATAGTTTTTCATTATGCGTATGGCCATTCGTGCTATATTTCTCTACATGAAACCTTGAAATGTGTGTGATGCGTATGATTCCTCCGACCGTGTGGTATGTAAACAGCCACGCAATATGGAAAACAGGCTATAAAGTCAAGTATTTATAACAGTTCTTTTATTCGTCAGCAACTTTCGCCTTCCTCAAACAGTTTCTAATAAAATGATATTGTTTTCGTTTTCTTCCGGGGTTATTTCATTTACTTCTACGAAATAAAGTCCAATTAAGGTCGTCCATGTTCTTTTTTTTTTTTAACGTTTTATCGACAACATCAGTTTGTAGAATGTGTCACTTCCAAGGTAGAGGTTCATTCTAAAAATAGGTCAGTGAACTTTCACCCCTAGCGAATTATGCGTTACACACAGAGGTAGGTAATTTATATCTTGTATGCTGCATGAAATTTGCATATTCCTACGCAGAGAACGTATTAAAAATAGAAGGGGACTCATGTTTAAAACAAGAGCAAGAATTCATGACAAGTCAAAATAAAATCCATGAAAGTAACATACTCTAAAAGTAGGAAAGCCTAAGATTCAAGGAAGGTATGGTGCTCAGTGGTAGATCGAGCACATCTGGTTCGATCTCAATCTGAAAGTGAAAATGAAATGAAATCTTTTAGTTTAACGTACTACGATTATACTCTTTAGGCTAAGGGAGACGGACGATTAAGGCAAGTGAATGATGATGGAAGAATTGGTGGAATGAGAATTATTTCTCTTCTCTTATAAAATGAAATCTTTTAGTTTAACGTCCAACGATTATGTCCTTTAGGCTAAGGGAGACGGATGATTAAGGGAAGTGAATGATGATGGAAGAATTGGTGGAATGAGAATTATTTCTCTTCTCTTATAAAATGAAATCTTTTAGTTTAACGTCCTACGTTTATGTCCTTTAGGCTAAGGGAGACGGATGATTAAGGCAAGTGAATGATGATGGAAGAATTGGTGGAATGAGAATTATTTCTCTTCTCTTATAAAATGAAATCTTTTAGTTTAACGTCCAACGATTATATCCTTTAGGCTAAGGGAGAAGGATGATTAAGGCAAGTGAATGATGATGGAAGAATTGGTGGAATGAGAATTATTTCTCTTCTCTTATAAAATGAAATCTTTTAGTTTAACGTCCCACGATTATGTCCTTTAGGCTAAGGGAGACGGATGATTAAGGCAAGTGAATGATGATGGAAGAATTGGTGGAATGAGAATTATTTCTCTTCTCTTATAAAATGAAATCTTTCAGTTTAACGTCCAACGATTATGTCCTTTAGGCTAAGGGAGACGGATGATTAAGGGAAGTGAATGATGATGGAAGAATTGGTGGAATGAGAATTATTTCTCTTCTCTTATAAAATGAAATCTTTTAGTTTAACGTCCCACGATTATGTCCTTTAGGCTAAGGGAGACGGATGATTAAGGCAAGTGAATGATGATGGAAGAATTGGTGGAATGAGAATTTTTTCTCTTCTCTTATAAAATGAAATCTTTTAGTTTAACGTCCCACGATTATGTCCTTTAGGCTAAGGGAGACGGATGATTAAGGCAAGTGAATGATGATGGAAGAATTGGTGGAATGAGAATTATTTCTCTTCTCTTATAAAATGAAATCTTTTAGTTTAACGTCCAACGATTATGTCCTTTAGGCTAAGGGAGACGGATGATTAAGGCAAGTGAATGATGATGGAAGAATTGGTGGAATGAGAATTATTTCTCTTCTCTTATAAAATGAAATCTTTTAGTTTAACGTCCAACGATTATGTCCTTTAGTCTAAGGGAGACGGATGATTAAGGCAAGTGAATGATGATGGAAGAATTGGTGGAATGAGAATTATTTCTCTTCTCTTATAAAATGAAATCTTTTAGTTTAACGTCCAACGATTATATCCTTTAGGCTAAGGGAGACGGATGATTAAGGCAAGTGAATGATGATGGAAGAATTGGTGGAATGAGAATTATTTCTCTTCTCTTATAAAATGAAATCTTTTAGTTTAACGTCCAACGATTATATCCTTTAGGCTAAGGGAGAAGGATGATTAAGGCAAGTGAATGATGATGGAAGAATTGGTGGAATGAGAATTATTTCTCTTCTCTTATAAAATGAAATCTTTTAGTTTAACGTCCAACGATTATGTTCTTTAGGCTAAGGGAGACGGATGATTAAGGGAAGTGAATGATGATGGAAGAATTGGTGGAATGAGAATTATTTCTCTTCTCTTATAAAATGAAATCTTTTAGTTTAACGTCCAACGATTATGTTCTTTAGGCTAAGGGAGACGGATGATTAAGGGAAGTGAATGATGATGGAAGAATTGGTGGAATGAGAATTATTTCTCTTCTCTTATAAAATGAAATCTTTTAGTTTAACGTCCAACGATTATGTTCTTTAGGCTAAGGGAGACGGATGATTAAGGGAAGTGAATGATGATGGAAGAATTGGTGGAATGAGAATTATTTCTCTTCTCTTATAAAATGAAATCTTTTAGTTTAACGTCCAACGATTATGTTCTTTAGGCTAAGGGAGACGGATGATTAAGGGAAGTGAATGATGATGGAAGAATTGGTGGAATGAGAATTATTTCTCTTCTCTTATAAAATGAAATCTTTTAGTTTAACGTCCAACGATTATGTTCTTTAGGCTAAGGGAGACGGATGATTAAGGCAAGTGAATGATGATGGAAGAATTGGTGGAATGAGAATTATTTCTCTTCTCTTATAAAATGAAATCTTTTAGTTTAACGTCCAACGATTATGTTCTTTAGGCTAAGGGAGACGGATGATTAAGGGAAGTGAATGATGATGGAAGAATTGGTGGAATGAGAATTATTTCTCTTCTCTTATAAAATGAAATCTTTTAGTTTAACGTCCAACGATTATGTTCTTTAGGCTAAGGGAGACGGATGATTAAGGGAAGTGAATGATGATGGAAGAATTGGTGGAATGAGAATTATTTCTCTTCTCTTATAAAATGAAATCTTTTAGTTTAACGTCCAACGATTATGTTCTTTAGGCTAAGGGAGACGGATGATTAAGGGAAGTGAATGATGATGGAAGAATTGGTGGAATGAGAATTATTTCTCTTCTCTTATAAAATGAAATCTTTTAGTTTAACGTCCAACGATTATGTTCTTTAGGCTAAGGGAGACGGATGATTAAGGGAAGTGAATGATGATGGAAGAATTGGTGGAATGAGAATTATTTCTCTTCTCTTATAAAATGAAATCTTTTAGTTTAACGTCCAACGATTATGTTCTTTAGGCTAAGGGAGACGGATGATTAAGGGAAGTGAATGATGATGGAAGAATTGGTGGAATGAGAATTATTTCTCTTCTCTTATAAAATGAAATCTTTTAGTTTAACGTCCAACGATTATGTTCTTTAGGCTAAGGGAGACGGATGATTAAGGGAAGTGAATGATGATGGAAGAATTGGTGGAATGAGAATTATTTCTCTTCTCTTATAAAATGAAATCTTTTAGTTTAACGTCCAACGATTATGTTCTTTAGGCTAAGGGAGACGGATGATTAAGGGAAGTGAATGATGATGGAAGAATTGGTGGAATGAGAATTATTTCTCTTCTCTTATAAAATGAAATCTTTTAGTTTAACGTCCAACGATTATGTTCTTTAGGCTAAGGGAGACGGATGATTAAGGGAAGTGAATGATGATGGAAGAATTGGTGGAATGAGAATTATTTCTCTTCTCTTATAAAATGAAATCTTTTAGTTTAACGTCCAACGATTATGTTCTTTAGGCTAAGGGAGACGGATGATTAAGGGAAGTGAATGATGATGGAAGAATTGGTGGAATGAGAATTATTTCTCTTCTCTTATAAAATGAAATCTTTTAGTTTAACGTCCAACGATTATGTTCTTTAGGCTAAGGGAGACGGATGATTAAGGGAAGTGAATGATGATGGAAGAATTGGTGGAATGAGAATTATTTCTCTTCTCTTATAAAATGAAATCTTTTAGTTTAACGTCCAACGATTATGTTCTTTAGGCTAAGGGAGACGGATGATTAAGGGAAGTGAATGATGATGGAAGAATTGGTGGAATGAGAATTATTTCTCTTCTCTTATAAAATGAAATCTTTTAGTTTAACGTCCAACGATTATGTTCTTTAGGCTAAGGGAGACGGATGATTAAGGCAAGTGAATGATGATGGAAGAATTGGTGGAATGAGAATTATTTCTCTTCTCTTATAAAATGAAATCTTTTAGTTTAACGTCCAACGATTATGTTCTTTAGGCTAAGGGAGACGGATGATTAAGGGAAGTGAATGATGATGGAAGAATTGGTGGAATGAGAATTATTTCTCTTCTCTTATAAAATGAAATCTTTTAGTTTAACGTCCAACGATTATGTCCTTTAGGCTAAGGGAGACGGATGATTAAGGGAAGTGAATGATGATGGAAGAATTGGTGGAATGAGAATTATTTCTCTTCTCTTATAAAATGGAATCTTTTAGTTTAACGTCCAACGATTATGTCCTTTAGGCTAAGGGAGACGGATGATTAAGGGAAGTGAATGATGATGGAAGAATTGGTGGAATGAGAATTATTTCTCTTCTCTTATAAAATGAAATCTTTTAGTTTAACGTCCAACGATTATGTCCTTTAGGCTAAGGGAGACGGATGATTAAGGGAAGTGAATGATGATGTAAGAATTGGTGGAATGAGAATTATTTCTCTTCTCTTATAAAATGAAATCTTTTAGTTTAACGTCCAACGATTATGTCCTTTAGGCTAAGGGAGACGGATGATTAAGGGAAGTGAATGATGATGTAAGAATTGGTGGAATGAGAATTATTTCTCTTCTCTTATAAAATGAAATCTTTTAGTTTAACGTCCAACGATTATATCCTTTAGGCTAAGGGAGACGGATGATTAAGGGAAGTGAATGATGATGTAAGAATTGGTGGAATGAGAATTATTTCTCTTCTCTTATGAAATGAAATCTTTTAGTTTAACGTCCAACGATTATGTTCTTTAGGCTAAGGGAGACGGATGATTAAGGCAAGTGAATGATTATGAATGATGGTGGAATGAGAATGTGGGGGAAACAAAAGTACATCGAGACAGCTAACGGATACGATATTGTCTGCCACAAACTTACTTAACCGGGATCGAACCACAGACCCCATGCACCAGAGGTAAGCGCTGTACCACTTAAGCATTATGCTCTCCATTCTAAGTGAAATTATGGTGAACAATATCTGCTTGTGAGATTTTTGCCTCATCTTCTTAAGAAGTGTTTCTTACAACCATACAATAGTTAAATCTGCTAAAGTAAACTTTCTCAATAGCTTATCTGCTTAATGCGGCCGTATGCAAGCGATATGCCTGTATCTGAATATTTTTATCTATACTCAAATTCTTTCTCTCACGCCTTCAATGCTGTTACTCACCAGACGAGACGGTTTTCTCATCTCGTCTCATTTCCATTCTAGAAACACTTTACTTGTCTCTTCTCATTTTAAGAATTTGAGTACAAATTTTCTTGCTCTGATTATTTTCTTAATTCACCCGCTTCCGTTTCATTTCTTTTTTTTCTTTTTGAGTTGAGTTGATTTTAGTTCAGCGTCCCTTTCAGCAGCGAGGGTATATGAAACGTGGACCTACTGATTAACGTGGAATCCGAACCACATGTGGTCCCGCCGAGAATCGAACCCGGGTCTCCCACGCCAAAGGCGCGTACGCTAACCGCTTAGCCACAAGGAAGCTCTCATTTTTTTTATCGTGTTCTGTGTTCGATTTATCGTTTTCAACTTAAATTAATTGCTTTTACCATTGCAGCTTTAGAAGCAACTCCGAATTGATTTCAAAACACCGCTTCTCGCTATCTATTATCGTTTTTGTTTTATGCTGACCAATGTTGAAACCGGAAACAGTTGATTTCTAGTACTAGCGGTTTGAATAGAAGGTTAACAGAGGAGATGAAATCTATTCTTAGGATCTTGAATCGATTGAAAAAAAAATTCTCGTTACTTTTTTTTTCTCTATGGAAATCAGTGTTGAAACCGGAAGTACTAATAAATTTCAATATCTCCAAGCAGAGCAGTGGCGGATCTAGAAAGTAAAAACTTGGGGGGTAATCAGAAAAGAGATTATGATAGGTATATCATAAGTTTACTATCAACTTGCAAAAATATATAAATAATAGCTTCAACCATTTTTGTTACTCAAAAATCTGGGGCGTCTAGGCCCCCCGGCCCTGGGCTAGATCCGCAACTGAAGTACAATACTGCAGGTTGTATTGATATGTTGTTTTGAGACGTTTTGGTAATTATATATCCGGCTTTGGAAGCATTCCGTCTTCAGTATCTAAGCTCATAACAAATACTTGAAGTAAAATAGTTTTTCTCCCAGAATTTTGTACGAGAAATTTCCGACGACGCAGAAACATCTAAAATGAAACGTATCTGCTGAATTGTAAGTAGTGAAGAGATTTATGGAAATTGTTACAATTTGTGAGAAGATTGCTTGCTTGAAAATGTGACTCTGCTAGTTTTGAATGGTGAAGACAGATTTATGTTGTTTGTGTTGTATCGTTGCCAAGAGACCATCTGTCTGCTGCTGGTTTTAATTGCTGGAGCGTGTGGCCATTGCACACGAAAAGCTGTATCAATGAAACGAAGACGTGAAGTCTTCAGGCGATTGTTTTCATCTTCTTTCCTCAATCAATGACTTGTTATCCCTCATTCAAAACTTCATTTATATGCTCTTAACGCTTCAATTATTTATTAGATTTTTTTAAATGATTTTACATAATGTGGTCATTGACTAGACTTTTATCCTTTAGAACGTAACGTGTTTCTTTCCTAACTAGAAACACGAGGCGAGAGTGGTTCAGTGGTAGAGCGCTCACTTCTGGTACTAGAGACAGGCCCGTATCCAGGGGGTCTAGGGGGGCCGTGCCCCCCTAAAATTTTCACGGTAAGCTTGCAAATGAACTATAATATGGTGATGAACTATAATATTTTTGGATCGGGGCCCCCCTAACTTCAGCCGGGCACCCCCTAAATTTTTGGGCTGGCTACCGGCCTGACTAGAGATCCTTGGTTCGATCTTTGACCATGTGAATAATATTTTGTTCGTGGGTTTTCTGAGGGTTCGTTCGTTTTGCTCCCACATTTTTATTCTACCAATTATTTCACCATGATTTACTCTCATTAATCGTCCGTCTCTTTTATCCTAAAAGCCATAACATTGGACATAAAACTAAAACTTCGATAACATTCCGTTTTCCTAATTGGGAAGTTTCTCCTCAAATCTTGCAGTGAATGCATCTTAACAGGAGTTCTTTCCAACTGCAAAATAGGTTGCTTCAGTCATCTTATTGCGGGGGGGGGGGGAGTCGTTCAGTGGTAGAGCGCTTAACTCTGGTGCGTGGGGTTCCTGGTTTGATAAACGGCTAAGTAAGTTTCTGATGGACAACATCGGTCGATGGGTTTTCTCGGGTATTCCGTTTCCTCTCACTTTATCATTCTACTAATTATTCCATCATCATTCACTTGCCTTAATTATCGTCTCCCTTAGCCTAAAGGGTATAATCGTAGAATCTTAAACTGAAATATTTGATTTTATTTTATTTTCAACCATCTTAGTCTCTACATTATTCTCCACATCCACATTTCGAGAGCATCTAATCTTTAGGATATTTCTTCTTTAAAAACTATCGTGAAAGCGATAGTTTGTCTTTGAAGCGATGCTTCTATTTGGAAAGCTCTGTCTCGTCTCGTCTCGTTCACCTGTGGTGCTTGGGGTTCCGGGTTCAATCCCAGCCTCCGCCAAGTGAACTTTGTGGTGGACAAACACCGTGTGCGTGGGTTTTCTCGGGATGCTCCCATTTCCTCCCACTTTCTTCATTCCGCCTTTCATTCTTTCCTCATCATCACCGTCTCCTTTAGCCTAACCGGCATAATCGTGGGACGTAAAACTCAAAGATTTCATTTTATTTTCTCGTCTTCTCTCATGGGAAACCCTTACAGTCGAGAAATTAAGTGTAAAGGCAAAGTTATGAATCCCTTCCCTAGGGATGCGCACGAGACGAGTCGAGACATGGCTCTTCCAATAGACAATTATACATTTTTCGAGTCGAGACATCACTTTTACAGCACATTTTCGAGACGAGACAGCCACAAATCTTGTCTCATGCGCATCCCTACCCTTCTCTGATAACAGCTACTAAAACTTCTAACGATGGAGGAAGCAAAGTAGTGTCTGACCAATTTACAACATGATAGATTAAATTTCTAGTATTATAGTGATGTCCTTGAAATTTAGGTAATTGGTGCTTATGGCTATTTGTCCTCGTTAAGTTTAAATCAAAATAATGGTGCCACATTGATAAATGAAGTGTTTGATTGTTTTGTAAATGGCGTTGATTTAAATCATTTAGCTCGTGAAGAATCCAAAATCACTGCACGTCCTGCCCTTATTTGACAGCATTAACCTTTGTTCCGAATTATGACTGTATAAACGCTGCAAATAGGGGAAGAGTATTCGTCAAATGCTATCATAGAACGTAATGTGTCGGAGGGCAATTTCCACGATCTTTGATCTTTTCCTTGTCATCAATGCTGACTAGTATTCTTATCATGTTCTTCTGAAATACTGACCCTGAAAAATAATATCATTTACGACATCCCAGAGATCGGGATGATTAACAGCAATACAAGATAAAGTTGCCAAACTAAATGCTGTTGCAGAAGTCACACGGAAACTAAATTCTTCCTGCTACAGTTCATAAAGGTTTTCTGGACATCGTGACGGCTTTTCTTTGAGTGGCTAATTCATATAAAAGGGCTTAAAGATAAATCTTTAAAAAGTATAAAAAACGGGTGAACCCTTGAGTAGGGATGCGCACTAGACGAGTGGAAACAGAAATTTTCTGACAAAATTCGAGTCGAGACACGACTCTTCCAATAGAGAAATATACATTTTTCGAGTCGAGACATCACTTTTACAGCACATTTTCGAGGCGAAACAGCCACAAATCTTGTCTCTTGCGCATTCCTACCCTTGAGTCGCATTTGAACAAGGAGAGAAGAGAAAATTCCTTTCCCGCCTCGGAGATCGAACTCAGACTGTCCAGTCAGTAGGAAGACATCTTGCTCACTACACCACTGAGGTTCTAACAAAAAAAAGTATATCCGTTGTACTTAGAATTTGTACCTTTTCTATTGAATTCTCTCGAAGGCTCTTAATCAAAACACCTCGGCAACATTGTAAATCTTTGCCTCAACGGATGAAGTAAGACATGAATGTCCAGGTATTCTTCCTCATTGGTCTAGTGGTTAGGGTGACCTCCTTTGATGCATGTGGTCACGGGTTCGATTTCCAGAAGATTATTAAAGAATTGATTTGACTTGACTTGAGTTTAACGTCCCGTTCAGCAGCGAGGCTATATGAGACGTGGACCTACTGATTAACGTGGAATCCGAACCACATGAGCTCCCGCCGGAATCGAACCCGGACCTCCCACGCCAAAGGCGCGTACGCTAACTGCTTAGCCATAGAGGAGCACTGTTACAGAATTGAATACATTACTGTCGTTCGGATTCTACCTTAAAATGGAAGTCCACGTTCATGCACGTGTATCCCTGGTGCTGAAAAATTACGCTAAATGTGAACAAACAAATCAACATTGAATAAACACAGATATATTTTGTGTTGTAATGTTGAAAGCCACGTCATAGAATATGGAAGTCTGTGTGTACAAGAAAAAAGGAATGAACTTCCGCTCCGCTCGTTCTTTTATTGTTCATCTGGGTGACCCGTCTATGTTGAGCATTGTAGCCAGAGAATAACCTACCTCGGACAGGATGTTGTCATGGCCATTGCAACAGGGAAGCGAAATCACAAGAGACTGGATTCAGAAGGAGAACTTTTCTCAAAAACATGTCCATATATCGTAATATTTGTATTTGGGAAATTTACCAAGACGAATGTCCCATACGGTATCTTAGAAATGTTCTGTTGACCTTCAGAATATATATATTTTGTTTCACGAGGTTTCCTACATCATTGTCAATTGTATCTACTTTTTATAAGTAGATGATAACCTGGTTTAGAAGGTTAATGGGTTGTTGGCTATGAAAGTTTAATGTTTGACAAGAAAAAAATCTGTACAACTTCTGCTAAACAAGTAATTTAAGTGCACATAGTCCTAATTGGATTTTTTTTTTTAAGTTGCTCCTGCACAGTAGCTGTGTTCCTGAAGTTGGTAAAGATGAGAAAGAAAGTATTTATAAATGAAATAAAATATATGAAATGAAATGACCAGTAAATATCAAAAAATGAAATGAAATGAAATATTTCAGTTTAACATCCTACGATTATGTCCTTTAGGTTAAAAGGTTTTCACTACAGTGAAATTAAACTACCGCTAATTTTAGAGTTTTCCTGTAATATCTTCAAAACAAATAAAAAATATTTGAAAAGCAGAAACGTAGTGAACTAGACAATACGATTTTGCATGTGATACCTTTACTACGACTCATTTATCTGCTTTCGATTTTCAACTGTCGATAAATTTAGCATTTTTTGCGGGTTCTCTAAATAGCGGCATACCAAAAACAGATAGGTGAATTGTGGTAAAGGTATTACATGCAAAATTGTAGTGTATAGTTCACTACGTTTCTGCTTTTTGAATATTTTTATTTGTTTCGAAGATATTACAGAAAAACTCTAAAATTAGCGGTAGTTTAATTTCGCTGTAGTGAAAGCTCTTAAGGCAAGTGAATGATGATGGATGAATTGGTGAAATGACAAAGTGAGAGGAAACGGGAGTGTCCAGTGAAAACTCAGAGACACGACATTGTCCACCATAAACTTCCTTGGCCGGGGGTCGAACCAGGGATCCCATACACCAGAGGTAATCGCTCAACCACTGAGGCACCGTGCCCTCCAGTAAATATCGAATTAAAAAAAAAAAAACTTTATTATCAAAAGTATTAGGTGATGCAGTAAATATAAGCGAAATACTGGATTGTTTTATTCCTTCCCTTTACGTACTAAAATCAGATCTACATGAACATGAATCGAAAAACTTTTTTTATTGCAATAAAATAGTTGAATATACCCATGGTTCGCACGGGAGCTGTATTTGGAAGTCAATGCCTGTGGGAGTATCACCAATGATCTCAGTGACCGCGAAAACTATGGATTTGATACTAATATCGCTCATTTCGGGCTATTTTTTACATGTCTCGGTATTACTCCCCCCCTCGCAGACTCCCATCCCGCATACAATTGTAACCAAATTTGCAAGTCATTGCTAATGAAAGTGTCACCATTGATTTCAGCGACCGCGAAAACTATGGATTCGACACTAATATCGTGGATTACTTTTATATGTCTCGGTATCTCACCGTCGGATTTGTCTGTCTATCTGTCTGTGTGCGGCCTGGGGACCAGACGAGTGGACCGAGAGTTACAAAATTTTGGTTAGGGGTACCTTGGCCCAGGGCCCAGATCAAGACGAAGCACTTTTTTCAAATTTCGAACCAGGGGGGCGGTCATTTTCTACTACTTTTACATGTCCCGGTAAACGCCTCCTGAGACCCCCCTGGTTCGAAATTTGAAAAAAGTGCTTCGTCTTGATCTGGGCCCTGGGCCAAGGTACCCCTAACCAAAATTTTGTAACTCTCGGTCCACTCGTCTG
This sequence comes from Thermobia domestica, assembly GCF_964235325.1. Lineage (NCBI taxonomy): Eukaryota > Metazoa > Arthropoda > Insecta > Zygentoma > Lepismatidae > Thermobia > Thermobia domestica. The sequence goes on along the minus strand of NC_137462.1, from coordinate 1,352,756 downwards.
GTCCCCAGGCCGCACACAGACAGACAGACAGACAAACACACAAACAAACTCTTTATTTTATCTATATTAGATTCAGTATCTTTGCGTCTCTTATACAGGTGATATTGGGGCTGAGCCACAACTTTCTTACGGGTATGATGGTTATTTTTACTCTACCATAATACACAAAGTTGGAATTCATGGGTGAATTAGGAATAAAATAGCATCTCGTAAACTTGAGTATGGGAATCCGCATTTAGAAATAGAACTCGAGTCAAGTCACCTAATGGATTTTTTTTTTGTGCAAATTTCAGGTACTATGTGAAAACAAAAAATGTTCAAAACAATTTAACAAATGACGAATATACAGCTTCAGAAGCATTTACTATATTTGAAAGGCATAATCAATAGTGGAAGAAAATCCGAGGCTGTTGTTTGAAATGTAAACAAAGTGCTTCGAAGAACAATAAGTTAAAGAATTTCCCGATTTCTCAGCCAAGAACATTTCATTATTGAAATGTTGTTCTCTAATAGCTTGTGAGACGGAAAGAACATTATTGTGTACAAAAGTGTGTTAACTGACCGAAAAAAAGAAAGAAAAAAATGTTTATTGCAACTTAAAAGTTCAAGAATTACGTGCGTCAGTTTGAACTCCAATCTTCGTTATTTTTAACATAGATTAAGGCATAGTCTTATGTATTCTCATACATACATAAATTTCTTCTACTGAAAGTCATTTGCACTGAACATGTTCATTTAAATTAGTAGGTGTAATTAACTTGCTCGGGGCAACGGTACAATAGAAGTGTTGGATATTTATCTCTGTACTGCATTATTTTCGTCTTTAGTGCAAAGTTGCATGCGTATCTTGACTTTTTTTTTTTTTTTTTTGTAACTTAGTGTATATTGATCCAAAGTGACTGTAGAAACCAGGTTCCTAGAGATAGGGTTAAAATCCAAAGGGAGACGAAACGAGTGATAAAGTCTTCAAAGTAGAAAGTGAATTTTACCCCTGTGTGACGTACTCGCAGTGGCGTCGTATGGGTGCGGTGAGCAGTGTGACCACCCGAGCTCCACATTCTGAGGGGTCCCGGTCGGTAGGTGTACGTGCGCGGAACCGCTCCGATCTCCTTCCCTGGCCCCAGTTCATCTTACACCGCCGCCACTGTTGTTTTTGGTGGGTTTAAAGAAAAAAATGATATAGATGAAATTTACAATGTTTTGTGTGCACTTAAAAACCAGTGGCGGACGCAGAAGGGTCGTTTAAGGTTAGTGTAAAGGGACAAGTTTTGCCCATAGGTGTCACTACAGTCTTCGTATCTCTCCCATGTATTTTTTACCTTTCACGAAAATTTACAATTTCTCTTGAAATTTCAACCTAGAGACTTCAAATTTTTAGAGAAGGAACTTCATTTTTAGAGAAGGGAGAAAAATCCGTGCCGATTTTTATTTAGAATTTTCTTCATTGTTGCAACAGTTCCATTGTTAAAGGTTTAGATATCCATTTCAACAATCAAGTCATTTCAACAATGAAGAAAATTCTAAATAAAAAATCGACACGGATTTTCCCTTTAATAGGTTATGAAGTTCCTTTTCTAAAAATCAGAAGTCTCTAGGTTGAAATTTGTAAAAGGAATTGTGAATTTTCGTGAAAGGCAAATAAATACATAAGGGAGATAGGAAGACTGTTGTGCCATCTATCGGCAAAACTTGTCCGTTTAAACCAACCTTAAAGCGAGTAGACTGCCTCAGAGCAATTAATTTTGAGTTGAGTTGATTTTACTTTAGCGTCTCTTTCAGCAGCGAGGCTATATGAGACGTGGACCTACTGATTAACGTGGAATCCGAACCACATGAGCTCCCACCGGGAATTGAACCGGGTCTCCCACGCCAATTTTAGATTTGAAATGAAAGGAAATTAACTCGTTTAGTTTAACGTCCCGTTTATGTTTATTTGGCCAAGGTAGATGATAATTAACGCACGTGAACCACGATGAAAGAATCGGTGGAATGTGAATGTGGAAGTACCCAGAGAAAACCCACGGATACGATGTTGTCTAGCAAAAACTTACTTGGTCGGGGATCGAACCCGAACGCGGGACGCAACAGAGGTAAGCGCTTAACCACTGCCCCCTAACTTAGGTTTGAAATACGGAGCTTCACATTAGATTAGAATTAAATAATACAGTATTTTATATATAGGCATTATTTTATATATAAAAAGATTGTCTTTAGGGGGGTCTTGCCCCCACCGCCCTAACCCAATATCCGCCAGTGCCAGAAACATTCTAATGGGAGAAAGAATTTTAGTTTTTATCTCCAAACAAAACAAAAAAAAAAAGAACAAATACATGGATGAAAGATAAGAAAACATATAGATAAAGATAAATATTAGTCATTCATATCGGTTATGCTGTCTGTAGACTATCTAACGTTCTCTTCGGTACTGAAAATACAATTTTTGTAACCTTGCACTTTCTTTGGTACTAAAAAATAACGAAATGCTTTCATTCATCCATTATCATTGCTTAGCATCTTTATTTCACCTAGTGATGATAACCAGAGATTTGTTTATACCAAGAAAGAAACGAAAAGGAAATTCAACCTCTTCTATTCTTCTTTTTCCCTCTCTTACGTTGAATTTTTGCCTTTAAAATCTTTTGAGTATAACGTCCCACGGTTAGGCTAAAGGAGAAGGTGATGATGAGAAATGAATGAAATGAAGAAAGTAGGAGGAAACGGGAGAACGCCGAGAAAACTCACGAGCATGGTGTTTGTCCACCACAAAGTCCACACGGCGCGAGCTGGGATCGAACCAGGGACCCCAAGCACCGGAGGTGAACGCTCTACCACTGAGCCACCGCGCCAACCGACGGAACTGACTGATTTGTATTTGAAGTTTCTCGTTAGCAGCGAAGTTATGAAGGACGAGATCTACAGTTGAAAGTGGGATCTCAACCAGGGGTGCCCATCCCCCCCAAAGCCGATGGCGCACTACCCCCGAAAACTAATAATCTCTTCCCTCCTCAAAACTCAAGTCCTCTAAAAACAATTGCCCAGTGTAGCAGTAGTTTTTATAGTACTAGTAATTGTTATTTTTGTTGTTTTTTTTATTTCCTGTAGTAGTAGTATAGAATGCTTGTAGTAGTAGTAGGGCAGTAGTAATTATAAAAATGGCAATATTTTTATTAGTAGTCTTGGTAGTGTACAATACTAAATATGTTCTATAAGGATATTGAAGGGCATAAAAACTTCTACACACTGTGTATGGCATAGGTATTCTTTTTTTACAATTAGTAGTATTATTTTTTTTCTTTACAAAATATTGATATAATTCCCTTGTACGTACATGAAAAGTAAGACGCAAGTTACAAGTTATTGAGTTTGATACCAAAAGAAAATGTTATCCTCAAAATTAGCCTACAAAAAAAAAAAAAATATATATCCAACAAAAAACATTCCTGTAAAAGAGCCAAGTACGAGTAGTCTTAAAAAGAATTGAAATCACAAAAATAGGCGGCAAGTTCTGGTGGACAAAAGTTACAAACACTCACTGACTCACTTCAAATTTAGATCTGAAACTTAGCTGTTGTCTGTATGGTTACCACTAGCTCACAATTATGTTAAACTACTTTATAATTTTCAACAGACAACATAGGCAAGTTTCAAATCTAAATTTTAAAGTGATTCCTTGAGTGTTTGTAACTGTTGTTCACCAGAACTTGGCGCCATCCTTTCATATAGCAACTTGCGCGGTACTCCATTCATAGAGTTTCTATGCAGGGGGTAGGGGGATTCATTCTCGAGATTTAAAAAAAATCGCATCGTGTTCCAATGTTATTCTGACGACAGCAAAATTACTTATTCGACATTAGAGTAAAATTTTTCCCCAATTTTTTTATTCCCCCCAATTTTTTCTGGATGGCACAACTTACGCCATTTATCGCTCCTGTGGGCGGCCCTTCTCTCTTAAAACGAACCAACCTTTCCTTTCATACGGCTACTTACGCGGTACTTCATTCATCGAGTATCGAAGCAGGGGGTACGGGGGTTCACCCCGGAAAATTTTTGAAAATTAGCTTCTCAAAATCGTGTTTTAATGCTATTCCGACAGTAAAATTGCTAGTTCGAAAGTAGAGTAAAATCCCCCCCAATTTTTCTCAATGGCGCAGCTTGCGCCATACATCCCCCCTGTGGGCGGCCCTGATCTCAACCATTGTAAAATTATGTTCAATTATTTCCGACCAGGAGCTGGTGCGTCAGACACGTGCTCTAGAAAGAAGACAAGGAAGGCGGACGGACATTCTCATAACAGGTGTCCTATCACCCCATGTTAATATATTAATTTCCGTCATTGGAAAAATTTCCTTAAAAAATTGAAATAAAGTAAATGTACTCACATATCTATAGTTTATGCTTTTTCTTGGCCTTGTCGTGTTATGACTAACCAATTACACAAGAACATAATTATAAAATGTAATAATTTGAAGGTTAAAAAATTAAAATCAAAGTCTGTAATATTGCATTCCGTTTTCACCCAATAGTTAACCTATTATATCACGCTTCAGTAGCTAAATGATTAGTAACATGTGTGGTAATACTGTAAATCCAATCGTTATTCAATCAAATGACTAAGAATTGACTTAGGCCGGTCTAGCCACATCGAACGAAAAAAAAATGAAATGAAATCTTTGAGTTTTACGTCCCACGGTTATGCCGGTTAGGCTAAAGGAGACGGTGATGATGAGAGATGAGTGAAATGGTGGAATGAAGAAAGTGCGAGGAAACGGGAGAACCCCGAGAAAACCCACGAGCACGGTGTTTGTCCACCACAAAGTTCACTTGGCGGGGGCTGGGATCGAACCCGGGACCCCAAGCACCAGAGGTGAACGCTCTACCACTGAGCCACCGCGCCCCCTGACATCGAACGAACCGAAATAAGTGTTTTAGTTCAGAGCACTGTTTCTTCCCTTCCCTATTATTTCAATATTTACACAATTTTATTCAAGTGCTTTGTCTGTTGTCTGCTTACAGTAAATTTCACAATCACAAATTACACCAATGCACAAATCAAATGATTCAAAGTTATTCCGTATCCAATGTTAAATGGGTGAAATTATGGTGGCTCAGTGGTAGAGTGCCTACGGTTCGATCCCCGGCCAAGGAAGCTTTTGGTGGACAACATCATGTTTGTGAATTTTCTCCGGTTACTCCCTTTCTTTCCCCATTTTCATTCCACCAATTTTCCCATCATCATTCACTTGCTTCAATCATTCGTCTCCCTTAGCCTAATGGGCATAATCATGGAACGTTAAATTCAAAGATTTTTTTAGCAATATCAAATATAGGGTAGATCATGTGTTGCGGTAGATACCGCCCGGCAGATCGCCAACTTCGAGAATTCCGGAGGATGTACGTTCTGTAGGGCTAAGTGAAATCCATAAAAGGTAAACATAGACCCCATTCTGCATTGGTCAATGATCGGAGGGTCACACGAATGCTCTATACTCTCAAGACTTTGAGACTTCGAAGAAGTAGTGAGGTCGTCTTTACCTCTGTTTCCCAACTAACCATTTGACAAAAGCTGGGTGAACTTTAAGCTGCAACTGAGTAAGAATATATGTTATTTCGCCGCCACTGGTAACCGAAGTCGGGCTGTCTTATTAGTAAACAGATGCATTACTTTCTATGTCAATTCAGTTTACTACACAAAACGCAAATGGAATAGAGTATTCATTAAGAATCCAGTGAACAGGATTTGAACCTACTATCTGCTATGTGGGGGGCTGGTTTACCCATTATAGCACTTTGTTTCTTTTTTTTAGAAACAAAGCGGGGCACACTCGGTGAACCGAATTCAGAAGCTTCTGTCGTGTAAAGCTATGGAACACAGTCTGTGCTGCCGGGATATTTGACCACCAAATTTCGTCCTGATCCGTCCAGTAGTTACTAGTGGTGTCGAATTTTTGTAACATTTGCGTTTATCGGTTTTTGAGAAAACCGGTTTTCTGAAAACCGAAAACAGCAAATGCAGTTTTCAAAACTGAAACCGCAAAGGCGGTTTCCACAACTGAAACCGCAAATGCGGTTTTCAAAACCGACATTTTATGAAATTTCACTTTTTTTCAAAAACCGGTTTTCGGTTTTTTCAAAAACCGATTTCGACAGCACTAGTAGTTACCGAGAAATAAAGTTCTACATCTACACGTACACACCTGAAATGAAACTATAAACTTCCGTACGCTTACGTCGGGAGCTAAATATGTTTAGGGTTTTGATCTCTTAAAAGTTGTTTTATGAAAAGATCGTCAAGCGAACATCATATCTTTTTGAACCAGAACATGGTAATATAAATTACATATTTGTCGAGATCTACAGTGTGTCCATAAAGCCTGGGTATATAGGGAATTCTAATAATTTGTTTTTGTTTTTTTCAGATTGAATGATGGCTACATCTAAAGAAGAACGAGTCGAGTTGGTACTCTTAAGTGGATGAGAAGGATGGTCGTATCGCAAATTTGGGGAAGAATTTAACCTTCGACACCCTCATCGTCAACCTATTTGTTTTACTGTCGTCGAGAAATTAATCACCAAGTTTAAAGAAACAGACAGTGTGTTGGACGAACCGCGTTCCGATCGACCAAAGACTTCAGACGAGACGAAAGAGGCTGTCTTGGCTAAGGTTTATGCTAGCCCAAAGAAACAGCTTCGTCAGATATCCACGGAGTTGGGTGTTCTAAGGTCAACCATCCACAAAATCCTGGCAGAGGAGAAGTTTCATCCGTACAAGTTCCAGATATAGCATCACTTAAGTGAAGATGACCCCGATAGACGCATACAGACGTGAGAATCGTTTTAAGATAAATTGGATGAAAATATTACTAAAGACTGTGTTGTTCAGTAATGAAGCTGTGTTTTATGTCAATGGTGAGGTGAACAGACCAAATCTTCGATACTGGTCTCAAGGCAATCCACATTGGATAAGTCAATCCAAACAGCATGACTGCCAAAAAGTGATGGTGTGGTGTGGTTTGTGGAAAGCTCATATGATAGGACCTTTCTTCTTTGTTGAGCATGTAACGGGTGAGACTTTTCTGAACATTCTCAGCGACAAATTCATGCCTCAAATTGAGCGTTTGAGTGAGGGACTTCCAGACTGGCTTCAGCAGGATAGGGTCCCTTTCCATTTTGCTGCAGCTATTATAAATTGGTTGAATGACAATTTTCCTCACTGGATTGGGAGAAGAGGTCATGTGCAGTGGTCCCCTCATTCACCAGACCTTTCTCCCCTTGATTTCTTTTTCTGAGGTATGCTGAAAGAGAAAGTTTACTCGGTGAAGATTAGAAATTTAAACCACCTGACAGAACGCATTATCAATCAGTGTACTGAAATCGAGGGCAATTCAGACATATTCCATCGAGTTCACATTTATATTGCAAAGCGCATCAAATTATGCATTGAACAGCACGAAAATCATGTTGGAAATATTATTCATTAACATTAAATTGACTAAAATGTGTTTTTTTCATTTAACCAGACTTTATGGACACCCTGTATATTATGACGTTCTACTGATGAGACCCGACGAGAGCTCATGTGGTTTGGATTCTATATTAAGATGTAGGCCCACGTCCCATATAGTCTTATTGCTAACAGGGACGCTACACTGAAAATCCAATTCAAATCCAATGTATTGATGCGAAACACCTTAAGGACTTGAACCTGGTCGTTGAATATTAAAAGGAAATCCACCAGCAAACGTTCTTTCTTTAAACTACTTTCACCATGACTTTATATTCTTCTTGGTTGTCACAGAAGTTGTGAGCAATTGTCACCCTCCTTGGTTAACCTTGGACATCAAGTTGTGTTAGTTATTGATCAATGCTACTAATGTCTTCACACGCCGACCCCCAACTCATGCCATTTACTTCATACTCAGTGTGTTCTCCACGAGGCGGAGGAATATTGATTTATTTGTCGTGTATTTCTTTTACAGGGTTTTGTTGGTCGTTGTATACAAGTGCCATTGATTGATGTCCAGGCCACACGAACTCAAAGTAATACGTATTTGTGTGCATTAGTAACGACCAAATGGTTTATTCATAGCAATTACAGTCCCTATCACGATGGACAAATAAACTTTTCTTTTACTTAGAATTTCAAAGTTGGAAAGAAGGCGAGGTGAGCCGTTTTCTTAGCCCTTTTTATTTTATTAATTGCAACAAGTTTCAATCTGCTTTAGAAACTGTACAGCACTTGATGATATCTAGAGATAAACACAGGAATGTATGCCACGATATTGAAAACATATTTTGTACATGATCGCATCGCTTTCTGTAAAGTCTGCTTTCGGGCTTCTCTATTCTGTATCATTAGCACGAATGGTAGTTATTCGATTTCTTGGTATCTTTGAGGAAACATAACATTCTTGGCATTGCTCTGCTGTATATCATTCCCTCTCACACCATTTGCAGTGCAAGTGGCAACTTTGGGTGACATTTTGGATTTTGCTATTTCATATAGCAGTAGCTACTACCTACCGTTGTCTACGATACCTAGAAGCATTATCTCGATCACAGAAAGAAGGACGAGAAAAAAAAAACACTTCATCATCACCAGGTCGTTTTAGAATAAGTACTACACAGTACTTCAGACAACACAGAACGAAAAATACATCTTGAGTATTCAGAACATTCTGATTCTCTCTCTCTAAACGAATACGTATTCTCTCTCTAAACTTACGCCGATGCAGATGGTATTTGTTTCTATCTCCTGAGGGAATTGCTTGAACCAAATGAAGCGATTTCGTCTAAAGCATTTAACAAAATTGTTTCTCATCTACTGAATTCAACTTCCATTGGACTTTTATTGTCGGTCATTTCGTTCATTGAAATTCGCTTTAATTGTCGTTCATTTAATTGCACCACAAGAATGGAAAAATCATCAAATACAATCAGTCAACCTCTCGAGAGCAGACTTCCTAGTTAAATGGTTTCGCTTTTCCTGTCCATCTCTCGCCAACGGTAAATGACGGTGAGAGAATTGCATTCAACTTCTATTAAGGGCGTTGGAGGGATTTTTTAGACAATTTGTACGGGATTAAGAAAGAAAGATGTGTTTCAACGGCTTTGTCCATGAAACAGTTTCAGCTGGACTCTAAATCACAATAAACAGTACAAAAAGGTATGTTTAATCAGTCCTGTGATATTTACATTATTTTAAAGCAGGGTTCCTCGATCAGAGACGATGCTAGCTTTAATTTCTTGGGGAGCAGCTGTTGAAGTTGAAGTATTAATGACCTTCGACGAGGTGATTCCTGACACCAAAATAAGACAAAAAGTATAGATCAACCTGGGTGCGCAAATGCTTCCTTTTGGAGTTATAGGCTGCCGAAAACATGAAAAAATGAACTTTAAAGGTCCATAGCTCCAAAACTATGGAACCTATCATAGTCGGGTCAAGACTTTACTTCGGAACTAATATGCGCTATATCCAAAAATGCATGTTTCAGAATCCTAAGGTACTCACGCAATAATTTTTGTACAGGTAGTTTTGTTACGGGCATATAATTTGAAGTACTCACTAACGACCTCTATAAAAAATGTTGCGGAAGTACTGCAGGATTCTGAAGCACGTATTTCTGGATAGAGCACACATTATTTTCTTAGTAAAGTCTTGACCCGACTACAGTAGACCCCATACTTTTGGAGCTACGAACTTTTTAAAGTTTATTTTTTCATGTTTTCGGCAGTCTATAATTACGAAAGGAAGCATTTCTGCACCCAGGTTGGTCTATCCTTTTTGTCTTATCTTGGTGTCAGGAATTACCTCCCAAACGTTGTCGGTGATATATATGGCCGGATCCAGGATTTTCTGAGGGGGTGCACCAAATAACTGCCAGTACATTTGAATTAAATTGTATTTTTTAAATGCCTTTAGGCATCTGTGGTGTGAATGAGAAATTGCCCTGGAAACACTAAATGTCTGCTCTCGATGAATCATTTTCCTTCAAACCTTCAGAAAATTGACTTAAACTATTGATTTTTGCAAAACTCACTGCCAGCTTCTCACTTTAGGTAGTGTATATTTACAACGAGTTGAGTTGAATTTCAGTTTAGCGTCCCTTTCAGCAGCGAGGCTATGAGAGACGTGGACCTACTGATTAACGTGGAATCCGAACCACATGAGCTCCCGCCGGGAATCGAACCCGGGTCTCCGCGCCATATATTTACAACGAAGGGGGTTCACGTGCCCCTTTGCACCCCCTAAATCCGACCTTATGTGTGTGTGTGTGTGTGTGTGTGTGTGTGTGTGTGTTAGTATGGTTATCGCTTATTTTCGCATAGTATCTTGCTTAAGGGGTCGTTCAAACCCGGAGCTTCTTCTGTACGCCACCGAACGGATCCCGCATAGAATATATCGGTTCATAATTGATATGCATTGTTATGTAATGACCTTGGACGATATCTATATTTGTTTACATATATGATTTATAACGATCTTTTTTTGTTAGATAATTTCTAACATGCTGTAAAAAAACACTTATTCTCCATTGAAGGGACTCGCTGTTAATGTTTGTTCTTAACTTAACACAAAAGAATGCATGTCTTTTCAGCAACCTAATCAAATTTAACCTTCATATTAATTTGATATATACAATTCAAGCTTCTTAACTAACAAGGTCAAATGTTTTCAACCTACCTCAACAAGTAAAAAATATGTAAACAAGAATTTTAGGAATGACGCAAAAAATGGATCAAAAGATTGAGATGTTGTCCAATAATTATTTTTTGAATCAGGAGCCACAAAATTTATGAACGGCCCCTAAATCCAATCTTCGTATCTTTTACGGAATAACCACATCATACTGAGTTAAGTGATAGTTTGGGTTTGGATACATCATAGGTAGTTCTCCAGATATAAGGTATACAAGAAAATTTTTGATTGAATGAAATATATTGGATTTCTTGCATCAGGGGCCACACAATTTTTGAACGGCCCCCTAAATCAAGTTTTGTATTTTTTTTTTTTTTTTTTTTTTTAACGAAATAAGCATATCATACCGAGTTAAGTGACAGTTTGCGTTTGGCTACACTATGTGTAGTTCTCCAGATATAAAGCCTACAAGAAAATTTTTGCCTGAAATATATTGGATCTTTTGATCCAAAAAATGTGAAATTACAAAAATTGAGAAATTTTAAAAAACGGTAATTTTCGAAAATCGCATTGAGAATAATTAGCAAAAACAAGAATATTGAAACTAGCGACAAATAGAATAATATAATTGGTTCATAAAGACCTCAATTTAAAATGATCATTTGCTAGATAGTTCCGTCCCTTATCAACCATGTGTTTAAATACAAATGGATCCGATATACCGCAGTTAAAAGAGCCAATAGCTTGTATTATGAGTAATCCACACAGAGAAATCAATTTTTCCTTGTTTCCTCCAAGATATATTTTCCTTGATGTTTTTCGTACGAGTCATACAAATGCTGTGATCATATAGTCCAGTGATTCTCAACTGGTGTGTCGCGACACAGTGTGAGTCATACACCCGCACTGGGTGTGTTGCAAAATTTTAGAGTTTAAAAATAAATATTATGTCATCCGAAAGTCCTCTAGAGTTTTTACGACACATTTGATTTTTACTGTGTAGCCTTAAATAATCGGTTAAAATCAATTGTGAGGCAGACTGTATCAGTCAACGCCTGCAATGGCATCAAAAATCTTGAGTTCTATCGAATACTTAGGTAGCACAGAGAAATTGATAGTATTAATTTATATTATTATTATTATTATTATTATTATTATTATTATTATTATTATTATTATTATTATTATTATTATTATTATTATTTTAAAAGGTGTATCGGGATGCCATGAGTCGTCTAAAGTGTGTCGTCACCCAAAAAATTGGGAATCACTGTGATAGTCTGTGAAACATTACAACTGGCTGTATTTTGACAAAGACATGTGCTTCAATGAGTATAAAACGGGAGATGAATTACATTTCATTTTCACGTCATTAAATTTCCAAATCTTAGAAATGTATTTTAAGTTCAGTCAAGTTGATTTTGAGTTTAACGTCCCTTTCAGCAGCAAGGCTATATGAAACGGGACCTACTGATTAACGTGAAATCCGAACCACATGAGCTCCCGAAGGGAATCGAACCCGGGTCTCACACACCAAAGGCGCGTACACTAACCGCTTAGCCACGAATTAGCTGTACAAATCTATTTTGTCTATATAACCTATTCTATAGTTTAGTTTGGCTCACTCCTATCTAGTGTTGTAAATAGAAAAAAAAAGTTCGTATTTTTTCAGAAATGTTTTTTTTTTTTTTTTTTAGAAAAAACATTGCCTCTCGTTTTTTTTCTAAATTTCGTTTTCTTTCAAACAGTCATTTGTAATTATCTTACGTCATTTACGTCTGAAGTATTATTATGTAGGTGTAATTCCCATAAAATGCAACATAAATTAAACACTAGATATTGATACGGTACACAGTGATGCCCCCTTATGTCCATGACGCACTCCCCCAATTGTCTATCCGTAGGTGTTCTTCCATGAAAAAATCTTCTTTTCGATTAATTTTTACACCCCCTCAAACATATTTATACAGATTTTTACCCCCCAAATATTTCAATGACGCACTTTGCGTCATAGCCCCCCTTGTTGGCACCCCTGCGGTACAAATATTTTACAATTTATATGAGTAGCGTACCTACTAATAATCCGGGTTTCTTTAGTGTTTCACCAATATCAACCAAGAAATAAAAGTATAAATGATTTTTTTTCCGTGAAAGTAGGCCTTTAATAAGTACGAAAATAATATCACGAACAGTGTAAAATGCAAATTAACTTGTCTGAAGGTAAAAACTAATACTAACTTGCCTACTAATATTTTTCTAAATATTATATATAAATAAATTGTCGACTAGATATATAGTATGCATTGCCGGCTCTACTGTATGTGCAACACGTGCATTTGCACGGGGCTGCAATATCTGTCATAAGTATTTTACTTAAATTAAATATTTCTTGTTGGAAACAGACTTCATGATGATGGTAGTTAAATTTACTAAGCTAACCTTCTGTTTGAATACTACATTCATAAATTATGTTTAAGTCGCATTAGTTTAAGTCACATGGTCAGTGCTAAAGCAAATGGTAAAATAAATCCGAGAACAAATTGCTTGATTGTTGTCAAATACAAGAAATCAATTCTCGAACGCCTGTCCCCTTTGGTTAGTTATCAGAGTTCTGATATGAAAGCTTCTCTTGTCTTTGTCACAAATAAGATCGTTATCATTGAAGGTAGAAACAACTTTAAAAAAAATAACAGATGTAGATGGAAAATCAAGAAATAAAGATAAAAGAGCTAGTTGTACTTGAATTGCAAACTGATATGTTGAGATTGAAACTCGATATTGAATTCTATAAGAAGGATTACCCTTTCAAAGTGTGTTTGCTTTACCTTTCATTAACATAATAGATTATTTAAAGAAAAAAAACAGACACAACGAGATTGTAGTAAGTATTTAAGCCTTTCTGAGTGCGAGTGTAGTTTCCCTCCCCTTTGTTGTTCATGCTGGAGTTGCATCCTTAAAATCATGACTTTTAAGATTTGTTCTTTCTGGAGAAAGAGGGAGGCGGCAAATTACGTCATTCCACGGGCGACAAATTGCCTAGGGCCGACCCTGATGATATGTACACTCATGTTCAAAATGACTGTCGCATATTTATAACTGTCTTCTTGTAAGAATATAATTTGATAATGATTTTGCAGGGTACTTTTAATACTCATGCTATGTGTATAATCGAAAAATGTATATTTGTGGTAAACTTCAAAGGAAAAGAATTATAAATACGAAAATGGGAAAGAGTAAAACAAAATGTTGCTAAATGGACAAGAAAGTTTTACTTTCGTTTTATTGTTCTTATTTACTGCTCTTTTGACATGAAATTTGCCACATACATGTCTTTGCCGATTATACACATACTAACATAAGAAATACCAGGCGGATTCGTTATCAAATTATATTCCTACAAGAACATATTTATACACATGCGACAATCTTTTTGGACATGAGTGTACATACAAGACATTAATATAGGATGACATAATTTGAAGTGATGCAGGGTGTTTCAAAATGAATATTAGGGTTTTGAAACTTTGTAGTATCTATTACAATTAACTTACAATTATAAATATTATATCAAATGAAAGAGCAACTCAACATTTTTGTACGCACGCATGCACATGCATTGTTTTCTCTGTCTGCTGTTAGAAAGAGCAAGTAGTAAAGATGGAGACTAGAGACCAGAAACCTTTTTGTGTTTTAATTTTGCAAAGACTGAATCTGTAATTACAGTGCAACCGTCTGTGTGAATTGAATGTTTCGTGCCATATGGCGGAAAGTTTATGGGCCTTTCCCACCTATCGAGTCGATGTGTGCCGTGTAACGAATGAAGCTCATATCGAACACTTGTAGCAAAAACTGTTTGAGGTGTTCTTTTACTTGATGTATTGTTTATAATTGCACATAAAATGTAATAAGTGCTACGAAGACTTAAAGCCCTGATATTCATTTTGAAACACCCTGCATTTCTCAGCAACAGTATTCGAACTAAGATGTAAAAAGGATAGAAAATTTTCCTTATAAAATGATCGTTTACAACAACGATATTATTATTAGTCAAGACTATAACTACTACTACAACACGAGTTACTAGTCAAAAAAATGTAATCAAATCTACAATAACCCTTTCAGACCCAGGTGGCCAAAGTGCCACATACGGGTGTGTCACTTTTTTAATTCGCTCCTGTATGGACACTAATTAAAATATCGGTTTCTTTTTGCCAAATATGGTTGGACCATAGTTTATCATATTAGTTTCTTTTTCTTCTGTGTGTCGAATTTCCTTCTCAAATTTCACCCCAGTTAAAAATTCGAGAATTTTCAAATTTCGAATTTTCTTTATTACTTCTTATCTGTAGCTTTATTCTTTGCAGAGAGACCTTCTTAAGACTTGTCAGGTAGATCCGTCGGATAGATGCCTAATTGTTGACAGCAATTGAGCTGGCCTGCGCTCAGTGTTGCCAACTATGCAAATTAAAATTTCCTAAAATTTGGGCAAAAAATTCGATATTTTTGTTATAAATCCGTACCTATACGTCCGAGTGCAAGTCAACTTACGCCAGTCGAACATTTGTTCTTACTGAACAAACACGGGTACATATCGTTACAGTGTGGAACTTAGGGGGCGCACGAAACATTCGGATTTAGGTTCTAACTCTTGATTTTCCACTACTTTTCTGTTTATCGAAATATATTTTTGGTAATTAAAAGCTTTGTTCCTTAAATATCGCCATGATACTTGTAAGATATATAGTAATGTACCAGTGTTTAAGATAGTTTTCGTCTGTCTCGTAGTAGTGTTGCGAGCTACAGAAAATTTTAATTCCAGATTTTAGGGGAAAATTACGTGTTTTGTCTATTATTTCCCTTTTGTTGGCTACATCGGAACAAACGTGCCAGTATCTGAAAGTCTTATCTTTGCTTTTCACAACGCACTATAGAAAGTCTCAATAGGATAGTTAGGGGAAGTACAGTTAAGGTTTACAGTAGACCTTGTTCTCTAAGTGGAAAGATAACTGTGATTTTTTTTTTTTTTAGGTAGAATGAAATATTTCTAATGACCTGCTAACTTTATTAGATATCGTCACAATACTTTTAGGATATATTAGAGGGATACCAAAGCTTATTTTAAGATAGTTCGTGTGTGTCTGTTAACACTGTTGCCAACTACAGAAAATTTTAATTTCTGATTTTAGGGGGAAATTTTGGGAAAAAATCCCTTTTTGTCTCTATTATTTCGCTCTTAATGGCTACATTCAAACAAACGTACCACTAACTGAAAGCCTCGTTTTTGTCCTACACAGAGCAGCATAAAGAGTTTAGGTAGAATAATTAGGGGAAGTACAGTTGATGCTTATAATAAACCATGCTCTGTAAATGGAAGGAACATTGTGAATTTCTGAGGTAGAATGAGTTTTTTTTTTTTTTTTTTTTAATTTCATGCTTACTTTGTTAGATATCGCCATGATACTTGTAGGATATACTCTTGGATTACCACGGTTTACTTTCAGATAGTTTACGTCTGTTTGATGGCAGTGTTTCCAGCCAAAACAATTAATTCCCGTTTTTAGGTGAAAAATTTGGCAAATTTCTCTTTTCTCCTCTATTATTTCCCTCTAGCTCGCTACGTTGGAACAAATGTAGCACTACCTGAAAGCCTTCTCTTTAGCCTAAAGAACCATAAAAAGTTTCAATAGGATAATTAGAGAAGCTGTAGCCCCGGCATATCTGTTGATTTTTGCTTCCGAGGCGTAAAACGTGTCAAAATTTCATGTGTATGGAAACAGAGAATTTTTTCTTTCTCTCTTTGAATGGAAGCCAGCGATTTCAGGTTTTCACTGTACCTTGTCAACACTCCAAAGAACCTTTTTAGGTGACTTGCACCCATATGGCAACAGTGATGCTAGATACAAAAAAATATTGAAATTCGGTTAGGGAATTTTTTGTAAATTTTCACCTCTACATTTCCCTCAGTAATTTCCCACCCGCTGGCAACAGTGCAATGTAACTTATACCAAAAAATAGCCACATTCCTTTTCTAAAAAAACAAGATCTTAACCATATCAATCGAATGAATGGTTTTTAAGCAATAAGTCACTAACTGAAAATGTAGGAAAACACCAAAACTGACCTGGGTCCGAAAGGAATAATCACACGATTTTGCTCGTATAGGTACAAAGAAACAAACGATTTGTAAGTTACGAGGGCTTCGACTCAAGTTCGATTGATTATTTCAATAATCTTCAACATAAATCAATAAATAACAGTTGCCAGAAAAAAAAAAACAGGCATTTGAAAAAAAAAACATGAAAAAGAACGATGTTTTTTATTGAAAAAAAACTTCACAGAAAAAAAACCGTTTCTTTTTTACAACACTACTCCTATCCAGGCACGAGTCGGGGAGAACTACGATGATGTTGTGTCACAAATATTGGAAGCAGGGTTGCCAATCATACGATAGTTTCTCGGGATATACGAGATTTAATCCTTAATTGTATATACGATAATGCCCTTGTTGTAATAGGTGAATAATAGGTGATAATTTTAGAACGCACACTTTTTTTGAAATGTTTCAATGTACAAATAAATTGTAGATGTACGTTAAACAATTATAAAACATACGCACTAAGATTTCAAACAGTTATTCCCGCTAAAATGAATCAATAACGATTTGAGAATTGACAAATGACAACCCTGCATCCATTTTTTTTTTGTTTGAATTGTTTACGAGGGGTGGAAATATTGTTCTTGTTCAGAGTAGTACTCTTAAAAAAGATTTGAGGGCAGTGACGTCGATTTGGAGTTCGAAACTGAATACTACTAGATGAGCTTGTTATATATTATTAGTTACTATTATTAGTAGTGTTATATTTGTTTTCTACAATTATCACATGCGTAATGAATATACATTTTTTTCTAATATACAATAATTCTAAAGACGAAAATCGACAACTTTGTTCTCTGATGTTGTCAGTCTCTGATTGGAAGTCTCGTAGTACAGTGTGCCCCACAAAAAAAGCAGGAAATTTGGATTTTCTACAATAAGAGCGATTCTATGTGCAATAATGTGTGTTATGTGCAGTTGTATAATTTGTGCTGTTCCATTGTGTATATTACGTATGTGCACCCAAATGTTCCAATACATTAACACAGCACAAATGGGTGATCACGAATGGACACGGCAACAAGACGGTGCGAAGTCCCATACAGCAATCGATACTGTGACATGGATAAGAATTAATACTTCTGACTTCATCGAATCTAACGACTGGCTGTCTAAAAGTCCAGATCTCAACGTGATGGATTATTGCATTTGAGGTATACTGCTACAGAAGGTTCAAGAACACAGGAGAGACATCACAAACGTTGATGGCCTGAAAGCTGTACTGACAGACGCCTGGAACAACGTTACACTTCAAACTATCCAGAATGCCACCGGAAATTGGTTACAACGTCTACGCCGCTGTGTGGAAGCCAAAGGGAATTATTGTGAGCACTTGCATTGATTATGAACATTCAAGTGACAGTGTCAGTAAAATATAAATGAAAATATGTGTGTCCACCTCATACTACAGAATCTACAATAAATTTCCTGCTTTTTTGTGGGGTACCCTGTAGATGTCATAACCCCACAAAGAAGTCTGCTGACTCTGATGGTTCAGATTATCAACAGGCCGAACCGAATTATGGGATAGATGTGTGTTATTTTAAACAGCAGACATTTTAAACTTAAATATGTGTTTATCATTCTTAATTGTAAAACTGTTATTCTTTATTTTGACTTCGAGGTACAGTCTCTTGTTTGGTAATAGTTGTCAAGAAAAAAAGCTTGAAAAAGAAACAAATTTCAACTGAGAGTTCAAATAGCCTAGAGCTCAAGACTAGTTTAAAAAAGGTATAGTGGTAATTTTCTAAAGCTGAGTGATAGGCGGGAACATTGTGGCTTAGAAGTGGAGCGGCCATCTTAAGAGCGAGGAGTCATTGGTTCAACTACAGACCATATCAGTTTGTGGCGGATAATATAGTGCTCCTGGGCTTTCTTGTTTCTCCCGCTTGCTCCCATATTCTCATTTGAGCTTTTTCGTGGTCAATCGGTTAACGCAAGCGTCTTTCATGTGAAATACCCAAGTTCGATCCCGACGGAAGATGATGCGGTCCGGACCCCACGTTATGCTATAGGTCTACGTCTCATATAGCCTCGCTGCTGAAGGAGACGCTAAAATCAAATCCATATTCTCATTGCATCTTCTTCAGTTTGTTGATTATCCTTCGTTTCCTCCAATTCTTCAATTGCCATTCCCTTTCTTTAACGGTCTTCACTACAGCGAAATTAAACTACCGCTAATTTTAGAATTTTTCTGTAATATCTTCAAAACATAAAAATATTCGAAAAGCAGAAACGTAGTGAACTAGACAAAACTATTTTGCATGTGATACTTTTATCACAATTCAGCTATCTGGTTTGGTATGCCATTATTTACAGAATCCGCAAAAAATGCTAGATCTATCTATAGTTGCACATCGAAAGTAGATAGACGTTACAGAAAAACTCTAAGTTTGAAGACATTACAGTAAAACTCTAAAATTAGCGGTAGTTTAATTTTGCTGTAGCGAAGACCGTTAATCATCTGCCTCCTTTAGCCTACAGGTCATAAGGGTGGTACGGAAAACTAGAAATTCCATTTCCTTTAAGTCTGAGTGATAAGCCACTTGCATTATTTCTGTCATATACATTGTATATTTAAGATAAAAAAAAATCTTTAAAAAAATTTGTATATTGTTAACATGACTTCAGTTGTTATAAATAAGAAATAAGTTATTTGACAATGGAAAGTACAAAGTTAAACTCCAACATATTTACAGAACTTATCTCACACAAACTTCAGTTCATTACACGATTTTAGTGTGGTCTTTGGAGTTTCTGAAACAACTTTAAATTGCAAAAGCAACTCATCAGAATTGTTTTTGGCTTTATTCCCAAAGCAACTTTTAAACAAGTTTTTGTATAGCAGAAGATTCTAATAACACTACGTTCATTTTTACATTTTCTCGTATTTATCACACAAAATAAGCACCTATTTTTACCTAATAACATGTTAGAATTTCAAGACACATTATAGATGAACTTAATTACACCATAAAAGTAACAATGGGTATATAAACATATTAAGTTTAATAATAAAATGCCTTTTAAATTGAAATCCATAGCTAATGCTAACTATTTGTGTTAAGTTGTTCAATATGTTGGTACGGAAATATTATTATAGTTCTTAGAAACATTTTAAAGATGACTTAAATAGTGCGAAATAATTATATATTCACTTATGCATATGTGATTCATTTCATTTTCACGTGATATATTTGCACGTACTATGCTATTATTGGATATTGTTGTAAGCTTTTGTAATAGACATATATTTGACAACGGCTACGCTTATTGAAAAGACGTCTTACAACTGGAAGCTAATTAAAACAGGAAGTTAAAGTTAATGCGTTCCAGTAAATAATTATTTGCTAGAATATTATACTCTACTACGTAAATAACTATGTTTAATTTATAGTCTTGTTCGGCATAGGATGTCATGTCTATATATCTGTCCTTGAAAAATTATTATATATTATTATCCAAGAATGGAATTGAGTAAAGTGAATTAATGTTCGTTCACCAATTCAGTGCCTTAAAAAAAATCAAAGCATTAAGTTTTGTTATGTACGGTTGTGAGAATATGCCATTAAAAAATAAAAAGATGACCAGTATTTCTAATCAAAACTGTACCTGAAAGTAAATGAGAATTTTATCGATTTAAATTGAAATTGAAAATGATATCTTGGATTTTTACACTCCACTCTCATGTTCTGTATGTATACTAAACAAAACAAATCAGAATCATAGGACAATACTGATGATGAATTGCAGAAACAGGGAAGATGGAAGCAAAAGGGAAATCCGAGAAAACTCTCTTACATGATGTGTGCACCTCAAACTGACATTATGTATCGTCTCGTCAGCATATCGCAGAATGGTGTCGAAAGTTTGCAGCTGGTAAAATAAACGTCACCGAGGAGGAGCTCAGTGGCCAACCCGGCACGCTGGAACATCATCGACCACCTTCCCTACATCCCAGACGTCGCTCCAAGCGAGTTTTACCTGTTGAAGAAGGCCGTCGCTTTGCTTTAGACAAGGAGGTGACACACTTCGTGACAACGTGGCTAAACACGCACGGACAGGGTTTTTACCAGGAGGAAATCTTCAAACTCATCCCATGATACGGCAAGTACCTCAACCGATATGGAGACTATGTCGAAAAATAACCTAATATATGTACTATCTGTTGGCTGTATTGATTATATGAAATAATATATACACGTTTCACTGCAGGCTTGGTAACCTTACTTTCTGATCACTCCTCGTATGTAAATATGTAAACGTAATACATGTGTGCTCTTTCGTCATCGGGGCTTAAAACAACGATATTCATTCTATCACTACCAGGGCCGTGCCGTGGAAAATCAGGGCCCGGGGCGAGAGTATACGACGGCGCCACTATACATATATTCCAAACAATTTTTCCTATCTTTTTTCCTTTTTCCTTCCGAATTTTTCGCCTCCTTACTTCGGCGCCGGGGGCCGTCGCCTTGCTCGCCCTCCCCCCCCACGGCACGGCCCTGATCACTACCCAGAATTTTCTCTTCCCAACAGTTTTCTCTTTCTTTCTTTTTTTCTTTTTCAAAACTCCAACAGATCAACCAAAATACAGAAAATTTTTGTACAACATGAAACATTTCGCTTCCAAAAAGATGGTGTAACTGTCTAGGAAAAATAAAATTACTTTTAAAAAAATCTTTTCTGTACTTCTATTTAGCAATATGAGTAACTGAAGACCAGTAAGTACGCCAGAAATTTTTACTTGGGGGGGAGTGTTCAAAATAAAAGGGGGGTGCTCTCTGAATAGTGATATACATTTTTAAACAAACTCAAAGAAAACATATTTTGTTGTGCAACTATCGCAATACTACTACTACTACTACTACTACTATAATAATAATAATAATAATAATAATAATAATAATAATAATAATAATAATAATAATAATAATAATAATAATAATAATATCAGCTCTTTGCAGTGGTAGGTTCAATAAAAGGAGGTTCACACACATTTGAGCGTTTATTATTATTAAACTAAGTAATACAGTGAAATCTCTTAAAACGGACATCGGTGGAACACGATTATTTGTCCGTAAATGAGAGGTGTCCCTAAAAGGAAGAGTTCTCTCTCATAACACCACACCACATATATTTATGGCATGGAAGAATAAGAAAGTTTGTTCTCTTATGGAGATGCCACCACTATTTTACCCAGTAATTACATATGAATTGGTTACATACGAATTATTGTAATCATTTTGCAAGATTCTGCCATTATTTTAATTTACTCATCCCCAGCAAGTTTTAGTGAGTGATTTTTTTTTTTTTTTCAAAATATTAATTGGGAAAAAATTTCCTCGTCCCACGCTGAAATCACATTCGTTTAGTAATTAATACTGTACATAGTTGCAATTCCATTATTTTAATGTTCTAACCCTGTTGTTAGCGTTAATGGTTGTAATATTATTTGATCTCTTAATCTTTGCTCCTGCCTCTTCCTACCTACGTTATTGGCTCTGAATATCTTTCATAAGAAAATTATTCATTGATTTGTTTTCCAGAAATCCAATTTTTCAATTTACAAATATTTTGTATCTTTCTGTTTTGTCTTTCTTTCTTAATATAGCCTAATTTTAATAATCCGCTCAATGAATATACGTGAATAAAAATATACTTTACAAAAAAAAAATAAATAAATAAGTAGCGACAAATGCGCTCCTGTATAACACTAAACTCAGTCTAAAATATATATAATTCTTACTTCGATCGATTTCTTCATTTCTAAAAACTTTTTGAATACACCCTTCTAACTTCTGTCCGTTGATACACCACTTGTAGAGTAGCACTTATCAACTGAATCTGGTATAGGCTTATTATTATATTGTCACATTTTTCCTTATTGAGGAGGAGGTAGGTGAATGACCGCTCAAGACGTTGACGAATTCAGTCATCTGCATCTGTCCATCAATCTCTTTTCTCGGAAACGACCATGGAGCCCAGTAGGATAGGTATGAGCGGGTCTGTTTAATCAATTGTTTTGATCGAAACACCGTCCGAAACAATGTAATGTGGTTATGGAAGCCGTACATGAGAACGAGGTCGCTTCGAATTTTGAAGTGAAATAAATAAGAATATTGCCTTCTTTCCTAAACGCTAAACCATTTTTAACTTGATATAAAAAATAACCTATATGATACTGATTGATACAATTGGATTTGGGAGAGTATTCCTTTTCCATCCAGGGGTGTGTGTAAAGAAATTTGGAGGAGTGTTAGGGGGGTGTTGGGGTTGTGTAGATTACTCCCTGCTGAAGACGCCTAAAATGTGCATAAGTGGTCTTCTAGTTCCGTTTTTACCTGAGAATTTACATTTGGTTCTAAAAAACAAATATAATACAATGTTTTGTAATGCATAAGGCCGGAAGGAAGCCCAACTGAGTGGAGACAATCAATTATAAAAAAGAGTGAAAATAACCTCTGCAATAGAATTGCTACGCTTCATGGCTCCGGCTGATGGCAGGTGATCACCGCTCAGCCATTAACTCATTCCATTAGCTTCAGCCATGCAAGCAATATTCCAATAACATCATCTAATTGCGTTGTCTTCCCAAACTCACTCGCTGTATGGCTTAAGATACTTAAAAGCTCATCTCCGCAGAAGCAATAGCTCGCCTGTAGAGCAGATTTTTCAATCTGGGGATCGCGAAGATAAGCGGAAGAGATAAATATAATTAGAATCTAATACCGGAAAATATTTTAAATATTACTGTGAATTTTGTTTTGATATGTATATTTGTTTATACACATTGTTTAGAATAACAGAAAAAATAGATATATAAATACTTAACATTTTCAACAGGTGTAGAGTTGTTTAAAAATCAATTTAAATGAAAGAGGCACGGTATAAAACTAATGAGAACTGCATATTGAAATACAAGAAAAATACGGATACAACAAAACCTGAATATTGAAATACAATTAAAATTGAAAACTAATGAGATACCAGAGCATGATATGATTTCACTAGTGCGGCAATGTTCGGTTCAATCTTCGTGACGCACATTATCAAGTCATTTAAAATACTCAATAACTTTTTTAATAACTGTCCAAGTTTTTTAAAAGCAAAACTAGAAATCACTTTATTTTTTTTATCATATTACCCAAAATTAAGGGAGTTATGAAGTTTTAAAATTTTCAAACGGCCTCCATTTTGAAACAGTATGACGGATCGGATTCGATATCTGTAGTATGAATGAACTGACCAAATTTGGTTTTAATCCATTCGCTTTTAGGGAAGTTACTGTATCCACTATATACAAGAAATGGATTCTACTATTGTAGAAATAGATGGATATCGTGAGATTTGCGCAATAGATACATTAAAATCCCCACACAAGCTTAGATATAACAAACCAGAAATTATAAGGAGGTTGCTGGCAAGAGGATGTGATAAAATGGGGTCGTGATAGGAATTAGGTTGAGCACCACTGGTGTAGAGCCTCTCTGATGTCAAACGAAAGCATCTCTCTAAGATATAACTTTTTATTACTTTCCCACTTGGTTCTCGCTCTGCCTAAAAATCTTTTTCCTAGATAAATACTAATATTATGCAGCTTAGCTTGCACTCATTTCTGGCTAAACGATAGCTGCCTCCCACTTAATTATCCGCATCGCATTCGGTCACCAAATACATAATGTAAAGAAATAACACTGATGACAATGGTAAAAGTGACAACGCTATCCATTATAACCTCAGCGTTGCATCAGGACACAGAACACAAGAACTCTAACTACCGAATTTCATGCCAGGAGAAGATTGATATTTTAATGAAAGAAGCTGTAAAAATGTAGGCATTTTGTTTATCGTCAGACTTTTACTTTCGTAATGAAAACACTGCAATAGTGCTGTTCCCTGTTTACATTCCATTGGTTTCTTCATCGAATACACTTGATGAGTCATCGGACTAATCACAACAGTGATTCAAGAAATCAAATCAGGCGATTGATCTGTCTTTTACTCATGTGTTGGAGGGTTTCACAAACCATTTCATTCCGAGAGTCTAAGTGACTAATTCTAAGACTTAGGTACCCAACGTTCATCGTCGAAGGCACAAAAGAACGACATTGGATGGTATTCCTCACTCTTGATAGGTCATGGTTTGTATCTTCTTCTTGGTTCAACCAGAGCTTTCCAACTAGAGCTCGTATTGACCTACAAGTAGAGACAAACTTTTTCGTTAATGCGATATGTGCGAAAAATTTAAAAAAAAAAAAGTGTATATGTTTCAGGAAACCTCAGACTTTTCGTTTCAGAGCCAGAAATTACGTTTATATTATCGCGAATTTTTGTGAAATTCGGCATTACTTGCGATAAACGCGAATAAAAACGAAAAAGTGGAATTCTTGTTAATAATAATTAAAAAGCGTATTTCCAATATTATTTAACTTATACGACGTTGCATATACGAAAATGCTCTGCGAGTTATTTGATTCGGAAACTGTTTCATTTCATAAAGATGTAGACGTCAACAAAACTGAAATGTTGTATAAATTCTTGACTGCGTTTTGTGGTGAAAATGTTCATGATCTGTTGGTTGCTTACCGTGAATGTAAAAGTATGGTTATTTGAAGTTCTCAATAGTGAGGATAAGGAAGTTGATATTGTATCATTGTTAAACAGTTTAAAAGTTAACTAAGGTCATTTGCTGTCAATTAGGTTCAATATGGTTGCCAGTGTCGAGTGTTGATGCCGAGAGATTCTTTTCCAATTTTAATATGATTGTTACTAACACGAGAACAAACTCAAAAAATGTTACTGACAGGAGAACAAACTTAAAAGAAGAGTTGATAATGTCTTGCTGCATGTTATCCTTTAACTAAGGATGAGGTTAGAGGAAGTGTTTAAATTTTTCATTAATTTCTATATTTCATTGAATACATGAGCTAGAATGTGCACCTAATCAAGATATATCCTCATTTTTGTGCTACATACACACCTTACTACCAAAATATACAGTTTACAATTTCCATATTAAAAAAAAAAAAAGTGCTGCAAAAGATAAATGCGACATAAATGCGAAAATTGTGATAATTAATGCTACAAAAAATCAAAACTGTTGCGAAAAAGTTTCGCTTCTACCTATAAACTACCTCCTGAAGCTCTTGTTTTATATTATCTTCACATTCTCTTCTAGGCCTGCCCAGAGGTCACATCCTCAACGTATTTCCAAGTATGACTCCATTCATCCAATGAGAGTTGCTCACAGAAAGACATGTCCCATAATGTACAGTGACAAGTCTTGTTTCTTCTTCACTCGTTTCTTAATTTCTTTTGATTTCCAAACCTTTCTTCAATACGGACGCCCGCAGGTTTTTTGTTTTGTTTTGTTTTGTTTTGTTTTGTTTAGGGAGTAAATGGCCGATTTCCGAGAGGGCAAAATACCGATTCCAACAAGGAGCAAAAAAGCAACACACAGTCACAAATACACTTGCACATACACTTTAATGTGGGCATGCACACAATTCATCACAGAAAACAACAATTATTTACGCGTATATCATTATAAACTACAGTAAAAAAAACTATAATATTTAATATAGTAAGTACTATAGTATTATTATTATTATGTATTCTGCCTTTTGGCAGATCCTATTGCTAATTTTTTTTTTTTTTTTTTTTTTTAATTTTTAATTTTAGGTTTGAGCCTGGAAATGTTTTTTCCATCTTTCTCGATCCTTAGCTTCCTCTTTTAACTTCCAATATTTTCTTCTAATTTTTAAATCGTCGATCAGTTGTGTTCTTCTTCTTCCTATTCCTCGCTTTCCTTCCATCTTTCCTTGTATGGCGGTATGAAGAAGACAATTTCTTCGCAAGATATGTCTAATTGGCCTTTCTACGAAGGATGGTGGCTAGAAGCATCCTCTTCTCTCCTATTCGTTTTAAAACGTCTTCGTTTGTTACTCTTTCTGTCCATTTTATCTTCTCCATCTTTCTCCAACACCACATTTCGAAACTCTCTAAATATTTCTTCTCTAACTTCCGTAATGTCCAAGTCTCTGAACCATACAATCCAATTCTCTCTATATAGCACTTGACCAATTTCTTCCTTAGTCCAATATTAAGGCTGCTAGTTAAAAGTGACCTTTTCTTGTTGAATGCGTCTTTGGCTATGGGAGTTCTTGACCTGATCTCTTTGGTGCAGTAAGCGCTTCTCGTCAAAATACTTCCCAGATGCTTGAGATTATCGACTTCTGTAAGTTCTCTTTGTTCTACTCTAACCCGTAAAAGCGCGTTTGCACGGGATGTTCTCATGACTTTAGATTTTTCAATGTTGATTTCCATTCCATATAATTTCCCAGTGTCACCTATTTTGTCAATCATTTCCTGTAGTTCTTTTTCGGTTCTAGATATAATAACCGAATCATTCGCACTCTGATCTTGTTAATGATCTGCCCTTCAATCTTGAAATATACTATACTATATTTCTGCCCTCCAATCCAATCCAGAGTTATAGTATGTAAGAGAGGAAATGAGTATGTTTTGACATGTATTTTATAAGAACTCCAGGGATGAGGTAAATGCTCTTTTGGTCCCTACTATGGACAACCATGTTCCTTGTGATTCTGTTTTTGAACTTACATTCATCTTGTCGTGTTAATAACTGAGTTTCACATTCGTAGATCAAGCTTTTCCAATCTGTGTGCCGCACAACCCATGTAATTTGTCGCGAAATTTCAGAACTTATAAATAAATTTTATGTTGATTCAGAAGGTCTAAATGTCTAGACCTTACACATAAGACACTTTATTTTTCCATTAATTCTTTAAGAGTCTTCATCCCGGCGAAATTAAAATACCGCTAATTTTACAGAAATTATGTGATATCTTCAAATAGATAAAAGATAATCGAAATGTGGAACAAGAGCGCCCTAGACAATATTATTTTACATGAGAAACCGTTATCACGACTCAGTTATCTGCTTTCGATTTCGAGCCATTTTGAAAATCGGCATTTATTTTCGCGTTTCTAAACAGCTGAAAACGGAAAGCCACTAGGTGACTTATGATAACGGTACCTCAAGCAAAATAATATTGTCTAGGGCGCTCTTGTTCCATATTTCAATTATCTTTTATCTATTTGAAGATATCACATAATCACTGTAAAATTTGTGGTATTTTAATTTCGCCGGGATGAAGACTCTTAATAAGTTAAGACTGTATCAGTGAATGTCTGCAGTGGCAGCTACAATTGTCAACTCTAACCCAACGTAATACAAGCGTGTTGCGAAGCCATATGCGTTCAGAAAGGTATGTCGTCAATCAGAAAAGGTTGGGAAACACGGCCATACAGAGAACACACCCATTCCTTTTAACATTTTAATTTTACTTCCTCGATATTAGTTGCGACGATAAAATTTGTTTTGCATAATTTATTATATATATTTTGTGTCATTTATCTATCTTTAATTCTTCGGCTAATTTCATTGTTATTTATTTATTTATTTTTATAATTGTACATAAGTATTTAAACTGTTCGCTTCGTCTAATTTCCTCCGATCTATTACACTGTGGGCATCAAATCGCTTAACGTACTTCACTAGATACTTTTGTCTTTTATCCCTTTCCGCCCGAACCGCGAGTAGCTTTTCTGTATTACACAAGCGAGAATTTTTCATTTTTTTTTTTTTTTTCACGCTCATTACGGCTTCAAAACACGCACCATTGTGCGGTTCCACTTTCTCAGAACCTACGAAGGACCCACGCATTGTTTTAATAGAAAATGTTCTATACATGCTTCATGTAGTATGGAAAAACTCGTTTCATGAAAATAATCTAAGAATTTCTACTTCCGTGCGGAAAGGGTTATACGCTTTCTTCCAGATAAAGTTCTTTTCGTGGTGTGAGAAACGGAAATAAAATACAAATTTCCAGTTTAACCGTCACACGATTATATCCATTAGGCTAAGGGAGAGGATGATTAAGGCAAATGAATCATGATGGAATGAAAGTGTAGAAGGAAATGGGAGTGCCGCGAAAAAACTCACGAACACGATTTTCTCCGCCACAAACTTCCTTGGCCGGGAATTGAACGAGGGCCCTACGCAGCAGAGGTATCATGCTGGAAAAAAAATGAAATGAAATCTTTAAATTTTTCGTCCCACGTTTATGCCGGTTAGGCTAAAGGAGACGGTGATGATGAGTAATGAATGAAATGTTGGAATGAAGAAAGTGAGAGGAAACGGGAGAACCCCGAGGAAACCCACGAGCACGGTGTTTGTCCACCACAAAGTCCACGCTGCGCGAGCTGGGATCGAACCAGGAACCCCAAGCACCGGAGGTGAACGCTCTACCACTGAGCCACCACGTCCTCTCATGCTATGAAAAGTGGATTCGAATTTTTATATATAAGTCTTATATCATTCCCTATGAAGGATATGATGTCCACGCGTACAAGCAACTGGTTAACGCAATGCAATTTTACTGCCTCATCACGAGTGCACAGGTTCATCGCGAAACGAAGCAAATGCCCGGTTCGCCTTCACCTTTATGGCACCCACCCCTCAAAACAACAATAACAAAATGAACAAATTTCAGTGACATATTTAGGTTATTTTTCTGCAAGAATACACAAAATAGTTTGCGTACCTTGTGTATCTTTGTTGGCAAAATCTTCTAAAGATACGTGTAAGATTGGCTAAGCGAAAATTACAGCTAAGTTGTCGGGGGTTCACGGATGTCTTCTACGGTATAATCAAACATCAAACTAAAATAGCATTTTTATTTGATGTAATTTTAATTCAAAATTGTCCTATGTTATAGTTAAGATAATATTTTGCTATTGACATAATGTGTGATGTCTTTAGAAACAGACATTTATAACAAAAAAAAAAAAAAAAAAACTGTTTTCAAACCAATTAGGCCTAGTACGGAGCCTCCTAATGAAAAGGAGTGAATCCTGTGCGTTCAGCAATTCCCAAGCTTAACATTACTAACGTTCATTATGCGTTGGACGATGAAATCAGTGTTCACTTTTTATTTCCGTTATATAAAGTAGCAGTGTCAAGGATTCACTTAAATACATATATTATTCATTTAATCGTATAATATGGGGTCGCAGTGGGTCAGTAGTAGAGCGTTCGCCTCTGGTGCATGGGGTCCCGGGTTCAAACCCTGCTCCCGCCAAGTAAACTTTGTGGTGGACAAACACCGTGTGGTGGGTTTTCTCGATGTTCTCTGTTTCCTCTCACTTTCTTCATTCCATCATTTCATTCATTTCTCATCATCACCGTCTTCTTTAGCCTAGCCGGGATAAGCGTAGGACGTAAAACTCAAAGATTTCATTAATCGTACAATATTCTGGAAATGTTGGGGCAACATGATTGAGTGAGGTGAAGGAAAAAGCTGTGTTTTTAATAGTGGAATGCCCTCTCACCTAATCTTGAGCTTTTGGTGCACGAGTTCTCCTCGAATCCCGGTGGCAAGAGAACACACAAAATTTAATTTCAAAATAATTCATTTTCATTAATCATACATCTCCTTCTGGCCTAAAGAGAACAATCGTGAGACGTTAAACTAAAAAAAAAAAAAAGTGAAATCACTAACTGAAGCAAATTTTCTTATTAGCAAACTGTCAAAAGATCAGTGGAAAAACTGCCCACCAGTAGAATGTTACAAAGGATTAGTCATTACCAATGGTCACCAGTCACCAAGAAATCCTACAGAAAAAATGTCTTTTCCTTGAATAGTTCATATGTTAGTTTATTTTCAGTTTTAAAAATGTGAGTCATTTTGCTTGATTTACGTCAGTTGGGTTATATGTGAATTATAGTTGGAGGAAAGCGACTAAACTTTGTTTTAACAGTTGTCCCGTGTTTCCTATGAAAGAAATTCTTTCCTCACTGTCGACCCTGAGAGCTTGATGTTCCGCGAAAACAACGAGTCTTACAAGAGTTCCTGTTCCAAGAGAGCTTACTCCTACAAGTTATACAACACTAACAGCCGTACAAGTAAGAATGGTTGCATATGTTTTAGAATTTCTCTCGCTTTCCTGTCTTAAGCTTTTCCTCACTTGGTCTCTTTTGTTTTACAGATAGATATCTTCTTTTTTTTCCCCTCCACCCTGTTCTTTGAATCATATTCCACGACAGCGCTAACATTTTTCTCTTTCTCCATTCCTCTTTCTCTCTTTCTTGATAGAGAGAGAGTAAAAACTTTATTTCATTGTCTATGTCTCAGAGGGACAAACGAGTAAAGAGAAGAACATTAGCAGATAAAAAAAGGTGAGAAAGTTTCTCTCTCCCCGTGTATTATTTATTATATTCTCTCTCTCTCTCTCTCTCTCTTTCCTTCTCTTTGTTCCATTCACTCTCTTTTCTCCTCTGTTTTAGAACTTCTTCCTTCTTTTTTCTTTTTTCTCCTTGTGTTTGAGATCTCATTTTCTTTGTTGCTATCGCTTCGTTGGGTAGATTTCTAAAAGAGAAGTAATTTTTCGGTTTCCTTTTTCATACACAATCAAAACGACCTACGGTTACGTATTTTTGGAAAGAATTCAGCATATTTGGTCACAAACTTCCAAAGAAGAATGAAGTTGAGCGTTTGCCAAGTTCAAAAGGAATTATTTATTTTATACAAAACTACGCCACGAAGCGGAACAATAGAGGAATTTACACAAGAAAATTTTACTATGACTACTTGTCACCGATTGTCACAAATAGGAGGATAAAAGACGTCTGAAATGAGAGGGGACACTGTGGCTCAGAGGTAGAGTGCTTACCTCTGGTGCGTGGGGTCCCTGGTTCGAATCCCCGACCAAGTAAGTTTGTGGAGGGCAACATCGTATCCATGGGTTTTCTCGAGGGTTTCCTCCACTTTCTCATTCCACCAATTCTTCCATCATCATTCACTTGCTTTATTTATCGTCTCTCTTAGCCTACCGGGCATATATGTGGGACGTTAAACTGAAATATTTCATTTTGTTTTGAAATGAGGTGGATGCGTTACCTAAGCGGGAAATACGCATGAAGAGCAGACAATTCTGGTTGAGAAGCCATTGAGAAAATGAAATTAAATTAAATCTATAGTATTATGGTCCAGTTTTGCTCTTACGGCTAAAGTATACGGATAGTTAATGAAATTGAAGATTATCTTTTACTCGTGTCAGGTAATTCGTAGCATGATAATGTAAGAGGAAACTGGATAACCCCAAACAAAGCCACGAACACGATTTTTATGTCTTTCTACCACAAACTCACATGGCCTGGGATCACGGGATAGCGAGTAGATATCGAGTAGTAAGGGATAGCGAGTAATCAGTAACCAGTAAGGGATAGCGAGTAGTGGCTCCTTCATATGAATTCAGCGCCCGAGAAACAGATTCTATCTTTGAACTTATTCATCAATTGCAACTGGGAGTTATGGATGCACTACTTCAAGTTCGAGAATTGAACTCACTTAGTTTGGAAGTCTAAGTATCATACTGTGAAACGAAACACACTTTTTTAAGAATCAAAAGATCCAATATAATTCAGGCAAAAAATTTCTTGTAGGCCTTATATCTGGAGAACTACATGTAGTGTAGCCAAACCCACGTTATCACTTTAAGGGGACATTTGCCATTTTGAGATTTACTAATATTAATGCATTACTCATGTTCTGTCTGCATGAAAACACAATTACATTGACTATATGTATGATTAAAAGTGATTTTATACAAAATTAGATAATTAATTACTGCATAATTAATTATTAATTATGCATATTTATTACGTGTCTTTCTCTGTAATCAATTGTCAGAAACATTTTTTTAAAAAAGTATATGATTCTTTACACATTTCTCATTGACATAAAATAATAATACGCGTCAATATCGTGACAGATGTTAAATTATTATTAATTGAAAATGGAAAAGTGCATTGCTGATACTACTGAATTCCGTATGAGGAGCAAACTTTCAGTTTTGAGCACTATTTTTGTGGAAAATACTTTATTTATACCTATATATTGCATATCAGGCAAATCCCTATATATTTATCTTTTGATTGGTACCACAGTTTTGGATATAGACATATGCATTTCAAAAAAAGACATGAAATAATTTCGTAATATGTAAAATGCCACCCTCTTGGTTTGTGAGGTGGCGCCTCCCACTTCAGGCGACGTTTTTTTTCGGAACTTCTTGCAGTCTGGATAAGTCTTGACAGAGTTACCAACGCACAGTTTTATTCAGCTAGTGTTTTAGAAATGGGTCGAACGCGGCGATGTCCTTCCAGAAGTAGGAAGAGAAATAAGCTTTCTAAGGCTATTCGTTTATCTTGGATAAAAAGGCGTGAAATAGAAGATAGCTCCAAGTGTGACACTTCTGTTTGTGTATCTTTGGAAGAAACAAGTGGAAGTTCTATGGAGGTTCCAATTGCAAGGGATGAATCAGATGATAAAGAAAGGTGAGATTTATTTTACTTTCCATCCTGATTATTAATTACTTTGAACCAACATAAAATTATTCTTTAATAAAATTGTTATCATTCTATCTAAATGTATACAGGGAAAGAACATTGTAAATCCAGTTTTATTGATTTTATACCAAAACTATTTTTGTAGTCTGACTGAGCGTGTTGTTTACGTATATAGCTGCTTTTAACATCCAATTTACAGAGGAATGATCAAAATTTTTTTTACCATTTTGGGTAGTCTAAAACATCGTGTGCAACGCATACTTTTACGGTTGGGTGCAATCTCAAAATCGAAGAAAAAAATGTACTTAGCCCTGTTCTTTCCCTGTACCCTTAACATGTTTCACTAATCTTTTAGTGGATTATTATAATATTGCTAGGTGTATTATTTTTAAAAAAATACAATTACGTGAAACATTTGCGTGTTTAATTTTATACAGCGATACATATAATAATACTATTATGCGCAATGTTATATATGAAGGGCTTGGAAAAATATGCCACATTTAAAACAATCACTATTTTTAGGATCCTTGCATATCTTACGACCTGTAGTAGTCGATTTGGAAGTTGGGGAACACTATGTTTTAATATAAAATGCTCTAATAGATTGAATAACAAAATTATTATCTAAGATTCCGGGGTAACGCGTCCCAGAACGAAATAAAGTAGGGGAACGGATATTCGATTTTCTGGTAAATGGAGAACGACGTTCTCCGTATTCCCTCCAAATCGATCACTGATAACCCGTTGATCTTGACAAGTTTGCAAAAATCGAAATTAGGGTCAGTAGATATCATAAGTATTCTTGTTTAAATTACTTTTTTATGAAGCAATGGCAAATTTCACTTTTCTCTCTGATCATAAATATATATTAGTTTAGCGTCCCTTGTCAGCAGTGAGGCTATATGAAACATGGACCTACTGGTTAACATGGAATCCGAACCATAATCGTTCTATGCTCTCCTCTCGGGACTCGAATCCAGGACCCCTTGAAGCGAAGCGCACGTGCTAGCCACTAGACCAGCGATATATATATTGCATCTTATGTCTGAATATTATGTGTTTGTATATGTAGGTATTTTAGGAAATGTATTCTACCTTATTTATTAAGTGTTTACTTTTATTGGTTCAATAATATATATACCCTAATACACTTCCCATCTTCTTTGATACTGTTTAGAATTCACCTGAGTTAGATGCTTTACAAATACTTGTTATAATATACAACTAAAATAAAAAATAGGAATTAATTTAACTGACAACATATAGAATTACAATAAGGATTAAACGATTATTTTACTTTAGGACTATTAATATTTCAGACTTGAAGAAATGTACTTTACTCGACTCATTCTATCATACATTTTATAATGGTTTACTGCTAAAATATGTACACTTCGAGGAAAATCACCTGCTAAAATGTTCATTGTAACTGAAGGTTTAGAGGAAAAAGTAATTATATCTATACGCAATTTATTAGTGGAAAGCTTTTTAAAAAATCACGCTTAATTTACAGATTATTCCTACTAAATAATTTTTAGAAATACTTGGTCAACTCACCCCTGAAGGGGACTCAGCCTCCTACAACAACATTCAGTTGTTTGTTTACATCAAAGATTCCGGCAGCTTGATTTTTGCCCTCAACGTGTTTTTTTTTTTTCGTCATGGCTTTTACTCCACATGATTTTCTACTCTTGGTTATTCCCCAAAAAGTCATGAAACCGAGTCTAAAATTGCACTGTTTTAATCTATCTAAATTACAAACGAAAGAACAAAACCAGTTTCACATTTGAACTTCATATATAAGTTACTTTTCTGGTTTAATTTTCGAGCGACAATAGGAGATAATTTAATAGTCATAGAGAAGAAAATCTAATTCGAATTTTTAAAAAGATAAACACATTTCTAGTCCTACATACAGGAAAAAAGTAATTTTTGACCATCTGTCCTTCATTTATTCACCCTATTCATATAAGCCATATCGTTCAACATATAAGCACTAAATTTCTATAAATTTCATTTTCATTTCTACAAATTTTTATTATTATTATTATTATTATTATTATTATTATTATTATTATTATTATTATTATTATTATTATTATTATTATTATTATTATTATTATTATTATTATTATATGTCATTTCAGCTCTGACACTGAGTCTCTACTATCTCTTGTAGTGGAGCCCGAAACAGAGATTGTTAGTCGCAATGACTTTCCAAATGGCTGTCGAATTTGGGACACATTCTCAAGTGGTCCATAAAGCTCCAAGAAAACCACAGAAAGATATGTGTTTTAGGAAAAATGGATTTTCATAGAGAGAGACGTTCAGGAGTAGTGTCTTACCTCTATTTCAAGTGCCGCGTGTGCAAACGCGAAGTATGTCACTCTACGGAGGAGGAACAACAGTCTAAAAGATCTGTAATCAATACTGGGGCTGTTTGGGGCACTGTTTCCATTGGAAGTGGGTATTCTCATCTAGAGGAATTCCTCAGTATTATGGATATCCCATGTATGAGCTTCAAACTATTCAACAAGATTGAACAAGATCTGGAACCGGTAAGTAATAATTGACAAATCCGTTTGGTCTTCCCGGAAAATAAAAAACCTGAAAAATAGACTTTCCTACTTATCAACAATATCACAAGTAGCTAATATAATAGTTGCATTGATATAGTTCTGTATAGAAGATTTTATCATAATAGCACTTGCGCAATGAAAGTAATCTTAGTTACAAGCAGGCCCGCAACCAGCCATAGAAGTCTGGGGGTGCCATAAAAATGTTAGGGGGACCCAAGTCTTAAAATAATTGTTACAAATATATAAATTCATGATTTGTTGTGTTAATATAGTATATGATGCATTGAGATCTGCGAGCCATGAAAAATTTAGGGAGGTCTGGCCCCATTGCCCCCTTCTAGTTGCTGACCTGGTTACAAGGGCAACGTAGTAGTTTCAATTGCCAAAAATGTGAAAAACTCGAAAACGTAAATTAATCGTTAAAAAGAAAAAGAAAAAAATTGCACATAAATCGGTGATTTCAGCTTTGATAGCGATCAAATATGACGAATTTATAATAAATTACTTTTGCTTTTGAGAAAATCTTATTTTTCTTCTTCTTCTGCACCGCGACTAAGGAAGGCGGTAATGATGAAATAAGCGATAATGGTGGAATGAAGGAAGTGGAAGGAAAATATTTAGAGTGGACGGAGGGTGGAGTTTCAGTATAATGCATCTGACCCAAAAAAAAAAAAGGTTCCTAATGGTTAAAATACTAATCTAACCTATCCATTTGGAGAAGTATCAAAGTTGAAACTTCGATTTAGGAGTTTTTGATTACGTTTTCGGAGTTTGCACCACTCTGCGACCATAGCATAGTCTCGTTATGATCCTCAACCTACGTAAACCGCCATATAACGAATTGTGGATCACACTCGTTTTGCTGCTCTAGTGGAATTTTCATATTGATGTTGTCAAGAATACTTTATAGTGTGTATGATGAGATGGTTGCGCACCGGAGCCATACGAGACTTTAATCTAAATTAACGTGAAATCTAAAACATTGATCTTTCACGAAATATTACCCGAATCTCCCACACAGCAAGCGAGAACGCTATTTGGCCACCCGGTATTTCGACTGCAATTCAGCACTCTTGCAGGGACATAAGGTGCAGGGCCGTAGGCTAACCAAACATTGATGATTTTATGTTTATTAGATGCGAGATCGTAGAGTGAGCATATGTGGGAGTCAAGAGGTGAAGCCTCAATCGCTATCTACATTTTATACAAAGTAAAATTCAAACTGAAATTTTCTGAACGTTGCTAGTCTTTACAATACATACCAGACAAAGCATACAGAGACAAAAAATAACTATTTATCCGTATAGTTTCTGCACAATCGTAGAGAAATTGAGTCACATTCTCGATGACTAGGGAAATTTATTTTGTTCGTTATTGACATCACTCAAAGTAGAAAGGTAATGAGATTTGTAATGAATTAAAATTAGAACAAAATAACGATATGTCATGTTTTCTAAAACATTGTATATCTTTTGTAGGTGTGGACAGATTCTCTTTGGAGTCAGATGAAAGAAGCTGGAGAGGAAGAAAGAAGATTAGCGATTGAAAAGGGCTATGTAGATCCAGATGGTATACCATGGATAACTGTATACGTGGACGGAGGGTGGAGCAAAATAAGTTATGGGCAGTGGTATGGGAAGGGGATCTGAGCAGTGGCGTAACTAAAGGCTTGAGGGCCCTCCCGCAGACAGGGTGGAGTGGGCCCTTCCCTACTTCCCACTTCGCGATTTGGGGGCCCCTGATGGCTTGAGACCGCCCGCAATGCAGGGTCTACGGGGCCCTTATTTACGCCCCTGGATCTGAGGGCGAAGCCCCCACGTACTCAATCTGACTCAACCTGCAAAACCTGGGTTGAAGCTAATCCTTTGGCAACTACAACTGAAATTCAATATGCTTGCAGGATTATGAGGTCGAGTAAACGCCTAATGAGATGCGAGGCCGTACACGGAGCGAATTTCCGGATCTGAAATGAAATTCGGTGTGCTTGCAAGTTTATCGGATGCAAGGCCGTTGGCCGAGCAAAAGGGATAAGAGAGGCTGAGGACGAAGCCCCAAAGGAAAGCCCCAAATGAAATTAAATATGGTTCTAGGTTCATGAACTGAGAGGCCGTAAACCGAGCAAACTGGGAGATCTAGGGGTGAAGCCGACGAATATATCTATATATTCAACTAACCACATTCTTTTTAAAATAATGTTTGTAAGTTGTTATTTCACCCTACTAATGATTGTGAAGATGGGAAATGAATTGTTTTGTTTGCTATCCATGTTCTATTTGGGGTGACCCTCCCTGCTGGTCTAATGGCTATTATGCGCGACGTGAACGGGATCCCGTGTTCGATTCCCGATGGGAGTGCATTGAACGATAATCTTCGGATTTCAGGAGTTGTATATCTACGTCTCATGTAGCCTCGCTGCTCAAAGGGACGCTAAACATAAAATCAAAAGTTCAACTTGGCATTCTTTTATGAGCACAAGTAATATAATTTTTGTTAGTATACATTCTGTGGAGATAGGGAACACCTCCCGCCAACAACAGGGCTTTCAATAGTTTCCGCTTCCACTCCTGGCTGTGTGAATTATGTTATATGTTCATATGAAACACCCAAATGAGCTCCGAAATATTCCTGAAAGCTTTCACAGATGAATGGACAAAGCAAGCAATATTATTTTTCTTCTGAAGCAGAAATAGTCTTTTGTGAAGGTCACTGCAAATGGGGGGGTTATTGACCACGGAAGAGAAGATTGAAGAGCTGTTCCCATTTGCAGACTTCCTTCTGTGAACTCGATATTATCTCATTGCCAAAAGCAACAGCTGAAGTGAAGGGATGAAATTTTATAAGCACAATACCTTTTCCTTTTTCAGTACATTTTTTGTACTAGCTGATTCACAATTTAGACTAGCGGCAATTATCTTAGCCAAGATTCCAAACACCTCGGTCTCCTTCCCAACAGGTGGGGGAAAAAATGACATTCTCTTGTTTCTGACCCTGCCGGCACGAACTATTTTTACATTCTTACATCTCGACCGTGACAATAGCTGTCATGTTCCATCGTCTAGTTTATTCCAGGAATTACAATCTTACTCCTAGCAGGACGGAGGTGTGAAGGACGGTACAAAATTTAGAAAAAATAGGCCTATGCCTAAACATGTTTAGATCAGTGCCGTTTTAAATAGATGTCGTAAACATATTATTTTCGTTTCGATGAGAATTGATGCTGCGGTACATTGCAAACTATATTAGTTTTAATTTTTGTTGAAAACTGTTACATATTGTATGTATGTATATTATTTTGTTTTCCATGCAATTAACACTAATGTCATAGTAGATTAAATGATAAGATTCGAATTAGTAATTTTGGTTTACATTGCTCCATACATACACTGGCGCAAATCCCGGGGGGTGAAGGGGACATGTCCCCTCCTATCTTGGAACTGGGGGGATTGTCCCCAATAATCCGATTTGAAATGTGTTTTGGGGGGAGAAATTTGATTATTTGTGTCCGGTCGCCAGAAAGAAAAGTGAGATGAAATTAATGTCCACTCAGAATAAACCTCAAATTTGCCCGCCTCCCAATGTTGAAGACAACTCTGCTCGCCTAAGGCATAAGATTCTACAAGGCAGTTAGTGACCAGTTGGGATAATCTTTTTTAAATTAAAAATCAAGAAAATCAGTATTTTTTTTTTTTATTTTAACGCTTTACTCTTATTCTATGGTGGCTGCAGGAGATCTACTGCCTTTAGCGGTATCTGAACATTTTTTTGTTCTACTGTACCCTATCTCTTACCGGAATTGAACCCTGGATAGCGAGCTCCGAAGGCAAGTGTGCTAGATACTAGACCAAGTAGAAGACCTTAAAATCAAATTAATCTCTAGTAGACTGTTACCTTGAATAGTATCAAATTAACATCTCTAGAACTGCTTTATATCCTTGTGCCAAGCAAAGGCGGTCTATGTACACTCATGTCCAAAATTATTGTCGCATATCTATAATTGTCTTCTTCTAAGAATATAATTTGATAATGATTTTGCAGGTTGCTTTAAATACTGATACTATGTGTATAATCGGGAAATGTATGTTTGTGGTAAATTTCATAGGAAAAGAATTATAAATATGAGGATTATAATGAGTAAAATAAAATGTTGCTAAATGGACAAGGCAATTTTATTTTCGTTTTACTGTTCCTATTTACTGCTCTTTTGACATGAAATTTGCCACATGTCATTTGAAATTTACCCATACTAACATTGTAAGAAATACTGGACGGATTTGTTATCAAATTTTATTCCTAGAACAACATATTTATAGATATGCGACAATAATTTTGGACATGAGTGTACATTAGAAATTCTAATTTTTGATACCGTTCAGGAACGTAGTTAGAGTTCTGATTTTGGGAAGCCATATTAGCAAATGGGCTCCATATAAATAACTTTAAATAAATATTTGGAGGGCTAAGCCAACTTTTAGGGGGTCCGTGGGCCCCCCTGTCCTCTCCTAGCTACGTTCCTGGCACCGTTGTAAGCATGCGACAAATGTACAATTTTTAACACTATGACATAAATGCACATTCTTTAGGGCTTAACGAAGCGATCAACATAAAATATGTGCAACAAAACATATTCCTTAACCTATTGCCTAGAATCGAGCAGAAAACTTCAATATCATGAAAGCCTTTCACTTAAAAGCGAATTTTTTACAATAAATTAAAAAAAAATAAACAGACGCCACTTGGAAATGTCATCGACGAAAGACAGGGGGAAAAGTAGATAACGCCGATGTTAATAAATCTGAAAAAATCTACAAAGTGAAAAAAAAAAAAACTGGCCTGTTCCAATTTCAGGGTGATTTACCCTGTACTTTAATGAAACGAAACGAAACGAAACCATTTGGTATGTTGAGATGGAAACACTTTGAGAAGCAAGAACCAACTGAGTTCACTACGGGCGCTAGAAGCGACCTACGCTGGTGACCTCTCTTGACACTGATACAAACTACGTAGTGGATCCGCTCCCTTTAACTCAGTATGATGTGTATATTCCGTAAGAGATACGAAACCTCGATTTAGGGGTGTTCAAAAATTTTGTGGCCCGTGATCCAAAAATGCTTCAAAGAATCCAATATATTTCAATCAAAACATTCTTGTACACCTTATATCTGGAGAATTACATACAGAATCCAAATTATCACTTAACTCAGTATGGTGCGCTTAGTACGTATCATTATTATTATTATTATTATTATTATTATTATTATTATTATTATTATTATTATTATTATTATTATTATTATTAATAATAATAATAATAATAATAATAATAATAATAATAATAAAGAATCAAAAGTAAATAAAAACCAGTATAGTGGGAAGTCAGCTATGCAAAAGAATAATAATAATAAAAGAAACTCGATTTAGCAGCACTTCAAAATTTTTTTTGGCCCCTGATCCAAGAATGCATCAAAAGATCTAATATGTTTCAATAAAAAAATTTCTTGTACGCCTTATAGACTATGTGGATAACTACATATAATGTAGCCAAACCGAAGCTATAACTAACTCAGTATGATGTGCTTACTCCATAGAAAGTACGAAGTCCATAGTACGAAGACTGGATTTAGGGGCCGTTCAAAAATTTGTGGCCCCTGATTCAAAAACTGATTATTGGTCAAGATCGCAATCTTTTGATCCATTTTTTTGGATTATTCCTATTTTTCTTTTTTTTTTTTTTTTTTAAAGTTATTATAAGAACCATTTGTTGGAGAACAGAAGAGTGGCAGGATTAAAAGAACTTTCTTTGCAGATGAGTAAACAGCCATTGTCTATGAAGTTTTAAGTCTTTTTGTGAATGACTTCTACGGGTAATATTGAGACAAATCACGTATTCTTGTCTGAGTAATGGAATTCCATGGAAGTGAAGAGTGCTAAGCGGGCAGCCCTTGCCATTCTAAAAGACTCTAATGAACACAATTCTCACCCATCAGTCTACGACCCTGAGCACAAATAAACACCCAATCAACACTCTTCATATCCTTTACAAAGCGGGACAAAGCACATGCTTTACTAAATCCAAATCTCGTTTGCTTCGCTTTGTTTTTTTCTTCTTAACTATGAAAAACTTTAGTAAAGTTTGATGAAGTAATCTTCTACTAGTCAACTCGTATATTCTCTTTTGTGCTACAATAACGTCCGCCAAACTGGTTCGATTTTAATAAAACTTGGGATGTTATTTGCTATAACCTCACAAAATAACCGTATTGTTTGGGGTTAAAGCTCAACAATAAAGAAACAAAATGCATCCATATTGCAACTTTGCATATAATAATAATAATAATAATAATAATAATAATAATAATAATAATAATAATAATAATAATAATAATAATAATAATAATAATAATAATAATAATAATGAGGAAGAAAGTACACTAGGTATAGTTTTACTGAGGTTATATTGGAAAATTGTTTTGTTATTACGTTATGCATATATATATATAACGTAATAACAAAACAATTTTCCAATATAACCTCAGTAAAACTATACCTAGTGTACTTTCTTTAGGGTTTCCCAACCAACGGTCGCGGTTGAAATCCATCAAGGGTAAGCAGACAAAAGAGGGTGAGTTCCCTTAGTTTTCTCATTCAAATAGTATTATAAGAAAATAGCTTTTAACAATAAGTTGCGTCAAAATTATTTGATGCAATATGGTGTACTTTTCTTTTGAAAATGAAAATGAAATCATTCAGTTTAACGTCCCACGATTATGCCCTTCAGACTAAGGAAAACGATTATTAAGGCAAACGAATGAAGCTGGAAGAATTGGTGAAATGAGGATGTTGGGGGAAACGGGAGTATCCCGAGAAAATACCCAGACACGATGTTGTCCACCACAAAGTTACTTGACTGGGGATCGAACTCTACGCACCAGAGGTTCTACTATTGAGCTACTGTGCCCTTGATAGTTCTTTTGGGGTTTCCCAATGGGCTCCAACGCTTGAAATTTGTATCTGTTAATAATGAGGAAGTAAATTGAGCTTTCCCAGGCCTGAATCTCATCTATGTTGAAGATTTAATCGAGATAGGTCGGGTGATTCACGAGTCATTAAGTTTTACTAGCTTCTACCGTCAAAGTGGAAAGATAAAAACCATTCTAGGTCCGAACCTCATCTATGTGGCAAATTCGATCCAGATCGGTCGCATGGTTCAAGAGATATGAAGGAAGTCATAAACATAGTCACTTTCAATTTTATATAATAGATTGGTAAAGCTGTTCAAAACGAGCGTGCTAAGTGCAGAAGCTGAATGGGATTACCAGGAATGAAGTATTATACTCCGAGTATTAACACCATTCTTTCGTACCCTACAATTCAACTTTGATAGCCAGTGACGTATGCAAACAGGGTTCGAGGTTTTTAACTCCCTTTGACTAGGTATTACAGAAAAGTATACATTTAGGATATTAAGGTATCTATTCAAAAATCACGAATATCCTGAAAAGTTATGAGGTTGGTTGCGTGATGGAATTCTAAATACAGGGTGTCTACATGAAACCTCCCTGATTACAAATATTAATTGTATGGAAATTATTAGAGCCAGAGAATAAGAGTTTGCGGCATCTTGAAGAGCAACCCAGTTTTTTTGTTGTTGATTGTTATTGTTATTTGTTGCAGGTGTTCAGTAACAAAGTTTATATGAATTTTTGTTATTTGTTGCAGGTGTTCCTGAATAAAGATGTACCCAATCTTTGGCCACCGTGATCTCCCGACATAACCTCTTTAGTGATATTCCTGCTCTTCGTCACAAAATTGAAGAAGCCATCAACTTGATCACACCGGACATGCTGCACAACACATGGTGGAAGATTGAATATCGACTGGACATTCTGAGAGCTACTAACGGGGCCCATATACAAGTGATATATAGACCCCCCCCCAAAAAAAACAATGTTTGAGTTGCTCTTCAAATTGCAGTAAAACGTTAATCTCTGGCAGTAATAGTTTCCATGCCAGGGGGAGGATCCAGGACCGACTTCTGGGGCGGAGGCGGGGGATTATCATAGTGCTTACTTAGAGCTACTTTTAAGAGCTTCAAACTCTGGG
The DNA here is from genome assembly GCF_964235325.1 of Thermobia domestica. NCBI lineage: Eukaryota > Metazoa > Arthropoda > Insecta > Zygentoma > Lepismatidae > Thermobia > Thermobia domestica. The sequence continues at coordinate 1,308,849 of NC_137462.1, read as the reverse complement.
ATGGGTTTTATTTATATATATAAAATAAAAAAGTTTCCTCTTCTGGGTGGGGGGACGATCACCCCGATCCCCCTGGATCCGCCACTGTTCCATGCAATTAATATTTGTAATCAGGGAGGTTTCATGTGAACATCCTGTACGTCGCTGCTAATGGCGAATTTGGAAAATATGAGCAACAGGTGAGCAGATCACACGTATCTAGAGCACAAATAGTAGCAGTGAACGAAATATATCTAACTGCAAACATTGAGTGAGATTCACAAAAGACTATTTCAATTTTTGCTGATAACCCTGCAGAGTCAAGTGAATACAATATGAATGAAGAGACACACCCATGTCTGGCGAAGGTAGGTTTAATGAGTAGGGGGAGGGGTGGCAATATGCTTTGGGCGCTTCATGTTCTGCAAACTAAAGGAATCTTCCATGCGAAGGAACGAACAAAGCTTGTATTTTCAAGGATTCCTATCCATCACGCTTCTATAATTGCACCTTTCTTTTATGTACGGAAACATCAACAAACATATTGTTCACCTCCATTTCTGTATATCCTCTTTTATGGAATGAAAGGCTAAGAACTATTTTTAGAAATACAGATTATCAGCGCACATATTTTTCTTTCAATCATTGACCATTTACGTGTCTCGCGTACACATATACTACTACAGACCTGTTTAACCGAATCCTCATTACCCGACGTTCCATGTTTACCAAATCACTAAAAACCCTTTAGAAAAGAGAGAGAGAGAGAGAGAGAGAGAGAGATATTTTATTTTTTACAAGCTAAATTAAACTTATGTCGTATGAATTTAGTTCAGTAATGTTCAACACTATTGTTCAGTTTGGAAGGCAATATATGATACTAACAACGTCTTTTCATGCTGAAAATAGGGTAAAATAAGTGATATTCGCCACACTGGCAATTTCGCCGTACTAAGCTTAAAATACATAAAACGATAATCATGCCTGTTGTTCTATACGATTGCGAAACATGGTCGCTTACTCTGACGGAAGAACATAGACTGAAAGTATTTGAGTACAAGATCCTGAGACGAATATTCAGACCCAAGACAAACGGGAATGGGGAACGGTGGAAGCTTCATAACGAGGAACTACATAATTTATACTATTTACCAAATATTTTTAGGGTCATCAAATCTAGGAGGCTCAGGTGGGCAGGTTATGTAGCCAGGATGGAAGAAACTAGAAACGCTTTCAAAGTCTTAACTGGAAGACCAATTTGAAAACGACCATTAGGAAGACCTAGGCGCAAATGGGAGGACAATGTTAAGATGAAACTCGCAGAATTAGGAATACAAAATAGAAATTGGATCCAGTTGGCTAAGGATAGAAGTCAACGGAGGGTTTTTGTGAACGCGGCATTGAACCTCCGGGTTTCATGGGCAATAAAGTTAGTTGGTTAGATAAAACTGTAGGTTGGAAACACTAAATCCTCTTTTTTTTAAAAAGTAACATGTGCAGTATTTAAACTGAGTATACAGTATGATGAGAGAATTAGCAATCAAGCAGTAGAGTTTCGAATGCGCAGTTACATCTACACAGAGGACAAAGAAAGGTACCAAATTTCAAGATTACGTTGGAAATTATCATTTTCTTGACATATAGGAAATGTTTTTGTTCCATTTAATTATTAATATCGTAACTTCAAACCATAACAGAACCGTGAAAGATTTGCTTTAGAAAGAGTGGAATCGAAGGTAAACGTAAAATGTTTTCTCTCAAGTATGCATTTGCTGGTAAGTTCGCTAAAGTATCTTACAATATAGCTAAATTATATTCTATCTTACAATCTTACAATTACAATATCTATTTGTCACTACATTTGTAGGGTGCGACTTTCTGTTTAATCTCTAGACCCCACAGTGATATGTTTCCGCGTTCATAAGATGATCGGTACTATATCAGCGCCTTCACCGATTTATCAACGCCTCTTACTTGAAAACGATGCCGCTTTCGACTCATATTCATTATACATTTCCCCCCTAATTTCATGTTCACTGCAGGCCCGTATCCAGGGGGGTCTAGGGGGCCGCCCCCTAAATATTTGCTGGCCCTCTAAAAGTTTTACAGTAGGCTTGCAAAAGAATTATAATATGGTGATGAACTATCATATGGTTGGATTGGGCCCCCCTAACTTCAGCCGGGTCCCACCTAAGTTTTTGGGCTGGCTACGGGTCTGGTTTACTGTCATTTGGTCCAGTTCGGCTGTGTATTATCTTATCACTTTGTATTTATGCTATGTATGTTACTGCCATAATTAAAGTTTTACGGGACTAACTGATACTGTAAAACGTAAGACAATTCTTTCCGCCGAACCCCAGTAGCTTAATGAAAGATTTGTCTATATAAAACACACAAACGTCAACACGAGCTGTGTCCTTCATCGTGGCACAATTAGTGTTGCATGTGCGTGCCTTTCCCAATAGTATTTATTTCGGCTAATTACTCCAGCGGAGTTTGTACACACGCGTTAGCGCAAACGACTTTAATACGACTCACTAACTAAATTTACTATTTGATATAAATACACCATCAGAACATTACATCTCTCTGTTTATTTGAAGGTGTTTAAAATTCAATTTGACCACCAAAGTTAAATGAAACATGGGACTATAGGGTGTTGCAAAAACGTGTCACAAATATTTTGAGAACAGATTCCTCATATCAAAATAAGAAAAATAAAAAGTTCTTATGGGCCTGTACTCAAAAGCGCATAGTTTCAGAGTTATAGGGTGCCAAAAAAGTGAAACAAGTAAACTTTAAAAGTTTATAGTTCCACTACTATGAGATATATCATAGTCGGGTCAAAACATCACCAATTTTAGAGAGGTAGTTGGTAAATAATCAAGCACTTCCAAACAACCTCTCTAAAAATGATTGCACAAGTAGTGGAGCTTCTTAAACATGGATATTTGGATAGTTCACATACTAGTTCCTCTGTGATGTCTAGATACGACTACGATCAGTCCTACAGTAGTTGAACTATGGACCTATAAAGCGTTTTTCGGCACGATATAACCATGAAACTATGCACTTGCGACCACAGGTCCAAATCAACTTTCTTTCTTATTTGGAGTGAAGAATCTATTCCCAAACTATTGTGACAAATTTTGAACACCCTGTATAGTCTTACGTTAGATTTGAATCATACAATGTCTTACTAAGAATCGATTCCGGGTTCCTCACAGAGAAAGCGAGAACGCTAACATCAAAAAGGAATTCCCAACTGCACGTGTTTTGTTGACTTTACCATGATTCAAGTACCAGAGAAAAAAAAAAGTTTCAATGACAAAATAGATGTATTTGGAGTTTGTAAATGTTAACCTTCACTAATGTTATCTTAATTCGTAGAGATACTGCAATAATAAATCATAATATTGATCGACGCACATTCCTTCTATATTTTACTACGTACAAGATCTTTTATCTTTCATTTCCAACCAGGTTCAAGTTTAAGTCCGCTAATGTTACCTGAAGTTCTTTCTATTGCATGCTCATCGGTAGGGATAAGTCATCATTAGATAGCAATGATTTGTATATACAAGACAGTCAAAGTTATTATTATTATTATTATTATTATTATTATTATTATTATTATTATTATTATTATTATTATTATTATTATTATTATTATTATTATTATTACATCACTTTCTGCTGGTATAGTAGTTGGAGTGGACATCTTTGGTGCGCATGGTCCTGGCTTTGATTCACGGTGTAATAGCATTAGAATTCCATCGCATTATGGTGGTTCGTATTCCATCTTAAGTCGTGCGTCCATGTCTTCTATAGCATCGTAGGGGCCGCGGTGGCTCAGTGGTAGAGCATTCACCTCTGGTGCTAGGGGTCCCGGGTTCGATCCCAGCCCCCGCCAAGTGAACTTTGTGGTGGACAAACACCGTGTGCGTGGGTTTTCTCGGAGTTCTCCCGTTTCCTCCCACTTTCTTCATTTCAGTCATTACTCATCATCACCGTCTCCTTTAGCCTAACCGGCATAACCGTGGGACGTAAAACTCAAAGATTTCATTTCATTTTTTCTATAGCATCGGTGTTGACAACGTACTATAAACTTTCTCACGTGCCTCAGTGAAAGATATGACACCGTGTCCGCGGATTTTCTCGAAGATCTTTTGTTTCTCCCTGTTGTAATGAAATCATGAACTAAGAATTAAAAAATCATCATTTTTATTTATAAAAAATCATAATGGCAATTTTGTAGGTGAAAATGGAACGAAGTTTTTGTAATATCTTTACTTTTGGATACCTGCATAACATTATTTTTAAAAATTACAAGCATAGTATTTGTAATTAATCAATCGTTGGAAGCAGAAGCAAAATAGTTAAATATTAGCTGTTTTTCAGTAATAATTAACAATTCGGATAAAATCACAAAAAAAGATTAAAGCAAACCTCAGGGTAAATTAAAGTTTAACAATATTTTTCAGAATGTAATTAGGACTTTTCTAAGATTTTGTAAATTTTTATATTGGCTTTTGGCAAAGTAAAAAGGAAAAATAATTAAGACAAACAAGGACCATAGTCCATATAAAATGACAAAGTTTACTACTAAAAATCATTCTGGATTCTGGATCCTGTATCAATCATCAAAATAAAAAATTCTTTAATAAACTACAAATATAGAAAGAGACCACTGTATGGTCAAACCTAAGCAGGATCTGCAATAATGTAAAGTATGACTACAGAGAACTTTAACTGCCTATTTGCATGTGACATGATATTAGGACGTCTCTGAAAGTGACAGGCAAAAATTTGAATGTTTAAGTATTCAGCTTATTTCTGTTATAATTTGCTTAGTTGGTATGCAGTTAAGCTAATATGTACTATGTTTGGTTTTGAACTCAATACTCTTGGATGTTCACAGTTAAATAATTAGATTGTTACAAAAAAAAAAAAAAAAAAGTGTATTCTATACTACCATTGTAAGCTAATTGGGTCGTCAATAAAATATTGTCATTTGTGATAAGAGATTGCAACCCTTCGTTTAATTTCACTCTTCAATTTGATTCACTAATTCACTATTACTTTTTTTTTATTAACAATATATTTCTTTAATATTTTATTTTATTTTTCTTACAGTACACTACATTCTCATTCCTTTAAATAGTTCATTAATCACCCATCTCCTTTACTCTAAGGCTATATCCATGGGGCATGTAACCATTCCGTTCAATAAACAAATAATTATTATTTAGTACTGCTATTATTAGCCTTCTTAATAAATTTCACTATGATTCATGCAAATGAAATTACCTTTACGAAATTACCATTACGAAATTTATGTATGTAAGCTGTAACTAATTAATTCATTTACTATTGCTCGATTTCAATGTCAAACAGTACAAACTATGGGAAAGCCTCATAGAACATAAACATATCATGCTCTATTAAAGCGGGCGGACCGTGGCTCAGTGGTAGAGTGCTTGTCTTTGGTGTGTGGGATCCCTGGTTCGATCACAGACCAAGTAAATTTATGGTGTGTATCATCGTATTCGTGGGTTTTCTCAGGGTACTTCCGTTTCCTTCCACAATGTCATTCCACCAATTCTTCCATTATCATTTAGTTACCTAAATCATCCGTCTCCCTTAGCCTAAAGGACATAATCGTGGGACGTTAAACCACAAGATTTTTTTACTCTATTAAAATTTGGTAACTTTTAGGAAGGCTGTCATGGCAGGAAGAAGAGTTAAATTCATTCCTTCATTTGCCAACAGATTGTAAACTCAAGCAATGGAAATCATTGGGAAGTCTGAAAGGAAATATTGCATCAAAATAACATTTCTGTGTTGCATCAGACTCAAATAACTGAAGCTTGGGGAATCTTATCTCCCTTTTACTTTCTATCTTTAACCGATTTCAACCGCAACAAATAGGAATGATCGGAATACTCTAAGGAAAGTGCCCACTTCGTTTAAAAAAAAAAAATCAAAATCGAATAATTTCTGCTCCAATGCGGATTGAGTCGAATGGTAGAAGATTCCTTTAATATCGGTTCCCATAACTATGTTTGGAATCAACTGGAATCAGTTTTTGCACTTTTTCTATAATTATTATTAAAACGCATGGTACAAGAAGAACAGCATTATTTCCAATAACGATGTGGAATCCGTATGACAGAGTTCTCAATGACCATAGTCAAGAACGAACAACTACGCCGAAGTAGCTCATCGTAAACTACAGTCGGGGCTCCAAATGGACTATACGTCTATTTGCCGCACTTGATACACTTCGGAGGATATAAAAAAGTGGGACTTAGTGTACGAGTCTTCGAGGAGAAGAGTCACTTTAAAAAAAGAAGAAAATATATTGAGGCAGATGAAAAAAAAAATCTTACAAAACTTGTACAAAACTTCGAAACTGTTGACATTGTAGAATAGTTGAGGAGTTTGGTCCATAATTCCGTCATGGAATGATAATGTCTTGATAAATTTAACATAAGACAAAAATAAATTGTTCAATATCTATATTAGATTTCACTGTTCTTTTCGTTTCAATTATCTCTGTTGCAAATACATAGTAATACGCAGTAATACAATGTTATGAATAGCTATGAAGTTATGAATATCCAAAATGCTTATTCCATAGAGATGATATAAAGGTAAATTCACAGAAGTTTATTTAGGAGCAGGTCATGGTGTCCGATTTTCCTGAAAATAGGATATATCATTCTAGAAACAAAATAATTAGACCCGTATTTTTTTCTGCACTATACAAAAGTTTACTAGTACTAAACCAAGCATTTAATGCAACTGAGACTTTCAGTGACTGTTTACCATAGGACATACTACAACAAAACGAAAATTTAGAGTTTTTGAAGATAGCTTATTTAAAAAGAAAATTGGGGTCAAATTTCATCTTTCTCATTCTTTTAATTTGAAGTTTGAGAATAAGAAACCATGTAAAGCCTGTCATATCTGAACATCAACACGGATTTTTAAGAAATAAATCGACAACAACCGATCTAGCAATAGTAACGGATTACATAGCAAGAGAATTAGACACACGCGATCAAGTGGACGTCATTTATACGGATTTCAGTAAGGCTTTCGACAGAGTTGACCATGACGTGCTACTACAAAAATTGGTATCTTTCAATTTTTCTAAACGAGCAATAGAGTACTTCGCTTCCTATTTGTGCAATCGAAAGCAAGCTGTCTTACAAGGGATAATATTACCACGAAATTTACCACATTATCAGGTGTTCCTCAAGGATCCCATTTAGGTCCGCTACTATTTCTTCTTGTAATTAATGCTATTTCAACCTAGTTAAAAAATCTCACTTTCTGTTGTTTGCCGATGATCTCAAACTATATTCTAAAATAAGTACAATGGATGACTTCACACAACTCGAGCAGGATTCACATGGTTTTGGGCAATGGTGTGATAAAAACAAACTTTCATTGAATATCTCTAAATGCAAGTCTTTATTGTTCTCAAGGAAATAAAATCCCATCAATTATCCGTATATAATTAATGGCATACCTCTGTGTAAACCAAATTCAGTTAAAGATTTAGGAGTAATTTTTGATTCAAAATTGACCTTCTCTCATCACATTGATGCAATCTCTAACGCTGCATTCAGAAACCTCGGTTTTATCTATAGAATGGGTAAAGAGTTTAGAAACGAGTCAACATTCATTAAACTTTATAATTTGTACGTAAGGTCCCGATTAGAATATGCGTGCGTTATTTGGACACCGAATGTAAATAAATACTTACAAGCAATAGAAAACATACAATTTAAATTTCTAAAAATTATTACGTACAAGAAAACAGCTTTCTATCCCAAACACATTCCCTATGTAGACTTAGTAAGGAGTTTAAATATCCTAATGTTGACGAATCGACGAAACATGTATGATTTACTATTTTTATATAAAGTATTAAATAATAAAATTGACTGTCCAGAGCTACTCATGAAAGTATATCTGAGCGTTCCAACAGGTAGAACAAGACCAGGGAATACTGGTATATTTTTCTGTGAAAGGGCACGAACAAATATTCTCAGTAAATCTCCGCTGTGGAGAATGTGTGACTCCTACGATGAATTAAGTCATAAAACTGATGTTTTAGATATATTCAATATGTCAGAATATGTATTTAGAAATATGATTATTACCGAGTACCTGACACTCGAAGTGAATTGATTAATTGTACGAATAAATGTGTATATATGTCTATGTATGTATTATACGACACTATAACTAGGCATTAAGCCTGTTGTGTTGTTGTTTTTCTAAATAAACAAACAAATAAATAAACAAACAAATAAATAAATAAATAACGTTTGCTGTTATTTTTAAGACAGTTTTTGTTATATTAGTGCATATTTCGAAGGCTTTTAATGCGTAGACATCCAGGTTCTAGTTGTGAAATACATTATAACCCATTTAAGTAGATTAATCTATTCAGATATATGGCTTTGCGCCCAAACATCTCGCGCCCAAATGTCCTGTTCCGGTTATTGTATGATAACGTGACACATAAACTTAAATTCGTTTTTAAATATATAAAGGAAGAAACATCGCAAATGAAGTTACATATTTTCCTCTCCCCCATCCTCAGGAACAAATTGTCAACCTGCAGCTGTGCCAAAAATCAACTCGCTCTCCCGGAAAGGTGCTGATTTTGACTCCTCTATTCAAAGAACGGTATTCTGTCTCCGAATTTCGGAACCAAAGTCGTAGGGGAGAGAAACTTTGGTCAGAAGCTTCCTAAATAATGTAACTTAAAAAGTAAAAATTAACATCAATATTTACATTTTATTAAAATTTTTAGTCCTTATGCACAGTCGTTTTGACGTATGATTAGCATCATATTAAGGGTTTGACTAACGCATGGTTATCGGAAGTGTATTCGGAACTATGATTAGCACGTAGTAGTTGACTAAGTTAATCACATGTGGCTAATTAATTTAGAGCAGAGGGTACCTTGGTTTAGCCAAAATAAAGTTATATTATGAAAATACAAAGACAGTTAATTGCATGTCTTTCTTTGCTTTCACCTCATTGAGTGAGTTAATTATGAAGCAGCCATTAAGCCGAGTCCTCTACAATAGTGGAACTGAAATGAAATGAAATCTTTGAGTTTTATGTCCCACGGTTATGCCGGTTAGGCTAAAGGAGACGGTGATGATGAGTAATGAATGAAATGCTGGAATGAAGAAAGTGGGAGGAAACGGGAGAACCCCGAGAAAACCCACGCACACGGTGTTTGTCCACCACAAAGTTCACTGGGTGGGGGCTGGGACCGAACCCGGGACTCCAAGCACCAGAGGTGAACGCTCTACCACTGAGCCACCGCGGCCCCCACAATAGCAGAACTGTTTCTAAAAGTCAGCAGTGAGAAATGAGTAGAAAATTTGCAGTTTCCTGAGGGATACATACAACTGATCGATAAATTATCCTCCCTTATAATTACAGCATAATCCTTCTATTGTCGCCAATATGAATTGAATTTACTTATTCCTCACGTAAAGACATCCGTCAGAAAGAGTACGTAAATCATAACTCGATTTCGTAACTATTTATAAGTTCTTGTGATGTCCAACCACAAAGAAAATATTTCGAATTTCGCATTTCATACATTTTCATTTTTACAGACTATGCATGCGCACGTCTAGAATTCCCTAGTTGCCACATTTATTTTTACTCACCCGATGTATTAGGGTTATATTAGTTAAACATAACCAAATCAACTTATTAGCTGAACTCCAAGTAGACTCTGAATACCAAAAAGTACACCATCCTTAATACAGAGGTAATGCAAATCTAACTAATCACGTGACTAACGTTTATTAACGAACTCGCTCTGAATACCGCCCTTTATGTTTATTTTACACACCTATTTTTTAAAGTTATTTCCGTTTGTTAAATTGTCTAGACAAGCTTAGAAAAATAAACTTGTCTACATATGTAAATTATGTTGTTTGTTTTCATTGTATATCTTTCGTGTTGTCTAAAACTGTGTATGCAACAAATTATAACAAACTGTTAAAACTTTTCAGTAATTTATAGGGTATATTATATATATATTGCACAGGTCAAAATTTTAGATTTAAATGCCACAAGTAGTAGTACTTTTCAGTACTATCTCTTTTGTGGTATATAAACTAAAAAGTTCGCCCGCGTAGCGTAGTCGCTAACGCTCGCACCGAAGGTGAGAGCGGTCCCAGGTTCGATTCCCGGTGGGGCACTACGTTGGAAAAGTGTAAAAAGGCTTTTTGAGGCCAGCCATCCTGAAGGAGGTTTTTTTCATTTACACCAAGCTAATACCGAAATGGTACCTCGTTTCCTTCCTTCCCTTTCCTTGGATAGTGTGCTCGCCGAGGGACGTCATCCCTCATACGTAACGGACTAACATGGCTATAGGTGCCGAAAGCGCAGACATCTAAATCCCTAAAAACTTCCTAATTTCACTTAATTTAGATTGTACTATAATTACCCGTAACTAGCAAACGAACATCTTAATTTTTCTTAAATGAATAGTCAACTTTGCAATGCTAAATCTAATCTGAACCTACCATATAAAAAAATAAGCCTCTCGGTTATCATTTATCCTCATACTAAGTCGCACTGGATAAATAGTAAATCCAGTGGACTTCCCCTCTAGTCTTATTCATCAATCTGCAATCTACAAAAAATATATACAGGTATTATTAGGGGACAGCACCGTCTTTTCTACAGCTACACGTAGATACGTACAGCCTCTTCTCTATTTTAGTAACTTCATAGCGGACAGAAATTACTTTTAGTTCTTACTTAGTACAGAAAATACTTCCTGCAAGTTCAAAATAAGTCTATGATGCCATACAGTAGACAGGAAATCCCATCCTTATAAAATGTATTTCGTTTGACCTAATGAACCACTTACAACCAGAACTTGAAATTGGGGGGACAACGGAGCACGGTGGCTCAATGATAAAGGGCTTATTTCTCCTATATGGGGTCCCTGATTCAATCCCGGGCCAAATAAATTTGTAGTGGACAAAATTGTGTTCGTGGGTTTTTTCGGTGTACTCCCGTTTCCTCTTACTTTCTCATTCCACCAATTTTTTAGTCATCATTCACTTGTTTGTCTCCCTTAGCCTAATGGACATAATCGTAGGACGTTAAACTGAAACATTTCAATTTTTCTGAACTTGAAATTCTTTTTTCATCTTTTCATAATAAATTTTCAGTATTTAATTATAATGTAACATGGTTTTATTGCGTTACTCTAATTTTAGCAGAGTCTGAATGCAAATTAAGGATTTTTTAAATATATATATATTAATTAATAATAAATATAATATATATATATATATAATTTTAATAAATATATATTTTTAAATATATATATATATATATATTAGCAAAGATACGTATTTGAGGAGAATATTACTAGACATGCACCGTGCTTCGGAGCCCATATAAATTTTCCCAGGGATACTTTTATTTTTACTGAGGTAGATATCCCCTTATCCTCCAGTCATTGGAATATTGAATACAGTATTTCGAGATTAGACTACTGTTCGGCTCAATTCTCTTGACGTTTGGCGAGAGCCAATAGCACGTAAGAGCGACGTTGTCAGATTTCCTTTCGTGTACAACATGAAACGTTTCTTTCGTGAAACACAAATGGGAAAATGAAGTAAACGCTTCAAATTGAGAAGGTGAAAGAATAAATACTGGTTTAGAGTGACTTGTATATTAAGAAACAGTCTTGCAATAAAATAATGAACCGATGTACGTAGAATGATGCTTTTCTCTCCTAATTATTTAGAAATGATTTTCCTTCTTCCTAAACATACACTAACATTCTCTTAACAAATACGTTTTTGAGTGCAAATAATATTTCTCCGAAGCATAGAGTATTAGACAAACTCGCGTAACTGTCATTGGGTATTGAAAAAAAAGAGGGCAAGAATTTTGTACTAATAAAGATCCACTGCATACAATTACCATATGAAAAGTAAGCAATTTTGTGTAACGTCACTGGAATGGAAACCTCGCCTTTACCCACCCGTGTTCGCAATTCAGAGGTTCTACTGTATGACTACTTGTTTTACACTTAGACCTTAACAACAACAATAATAACAAGCAAACAAACAAACAAAACAAGTCGATTTCCTCACTTGGAACATCTATTAAGCTCTAATAATAAATATTGCATTACGAGTTGCTGTGACAGAAAATTATGATTGAATTTCCCTGCTGAAGCGGAAGTATTTTATTTTCCTTTTATTTTTGAATGCACCATAAACAAATGGTGTAAGTGTTGCAATCCCAACTTGAAGTTGGAATTCGACCAATAAAAGCTCTCCATGTAATCCGCTCATTGGAAATTTTTGAAACTAAAATAATCCTTACGAAACATTCTTTGGATTCTTTCAAAAGGTGGGACAACAAAGCTGATTTTTAGTTCTATTACGTCAAGAACAATATGTAACTTATCCAAAAGATATATTTTTAATACCTTTCAGTCTTTCAATAACAGAGGAACGGTATGGTAGACACGACACCTGCACTGAGAGAAAAAGGACTAGGATTTCCGTGTGGATACATTGTATTTACGCGGGTGCGCTCCTTAAGTAATGTAATTTCATGTATAAAAGTACAGCAGGTGGGAACACCATGCCAAGTCTGGAGTTCGGCGTCGAACTAGACTCGCTGTGATTGGGTAATTTTATTCACATGATTGATTTCGTATCAAAAACTATTACTCTCGTAAGGTAGGGAGTCACAGATTCAGAAAGAACCAAGAGGGGACAGTCGTAGGAAGGTAGTAACAACATTATATACCTAAGTTACCACCGTCGGAATGGGTATGGCGTTAATTCTAGATTTGAAATGGTGGTCCCACAATACAAAATTTTCGCTGGACGGTGGTGTAGATCGTACTACTGATGAAACAACATTACTTAACATGGTGACGCGCGTAACCTGGTAAAAACAGCATTTACATGCTGACTGGATTATGCATTTTTCTCCGTGTGCTTAAAAATTTCGTGCAGCGGATGTTATAATCTCAATAAGAATGGATATAGCGTTATCTATATTCGAGTACTGGCTGCTGTAAATGACTTCAATATTGTAAACAAATAGAACAAGAGATGGTAAGAACTAGTGTTGTCCACGGGATGATACGAGACGAGAAATAAGGTTGTCTCGTCTCATCTCGATTCTTTAAAAAAAAAAAAAGCTTGTTCATCCGTCTAAAATTCGTAGTCTTGCTCTGCAAATTTATCTTTAAAATTTATTCCCTGATTTTCTTCTTAATTTGATATAGGCGTTATCAGAATCCTTCTACGTCACGAGAGGTCAACGAAGGATGTGTGACATTTAAATTTCATTTATTACCGGAGTATATTGTGTAACAATTTGCATACCTTTAGACGTTGATAAATACTTTTTATTGTGTTTATGGGGGGCGCGGTGGGTCAGTAATAGAGCGTTCGCCTCTGGCGCATGGGGTCCAGGGTTTGATCCCAGCTCGCGCCATCTGAGCTTTGTGCTGGACCAACACCGTGATCGTTGGTTTTCTCGGGGTACTCCCGTTTCCTCCCACTTTCTTCATTCCACCATTTCACCCATCTCTCATCATCACTGTCTCCTTTAGCCTAACCGGCATAACTGTGGGACGTAAAACTTGGAAGATTTCATTTCATTTTTTGTTGTGTCTGTACAATCATTTTGTCAATTAGTAGTTTTTATATTTTGAATCATGCAACGCGATAACAATGTTTGAGGTTTTTAATTTTGCCCAGAGGGTCACGGTGGCTGAGTGGTAGAGGGTTTACATCTGGTACGTGGGGTCCCTGGTTCAATCTCCAGCCAAGTAAGTTCGAGGTGAAGAACATCGTGTCCGTGGGTTTTCTCGAAGGACTCCCATTTCTTCCCACATTTTGATTCCAGCAACCCGTCCATCATCATCTTTATCATCCATCTCTCTTAGTCTAACGGGCATAACGTGGGACGCTAAACTGAAAGACACATTCTTCTCCACGAGACGAGAATTGTCATGTTTCTATTGCCGTCCAGAATTTTAAAAACATGCATCTCGTTTGATTTTCGAGACGAGACGAGACGTGGACAACATTTGTAATCGCGTCACTTGTAGACCACTCAGCAGATGTTTCTGATTGCTGGTATGATAACAGACCTCAGGGCAGAAGTCATTTGTGTCATTCTAAATTATCATCATACTTATCATAGGCATTCTTTCATATAATTGGCAGTTTCCAAGACAAAAATGGAAATCTGAAATTCCATAGGATGTCCGTGGGACATGTATATGCAAAAATGGAGGAGGCAGATATCCCGTTATCGGGGATGGAATATACACAGATGGGTGTTAGGGCGCAACTTGCGCCCACCAAATTACTTGAGAAGACATAATTTTTCATTGTAAATGATATACTCAAACTAGAAAGTGGTACATTTGAAGTAGAGGAAGGTACACTCATGTCCAAAATTATTGTCGCATGTCTATAAATATGTTGTTGTAGGAATACAATTTGATAACGAATTCGCCCGGTATTTCTTATAATGTTAGAATGTGTATAATCGGCAAAGACATGCATGTGGCAAATTTCATGTCAAAAGATAAGTAATAAGGCAGTAAATAAGAACAATATAACGAAAATAAAACTTTTTTGTCCATTTAGCAACATTTTGTTTTACTCATTCTAATTTTCGTATTTATAATTCTTTTCCTGTGAAATTTACCACAAATATACATTTCCCGATTATTACTAATAAAACTCCAACTGACCAAAGCAGTATATGTATATATATATATATATATATATATATATATATAATTTAAAATTATATATTTGTGTTACAGTTTCGGCTATGTAACATAGCCTTCCTCAGACACATTATGAGAAAAATATCCAATTTTGACAGCTTATATACAATCTGGATGCAAGACACGCTCACTTTCTCTTTACAAATCATGAACTTTTAATTGGCGTGTCTTGCATCCAGATTGTATATAAGCTGTCAAAATTGGATATTTTTCTCATAACTTGTCTGAGGAAGGCTATGTTACATAGCCGAAATTGTAACACAAATAGATAATTTTAAAATATATATACTGCTTTGGTCAGTTGGAGTTTTATTAGTAATCTTGAATTTTCCAAAGCTACAACGAATAATTTACAAGTTGAAGTATTCCCGATTATACACATAGTATCAGTATTAAAAGTACCCTGCATATTCATTATCAAATTATATTTTACTAGAGGACAGTTATAGATATGCGACAATCATTTTGGACATGAGTGTACATTTGGGGGCAAAATGGTATTTTTTGGGAGGGGGATAGCATCCCTGCGACCAAGGGATATCTCTATGGTGTGTAGGTAGTTTCTAGTAATAATTATCAACTCATTTACCAAGTAGTCAATTAGCAAAGCGATACATGTAGTATAACTTAATTTACAGTTGGTGTTTCTATTTTTGTCTTCCTTGCTTTTGTTTCGAATGCACTTTCAAATAAATTACTTTGGCTTTTAAATGCTATTTCGTCAATCTAAAATCGTGTCCCCTGACATCGGAACTATAAAAGTATGTTCTCAAAACAAAGTAAATGTAAGAAGAAAGAGAAAAACGTGATAATACTCACCGATAGCTGTTCTTGTTCTCACGTTCCTGGAGTATCCCATTGGATAGAGAATGGCCCAGTACCTGTCCACAGACACAGCCACCAGGCAGAAGATAGAGATGGTACACAACACCACTAGCAGGGACACTGTGAAGAGGCAAGCATGGAGGTTCCGTGGAAGTCCCACGTACGACATAATAGCGAAGGGGATGCCCAAAAGCCCCACCAGAAGGTCCGCCACTGCTAAAGACACGATATAATAATTGGTCCTTCTGCGGAGCCGTCGCTGCCTTGCGAACACAAGGATAACCATAAAGTTACCGATGATGGCCACCACGGCCACCAGAATTTCACACACAGCGTACGGCACAGATAACTGCCTCTCCCCGTGCCCCGTGGTCCGGTTCCCGCAATCGTCATCATGGCCCTGTATGACGACCATACCGGCCATTTACCAATACCAGCACTCACTCACATTGTTGGCAAAAACTAACGGTCTTTCCTTATTTCACAACACACAACTCTCCGTATTGTAACTCACTGTGTGGACACTTTCTCTTCAAATGCTTCTGAACCTGTAGTGCGTGCTTAGTAACGCCAGTGTATTAGAATGTAGATAATATTTGATATATGGCTTTACTCCCACACTACACGTCTATCTGATGATGCCAAGCTCCACAAACACAGAAGTCATCATATATTTAACACGACCGATGTTAGCAAAAGAGATTGAAAGATAAGATTCCAGGCTGAGTTATTTCTTCGTCTTCTCAGCGAAACTAACGTACATTTCCGTACAAAATTGAAGCTTTCGAATTTTATTTAAAACGTATACTCGTTATGTCATAAATAAATTAAAACAAACTTCAACTTTTTGCACGTCTGTCGAAAGATTTGATTTTAAAATTCTTGACTACACGCTTACGGTCATGAAACATCACATTCATTACTAATAAATAACAAATTCGGAATGATGAATCACATAGATTTAATACAAGAATTAGTTTTATGTCGCAAATTTTACCAGAATGTAAAGTAATAGTTTTTTTTTTTTTTTTTAATTAATTGTGTTTAGTTTCGCTTCATAAAAACTGTTTCAACAACTTCCACAACAGAAACTCAACACAACAGCCATGAACACATCACTGCAGTAAAGTTGTTAATAACATAAAATCATTTTTCTTCCGAGGAACACAGAAACCACTTAACAATAAACAAGTTAGCTAAGGTGCTCTAAGCTTCTCTACACTTTGAATGTTATTCTTACACAACGAGAAAATAATGATTTTTAAAAGCGCTGCTGGTTGACCCCCCCTGAATTCCAGTCTTCTGAACGCTCCAGGCAGTCAGTTGTCACTCACATCACCCCTTTTTTTAAAGGAAGGAAACTGTGCAAAGGAAGGGGAGGGGAGGGGAGAACCACGGAGTTCAATGAAGCATTTCCTGTCCCCCCTAACAACGTCACAATGGAGCTTTACTTGCTGACCTTGGATATATGCATGCTTTTAATATATACGTAGACAAGAGAGGAGGGGGAGGAAACTAAAAATAAAAATCACAACAAAAGCTGCAATGACAACACTTCCAACACTTGCCGAGTCCTGAGTTCGTAACCGGAACTGTTTTCCACTGATGTGTTCACACTCCTTCAAAGGGGTTTTCCTCTCAGCAAAGTCATTCTCGGAACTAAGAAAGCTTTTGTTTGGGAAGGGACCCCGCCGAAAGCCAAAGTAAAAAGATGCTTCCTGAAGATTAGTGTCTCGTGTTCGAAGGCGAGAAAAACGCGTGCAAGGGGACTGCAGCACTTCAGACGCGTGTTTGACCAATGGCTGGTATGGTATCCCACTGCTGAAAACGAGCGCCGCGCCGTCGAAAACTTACTCATGCGGGATTGCCCGCAAGTGCTGCCAACCTGCGGAAAGAAAAAGTGCCATTCCATTGTAAAGCTGAGAAATCCTATCATTTTCTCAGGAAACGTACTGCTCTTTTAATGTAACTGTAAAGCACAGCGTAGGCGAATTTCGTAGAATTTTCGTTTAGTAATTGAGAGGCTTCGATTTGTGTTCGAATTACGATCCGAAGATTTTTCAGGATTGTTCTCAATTTCACTAGGTGAATACTGAAAGTTGTACATTTAATACAGTGGTTCAGATTAACTTCCTTGGAAAATTTTCTTCCCTTGTCGGTAATGTGTCAGTACAAAACGGCCTAATAGCTGGATACGAAACTTGTTAAATAAGAAAGAAAGAAAATATTTAACCTAGTTTATTAATTATTTTGTTTATAAACATCCAGATATAACCAATTTACACTAAGGAAGTCGTGGGTTCGATTCCCACTGCCGACCATCCTGGCTGGTGTTTTCCAGGGTTTTCCTCAGTCCTTCCAGGCAAATGCCGCAATGGTACCTAGTAAACAGACCCTGGCCGATACCTTCCCAAACCCTTTCCATTGTTGTTGTTGTTGTCGTTGTTAGATATCCAGTGTAAAATGGCCTCTGAGCTGTATCTGGTGATTGTTAAATAAATAAATAAAAATAAAATAAACAAAAAAATAAAATAAACAAAAAATAAATTAAATGAAATCTGTCAGTTTAACGTCCCACGATTATGCCCGTCGAGCTAAATGAAACGGATGGAAGAGTTGGTGGGATGGGAATGTGGGACGAAACGGGAGTACCCCACGACTTATTTGGCCGGGGATCGAAGCAAGGTAAGCGCTGTAGCCAGCTGAAGTGAAGGGGGGCGATGCAACCATATTATAGTTCATTTGCCAGTTTACCGTGAAAATTTTAGGGGGGCAGCCAAAATTTAGGGAGAGGCCGCCCCCCCTAGACCGCGATGGATACGGGCCTGTCTACCACTGAGCCACAGTGTTCCCCAACAATTAAGAGTTTCTATCACTGCGAAATTAAAATACCGCTAATTTTACAGTAATTATGTGATATCTTCAAATAGATAAAAGATAATCGAAAAGTGGATCAAGACCTCCCTAGACGATGTTATTTTGCATGAGGTACAGTTATCACGAGTCACGTAGTACCTTTCCGTTTGCAGTTATTTAGAAACGCGAAAATAAATACCGGGTTTCTGAATGGCTGGAAATCGAAAGCAGATAAATGAGTCATGATAACGATATCTCACGCAGAATAATATTGTCTAGGGAGGTCTTGTTTCACTTTTCGATTATCTTTTATCTATTTGAAGATATCACATAATTATTGTAAAATTAGCGGTATTTTAATTTCGCAGTGATGAGTCCTCTTAAGAAGTCAAACACCAATTTGAAAAGAAATGAAAGTTGGTTTGTACTATATTTAAGGGTACTACATTGACATTCGCCTGATGGAACTGAGGGAGAAACTGAAAAATCCTCAGTCAGGATTCGAACTCGGATTCTCCTGATTAAGAAGCAAGAATGCTAACTATCAGTCTATAATTGAGCGATTCTAGAATTCTCACCTGTTGAACGCTTGGACAATCGACTATGAGTTTCATCCTAGTTGCATTACGAGGGTTTCGTAGTGCATACAATGGCGTAGGTAAGGAGGTTTCCGGATTTTTAACCACCCTTGAGCAAGATACTATGCGTAGGCAAACAATATTTCCATTATGAAGATATGTATACAGACACCTAGATTGATACGAACTTGCCAGGGGCCGCGGTGGTTCAGTGGTAGAGCGTTCACCGCGGGTGCTTGGGGTCCCGGGATCGATCCCAGCCCCCACCAAGTGAACCTTGTGGTGGACAAACACCGTGTGCGTGGGTTTTCTCAGTGTTCTCCCAGTTTTTGCATTCCACCAATTCATTCATTGCTCATCATCACCATCTCCTTTAGCCCAACCGGCATAACTGTGGGACGTAGAACTCAGTGATTTCATTTTATTTCATTTCACAAACTTGCCAGCTTGAACCGTCCATCTGATGAAATTCTGTACGCCACTGGGTAGGCAAACATTTTATGTAAAGTTTTGAGCAGTCCTTATCATTCTGTTTTACATTTTATTTTATTTTTTTTCTTCCTTTGACTCGGGGGAAGGTAAGATCACAAACAGAATACACAGCTTCGCTCTATCTTGTATAGTCATCGAGAAAAGATAATATTTTCTACAGATATTCAGAATATAAAATATTCTATTTTCTTTTGTTGTTGTCTGTATGTAAATGTAACAATGTACTTCACCATTTAAATATGGATTAATCATATTTATACTATCAAGACTTTCGAGGTTCATACAAAAGCAGGCAAACATTTTGTCTGCAAGTAAAAGTAGAAAATAACAACTGTGAACAGTTTGCTGTGTGGAAAGAGAGCATAACAGAGTTATCTTTTGGTGATGTGGATAATGTTTTCCCAGTCGGTTCGAAAAATTTTACGCTGTTGTTCTCTACAAGAAATGTATCTGTTTCTATCTCATCCTGTGATCATTCGTTTCATCAGTTAATTCATCTGTATTTATTCGAGTACGAAAAAAAAAAAAAAAAAGACGTTTGTTACTAATCATATAAGATCTTTTATTGTAGTGACGAACATTCAAGAAATTAAAAATAAAAAATTATGAAGGTATATTTCTGTCCATTGTATTGTATGGATGTTAAAGTTGTTCCCTTCACAGAGGGAGCAGAGACTGAGCATTCTTGAGAAAATTTGGGGCAAAATAAATTTGGCGCAATAAGACGTCAATTTGGTCGAATTTACAAAGGTAAACAATGCGAAATTGGACAACAGCAACAGGAGAAACAATATCGTCAGGATTAATGTCAGCTACGAGACTAGAAATATGGTTTTAAATTCGAGACCAGACCAAAAGCGTGACAAGTCTCGTCTCGTTTTCGATACGAGACGAGAGATTTCACTAGTTTCGGGGTCAACACTAATCCAAATAATTCTTAGATCTCAAACACGGTTTTAGTGTACATGATTCATAGTATAAAAGCTATAAATTAATGACTAGATTGTACGTACATAATGAAGAGCATTTATCTACGTTTAGAGATAACAAAAGGTCGTTACACAATGTACACTCATGTCCAAAATGATTGTCGCATATCTATAACTGTCTTCTTGTAAGAATATAATGTGATAATGATATTGCAGGGCACATTTAATACTGTTACTATGTGTATAATCGGGAAATGTATATTTGCGGTAATTTTCATAGGAAAAGAATTATAAATACCAAAATTAGAACCAGTAAAAAAATGTTGCTAAATGGACAAAAAAGATTTATTTTCGTTTTATTATTCTTATTTACTGCTCTTTTGACATGAAGTTTGCCACATACATGTCTTTGCGGATTATACACGTACTAACATTATAAGAAATACTGGGCAAATTCGTTATCAAATTACATTCCTACTACAATATATTTATAGACATGCGACAATAATTTTGGACATGAGTGTACACCATAATATACTCCATATGGTTTAAATGTTCGCTATCACACACTTCGTGAGGTCTCTTGACGTAAAAGGATTTTGAGAACGTTTAAATGAGGGCTTCTAGTATTATCCTAACAATCAAAATAGATCACGTGATGCAATACTACAGATTCTCTTATTTACGGAGTAAGATAGATCATAGATACTATATCATAAATCATAGACTTATGGAGAAAAAGAGAATCAAAGACAATTAATAAGAGCCCATGCTCTAACAACACCATAAAAAGCTAGTCAGAGATGTTCAAAAGATGACAGTTGAGCTCGTCTTACCTCGAAAATGCCTCGTGAAACTCACGTCTCGTCTCGAAAGTGAATTTGTTTCTTTTGGAACAGCTTGGTCTCGTCTTGAAACTCGTTACGAGAATTCTTTGATTTGAATTGTAGCCTCTTTCAAGTGCTTCCTCTTTTTTCTTCCACCGTACCTTTTATCAAGCCTCTCAGTATAGCGTTTTAAAAATCATTTGTCACCCAATGTCCCTACCAATTTATCTTCTTTTTAATTACACCTAAAGCTGTACTTTTCTTTAATAGTACTCCTAGCACTTCGTCATTCGTTTTCCGTTTGTACCAACTTTTTTTCAATTTTTCTCTACACCCATATTTCAAAATCCTGCAGTCATTTCTCGTTGTTTTTGTGTAATGTCACCTTTTCATTCAATTCAATACTACACACGAAAGTTTTCATGAGTTTTTTGCCTGACTCTCCATTTTTAACCTTGGGGCCGCGGTGACTCAGTAGTAAAGCGTTCACCTATGGTGCGTGAGTTGTTGGTTCGTTCCCAGCTCACGCCAAGTTAGCTTCGTGGCGGACAAATACCGTGTGCCTGGGTTTTCTCGTTTCCTCCCACTTTCTTCAATCTACCATTTCCTTCATTTCTCATTATCACCGTCTCCTTTAGCCTAGCCCACAAAACCATGAGACGTAAAACTTAAAATATTTAATTTCATTTCAGATTTTCCATTTTTAACCCCACAAACTAGTCCTATCTTTGCTTTTCTGTAGGAATGCGCACGAGTCGAGTCGAGTCGAGACTTAAGCCTGTCTTGACTCGAAAATATGTTTCTGTCTCGACTCGAATTCGAGACGATATGTCTCGAAATTCGAGTCGAGATAGAATATACGAGACGAATAAAATATACGCACACATCAACTAGGAGTGAAGTTCAATATGTCATGAACAATCCATATATTTTTTTTTATTTTGGGTAGTAAGTAGTTTATTGTTTTATAAGTTAGTTTTTAAAAAAATCTTTTAAAAAAATACCTATCTATAGAAGTGAAAGGTACCTATCTGTACAAATTCTTGCCATCCAAGTAGCCATTTATTGTAATATACTATGTAAAATAGTCTCGTATCATTATATGTGATGTACAATAAATGTTACATTACGTATTATCCGTAACTCGTGATATGCTACAACATATTAAAGCCTCAAAATATTTGGGGAAGCGAATAATCCAGTAGTTATGTAGCCCTATTGCGTTCATTCGAACGAAAACACAAAATAATTATAACTACGCTAAATTACTATAGACTGCCAATTGCTCATTCAGAGAATTTATGAAGTTTACTTTATCGCAGTAGTTTTATACAAACTAGATATAGCCTACGGATAATACTTTTAAACAAACTAGATAATTAAACATTATTATTATATTTAAAGTACAATCAAATATCACGACGTTATTAGTTCTATTTAACTGAATTGAACTGAAAATTAAATCTTGATCTCGAAAGATTAAGTTTATGCGTTCTTTACCTTTCTAATGGCTGGTTGTCACGTCACATTAATATTGTAGCTGTCATAAAAAATGTATATATAAAAAAAAACTTGCAACCCTACTATATTTCTCCATGTAAACATAGTCTTGAAAGGGACATGCAACATTTTTTCCCATCTTGCAAGGAGTTAAACCATGTGCAACTTTCTGGGACGTCTTGCTTGTTACTTGCTATCGCCCTCCCGCTGACATAAAGGAAAAAAAACAGTTTCGCCGCTTCCGAAACAACGGATTCTTTTGGACAAGGAAGGGAAGTGGGCCAAAATACACGTTTTTAATGAGGAGGTTCACTGTTTATCCACTAGAGTGCAGTGCTGCATGGATGGAGATACCTTAACTGCTTTCATGAAGATGTAACGTCTAAACAGTAAATACAAAGATCTGGTTGGAAGTTTTTATTTTTTTATTTTTTATTTTTATGACAGCTACAAGATTCATGTAGCGTGACAATGTGCCTTAAAGTAATAAATGATGAAAATGGTTTCGGAGGTGTTTCTGAGTAAATACTTTCTTCAAAATCATATTAAAAATTGTAGAAAGATTTTCGAGACATTCGAGTCGAGTCGAGATTTTTACGAGCAGTTTTGACTTAAAAATTCGAGTCGATAAATAGGTTTGTCTCGAATTTTACAAAGTATGTCTCGACGCGAGTCAAGTCGAGATTCGAGAGATGTCTCGACTCGTGTGCATCCCCACTTTTCTGTCGTGATCCTTATATTTGTGAATTTCAAAGCGAATAAAATTTGTAGATAAGAGATGTATGCGAAAGAAATATTGAACACTGGTTGTCCTTCCCAATCGTGGATTGTGTTATCTCTCCTCCCTTCCAAGTCATTGCATTTCGATTAATCTTATCTTTATGGCTGGTTGTAGATAGGACACTAATCTTTCGATTGGAGTGGAAAATCCTTCCTATTACAAGACTTTAATCAGTACAAGAATAAATAATATTGACGTTAGAAAGAACAAGTTGTCGATGCATGCATTTCTTCTCGGCCCCTTAAATAGTTCGTTAACAGCTAACGGTAAACACACAAAATCCCTCCAGGAATCAGTATTTACTCTCGGAATCTGTATTTACCAAAAAGCAGGTCAGAAATTGTAAAACAACTGCAAGAACAAACATTTTGCAGTGTTTAGAGAGTTCATCAGAAAGTATTCCATTTGGTCAGTGACATGTGTTTTCTCATTGGCTCTGGCTCGTGAATAATTTTTTATTAACGTTTTCTGTAATCTCTTAATCTACTATATGTACAGGGTGGCCAGAAAATAAGTGTCTTCTGAAAATTTGTTATTTTCATTATACGATGCATGTAATTAATTTATTACAGTGAAACGACTATTAATAGGATCTCACAATGGACAATTTGAATGAAAATATTAAAAATCAAGTATGGACCAGCATTGTGCTACAGCAGAACTTCATGTGAACATCTTCTGAGCCAATCTCACATTTTTTTCTGAGCTAAATGTGAAGTGACGATCGGTTCTAGAAATAACTGTCAAGACCTCGTTCTCACCGGTTGGAATAACAATTTGTGATAGGCCTTGAGGACGCTGGAACACAAGCTCTACGCACTTTTTGTAACCAATTCTGTATCTTTACAACTCAACTGAACGTAACGTTTAATATCGTGAGACAAATTGAGCTCTCTGATGCAATATTAAACCTGGATCATTCTCAGTTGTCTTCTACCAGTGGTCTCTGGGTTTCCGGGTCATGTTAGGTTCGCTCGGGTCTGCCCGGGCATAGGACTGTCCGGATTATAACAGGCAGGTCATGAGTTTGTACGAGTCCCTTGGGTCATGCGTCTTTCTAGTTCACCGGGTCTGGTGGTGATGGCTATGACTGGTTCTGGATCTTCTGGTAACGAAGTTTGTGACCAGTTCCATCACTGGAACTAGGACGTAGCAATCAATAGTGTGTGAAAGCCAAAAGTAAAATGGCTTTGGGGACTAATCTGCTTACAACCCAATTTGAAGGTATAACAACGGGGCAACCGTAGTCCTTACTTGATATAGTTTCGCCTACATAAATTTGGTTTCTCCTGAAAGCCCGCGTACTTCCGATACCCCGTTCAGGCTTTTTATCTAATGTTTCCTTTAAAATCAGATCTGTTTCTTAAAGTGGAATCCTCACCACTACTGGGATCTTTATCCAATAATAACGCTACTTTCCAAGCTAGTCTAGTGACTAGTATGTGCGTTTGGTGCACGGGTGGGACAACTTTGAAATTTAATTGCATTACGGTGCTTGTGAGTCCACCTTAAATATAGGTCTCATTTTGCCTCGGCGCCGCCACATCGTCTTAGGCTTCTGAAACGTCTCTGGATGTTTTCCCAGTTTTCTCGCCAGGTGGCAGCGCAGGATCCGGCCAAAGGGGGCTGTATACATCAGAGTGAGGAGAGCTTTCTTCTTCACGTGGGACCCGAGTAGAGAACATCAAAAGTGGCAGCTGCGGAAGGGTCGGAACCCGTACCGAAGGGGCACCGGAGACCAGGCTCTGGAAGATGAAGTGCATGGAGTGAAACCAAGTGCGACGAGAATTATAGACTCAGTTATTTTGTTGTGAAGTGCAATGGACAGCTGGATGTCATGATAAGTATCCTATCTACCTCATTATACCTGCACAGTCTGTATCCGATACTCATAAGTATTTTTATAAAATATATAGGAAATCTTTAAACCTCGATTCTTATTTAAAAATACTATTGTATACCACCTCACCACTCCACGCGCCATCTGCGCAACTAAGGAATATGCACCCTCACATTTGCTCTAGCGTAAATGCGACGGTGACAGTAGTGAAAATGGATACAGAATTCCGAATAGTTGCGACTATTGAGGGAAGTTACACAGGTAAATTTAAAATTTTATCGCTACAGCCTAAGGGAAGAAATTAATCCATTAGGAAGGTCCCTTCTCCTAATCTGCAAGGATAAAATTCTAACTTTTACTGTTATGACTTCTCTCATGAGAACTAACTCCAAAACTACTGTTATGACTTCACTAACTCCAAAACAACCAACAACTAAATTTTAGGATTTTAAAAGATAGTTGTGTACCCACGAACTGAAATCTTCGTTTTCAAATCTAAACTGAACAATGGTTTTCTGATTTCTGAACCGATAGGCAAAGATACTTCAAAGCAGAAGAAAGCGGAAAATAAGAAGTCTTTCCCGTTTCAGTCATATACGAAACACTTGTTGTGCTTAAAAAGAAAAAAAGAAAGAAAGAAAGAAAAGAAAAGAAAAGAAAAGAAAAGAAAAGAAAAGAAAAGAAAAGAAAAAAATTACGATAATGGATTTTGAAGTCATGATCAAAGAGTAAGTTGAGAAAAAAAAAGAAAGAAAGTGAAAGCTATTATATACGGATAAGAACAAGTACAGTATCAGAAAACAGTGCCCAGACCAATTTCCAAATACAAACAAGATTTCCATCGTCATTCTAATTTCTCTAATAAATATCATTCCATTAATACAACCACGTGAAAAATATCAACAAGATTTTTTAAAAATAAAATCAGAGGGAAACATACTGGATTATTGATTGTGAGGAACTCCATATACTAATTATATTTTACTATTCGAAAGAAAGGATGACAAATACACGTAGGTACATTATTGATTATTAATCTTTATTGGAATACTGCTTCTGCAGGATTTCAACAGGCAATTGCAATTTTTTAAAAAATAATATATGTTTGCATTTTTATATCAAAAGATCCAATATATTTAAATCAAAAATTTTGTTGTTGGCTTTATAACCCAAACTAACACTTAACTCAATATGATGTGCTTATTCCGTAAAATATACGAAAACTCGATTTAGGGGCCGTTCAAAAATTTTGTGACCCCTGATTCAAAAACTAATTCTTGGCCAGTATCCCAATCTTTTGATCCATCTTTTTGAAGATCATTCCTAAAATTCTTGTTAAACTATTGATTAGTTATTTATAACTTGTGCTAATTTGTTTAGTTCTTTGTAATCATTTTCGTTTATCTCTCTTTTGATTGATTTTTGTTTATAACTTGACTGGTTTGGTATATTTTTAGAGGGTGGGAAGAGATTTCAGTAACAAACAAACATTAGCAAGAAAAAAATTCGGAAAAGACTACGAATTTGCCGTGATACAAAATTAATTAAGTAACGCTGACTGTGGTTGTTCACAAGGAAAGAATTGAAGCTGTCTCGTCTCAAAAATGTCTCGTCTCGGATACTGTGCCCATTTTTATTGGAAAAACGAAAAGTCTTGGCTAACTTTAACCCTGGTCGAAGTTCGTACTAATATATTCTGAATCCAAGACGGCTCCACTTTTTTTAAAGAAAGGGTTAGTAAAAGAACCACTTACTGCAGTAAGCAAACATATCCACATTTCGTAATGTTGGAGGAGAGGCAAAAAGCTGAAGAAAACGATTTTTATGATATTTCCACGTGATTATAATACACATGCAAAATTTGTACATGACGTACGGGGATAGAAGGGGGAACTGTTTTGTGTTTTGCACGTTTCCTTTCTGCAGTAAATACATTGTTCAAACGAATTGTGGGTTGAATTGATTCAAGTAAACGACAATGAAATTGATAAACATCCAATTTTAGAAGAAAATTTAGCTGTTAACCCTTGTCCGGGCAAGATATTTTTGTAACGTAGACGGGCAACTGGGCCTTTAACCAACTCTATTAGCCTTACCAACTCGATATGTTCATGACTTTAACTTCGACTAACGATAGAAGAATTCAGAATATTATGTCATCGAAGTATTTTTGGTTATTGGGAAATTCGAAAAAAAAAAAAAAAAATGAAGCTACTGAGCCTGGGAGGCCCCGCTTGCCCGAATATGGCTTAAACATTTCTGAATAATATATGTGAGTTGTGGAACTACAAATTAATCACTCATCTTTTTAATCAGAATGTGTACCGGTAGTCGTTTTTAGATGTTTAGCGATATTTTTGCCATAAAAGTCATCGCTCAGGCCAGACCCGTAGCCAGCCCAAAATTGTAAGGGGGGTCCGGCTGAAGTTAGGAGGGCCCGATCCAGCCATATGATAGTTCATCACCATATTATAGTTCATTTGCAAGCCTACCGTGAAAATTTTCGAGGAGCCAGCAAAAATTTAGGGGGGGCGCCCCCTTAGACCCCCTGGATACGGGCCTGGCTC
Organism: Thermobia domestica; assembly: GCF_964235325.1. NCBI lineage: Eukaryota > Metazoa > Arthropoda > Insecta > Zygentoma > Lepismatidae > Thermobia > Thermobia domestica. The sequence continues at coordinate 1,280,824 of NC_137462.1, read as the reverse complement.
AGACACTCTATTTAATAAAATTCAGGCCACCAGGAACTGTAGTCAGTGAAATCAGTCGCTTTCATTTGAATAATGGAAAACTTGTTAGAGATAGTCGACGAAATTCTTACGATCTCAACAACGTTGTTCACTGTGAAGTTTTCCTCCTTTCAAAGCTTTCTTAATATTATCCCGAATTCCCTCATTGGGCATGAAGAAGTGACCTCTAGCGGGAAAACTAGAAAGTCTCATTTACTGCCGATAGGGAACTCGTCCGGGACAAGTCTCCTTTCTACAGTAAACGAAAAATTGAAGGCGTTGCGATGTCCATTGTTATTGATGGGACAAGTGTTATTTCGGGGCTAAACTGTGCATTGACATATTACAAAACCATTGAAAATGTTGGACATGTTTACTTTCTGCAGTAAGTGGTTCAAAATTGCACCTACATTACACATTGGGGGTATATTCAGAACTTACAGTAAAACTATTAATTAAAATTAAATCAATACTGACCTCGTTTAGTTTCCTGCACAGGACGGACCCACTGAACTTGCGAACATCTTAAGTGTAACGAAATTATAAGGACAAAGTAAAAATAACAAAAAATATATATATTCTATAGAAAACAAACCAATAACATTTTATTCGAACGTAAAAAAATGGAAGGAAAGAAATTCAAACGAACGTTCACCTTGAATATTATTTTCTACTATTTTTGCTAATGGACAAAAGGGAATTGTTTTAGAACTATTTTGTAGATTTGGTGACAACTGGCTCCCAAGTTATCTGAATGACCAAAAAAGAATCTTAAAATATTTGTGTAACTAAATTGTCTAAGTATGTGCATAGTTGTTTCCAGGGTCATTAGAAAACAGGGAATATGGTAACTCCAAAACTCAAGGTATATAAATTAATGTAAATTGCCTAATATAAAAAGGTCCGGAATAGGACAGGGAGGTATTTTGGCTCGGACCGTAAACAGCAGTCAGCATCTCACAAGAAATGTTCTGTCGCTTGAATAATAATAATAATAATAGTAATAATAATAATAATAATAATAATAATAATAATAATAATAATAATAATAATAATAATAATAATAATAAGAAGAAGAAGAAGAAGAAGAAGAAGAAGAAGAAGTTGGAAACAAGATTATTGGTGCTATTGAGCGAGGATCCTTTAAATACATGTAAGTTGTATTTTTATTAATGTCTACCAAAAACTGTCAGCAATAAATTCCAATGATTAAATTTTGGTCTTCCGAATAATAGCACAAAGAGTAGACATTTGTATTTATTTGATTTTTTTTTCTTTTTTTTCTTTGTAGCATTATCTGATTTATATAACTAACTAACTCTATGGCCTACGGAACCCAGAGATTCAATGCCGCGTTCACAAAAGATCTCCACTGACTTCTATCCTTAGCCAACTGGATCCAGTTTCTACTTTGGATTCCTATTTCTCCGAGATCCATCTTAATATTGTCCTCCCTTCTGCGCCTAGGTCTTCCTAATGGTCGTTTTCCGATTGGTCTTCCAGTCAAGACTTTGAAAGAGTTTCTACTTTCTTCCATTCTAGCTACATGACCTGCCCACCTAAGCCTCCTAGACTTGACGACCCTAACAATGTTGGGTAAACCATATAAATTATGTAGTTCCTCGTTATGAAGTTTCCGCTATTCCCCATTCCCGTTCCTCTTGGGTCCGAATATTCTTCTCAGGATCTTGTTCTCAAATACTTTCAATCTATGTTCTTCCCTCAGTGTAAGCGACCATGTTTCGCAACCATACAGAACAACAGGCATGATTATCGTTTTGCATATTTTAAGCTTCAAATTCCTCGACAGAACTCGCGACGACAAGAGATTTTGAACCGAATAGTAACACGAACTCCCTGATTTTAGTCGACATTTAATTTCTTCGTGGATATGATTTTCGTCTCTTAATATTGATCCTAGATATTTGAAAGTATTCACTTTACCAAAAGTATTGTTTGATATTTTAACGCATCCATAATTATTCTATCTGATTCATATTGTCTTTTTATAAGTATTTTAAAGTTTTGTAAATAAAGCTCTGTAACTCATAAAAAAAAAAAAAACTACTGTTTGCTTTATTTTAGTTACCCTAAAACTATACTGTATAAATTAAGGCAGAGGTGAGATTACTTGTTCCTTCACCCAGTTTGCTTTTCCATAGTCAATAGAAATATTTAAGGTTATAGATTAGCAACTATTTAAACATAAGGTAAAGCGTTAGGCAAGGAAGAGTTTAATGGAAACTATTGATTCTGTTCAGTAAACAAGAAATTCACATCATAGTCGCTAAAGCAAAACGACTCCATATTTTGGAGCACGAAATTGCAACTACAAAACATCGCCTTCTGAAGCCGTTTACATTAATTTTTTTGTGGGTACTGCGACCTGTTTCCGTAGAAAAATAATTTTCTTATTCGATAGAAGAGTCTTATCCACAAGTTCCCAGTAACTCACTTTCGCAAAGCACCCATACACAAATATGCCTATGTTATTAGTATGTTTATTTACTTTTGAGTTTTACGTCGAATGGCTCCACCTGAGGAATTCAGTAGTGCAGCAATTGAGCTGCATTTAAAGTGCGCAAGGTGACTCTCAAAGATAGTGGGGTATCCTCTTATGTAGCGATGCGCACGAGACAAGATTCGTGACTGTTTCGTCTCAGAAATATGCTGTAAAAGTGATGTCTCGACTCGAAAAATGTATATTACTCTATTGGAAGAGCCGCGTCTCGACTCGAATTTTGTCAGGAAAATCCTGTCTCGACTCGTCTCGTGTGCATCCCTATTCTTATGAAAAATACAAGAAATTAAAAGACTATGTTGCACACATAGACAGCCGCTGAGTGGGAAAAAATGAAATCTTTAAGTTTAACGTCCAACGATTATGTCCTTTAGGCTAAGGGAGACGAAGATTAAAGCAAGTGAATGATCATGGAAGAATTGGTGGAATGAAAAGGTTTGAGGACACGAGAGTACCCCGAGAAAATTCACACACACGATGTTGTTCACGATGTTGTGGTTACTTGGTCGGGGATCCAACTACGGACCCCCAGCACTACAGATAAGCACGCTACTACTGAGCCACCTTGCCTCCAGCCGCTGAATGAGTCCAGTCGGTACACTTGCACCACATTAATACAAAAGTAAGATTGAAATTACACTTTCCGTAATCCCTTTCATAAAACGCATTTAATCTGAAAATGTGATTTTAATTTTATATCAAGTTCAGACTCTTTCCTGGTTGTGAAAATATAAATGACCAATCAAACGAAGCGATTCTTTTTTAGTCAGTGAACCATTGAGAGTAGTTCCGAGAGATGAAAGAACCGTTTTGTCCAATGCTATTGCTAACTGAACGTTTGTCGCACTCTTTTGATATAGAGATGAAGGTGGGCGAGGGTTTTTGGTGAGAAAAGGAATCCTAGAAATCCGGGGCATCCGTTTCTCAGAGAGACAAGCAGGAAAAGCAAACGATCAGATGAATCAGATTCGGAATCTCGCTCAACAGGTGGAGCAGGAGGAGGAAGAAGGTCGCAGCAGTGTTGCCCACTACTAAAACAACTCTTTAAAAGCAAAAATCTTCGCCAATTTCTATGAAGTTTTGTTTCTCTCTTTCAAAAATCTTAATATTCAACTTGAATGTTCAAATACGCGATATGCATAGAACATTCATAAATCTATTAAATGTTGGCAATCCAGATTAAAAATAAGTTTTACAGTTTGTTAGAGCTGATGCTCTGATTGACGGTGAAAAGAAATTGCGTGCTATCTTGATAGTTTATAACCTTACAATAGACATGAAGATGTACACTACCGTTCCAAACTTTTAGAACACGCTGGATTTTTGTAAACATGTACTTTAATCCAATAATTTTAGCACGACAACTTTACAGCCCTGCATCAGATGTACACTTATGCCAAAAATTATTGTCGCATGTCTATAAATATGTTGTTGTAGGAATATAATTTGATAATGAATTCGCCCGGTATTTCTTATAATGTTAATATGTGTATAATCGGCAAAGACGTGTATATGGCAAGTTTCATGTTAAAAGAGCAGGAAATAAGAACAATAGAACGAAAATAAAACTTTCTTGCCCATTTAACAACATTTTGTTTTACTCATTCTAACTTTCGTATTTATAATCCTTTTCCTGTGAAATTGACCACAAATATACATTTCCCGATTATACACATAGTATCAGTATTAAAAGTAACCTGCAAAATCATTATCAAATAATATTCTTACAAGAAGACAGTTATAGATATGCGACAATCATTTTTGGACAGTGTACTTCTGCCTATAGCATAGAATTTGACGACAGTTGAATTGAGGTCTGAGAGGTACTGCAGATAATATATCAAATTCTAATTCTTAAAACTAAAGCCAAAAAAGGATATTTCATATAGATATTGCATAGTATAAACAAAAGTGTGGAAAATAATAGTTTTGTTTGCGAAGTGTAGACACAGAGGGTCAATGCAATGATAAAAATTTGAAAGAGAAAGTAGTTTTCCAAATTTTGCAGTTCTTTATAGCTTGTTGATACTGTAATATCCTATGTGATGTCGTAAACAAGCAATTCCACGCATCAATGTTTACAAACACCACCAGAGGGACCTATAATCACATGCAGACGACGGCTTCTGGCCCCTCCCATGGAGCAGAAGACGACATCGGAGCAGCAGCGCCACCGCCACCCAAAAGGACCCTATAAATTGGATGGACGAAGGCAACTCGATACCAGTTTTCTGGTGACCCTCCTTTAGTCTGCTACGGGGCTCTTGGAATAACCTAACCCCAGGCCTCTAGTCTGATACGGGACTACGCCTATCCTATCTCCTGGCTTAGCCTGCTACGGGGCTCTGTCTGGGAATCCTAACCTCAGCCGCTTAGCCTGCTACGCGGCTCTGTTGGCCACTTAACCCGCCTCTGCTTTCTACGGAGCATTGATTCCTTAATTCCACTCCTCTTAGCCTGCTACGGGGCTCTGTTGGAGATCCTGTCTACGACCTTACGGTCAAAGACCACCTATAACTAACCTTTAATTTTAGAGAGATTAATTTGTACAGAATTTTGTGAAAATAGTAGTAGTAGTCCCCCCGTTATATCTCGCCGAGTCAGCAAAAATTTTCTCGATTCTGATTGGCTGAGAGAGGTCACGTGACGTTAGGCCCCGCCCACGCGGGAAATTCAAATTTTTAGGTCACGTGGTATGACGTCATGAGTCACCCTGCGGGGAAATCCCTCACCCGGGATTTTTGAAATTTGTTCCCTTTTACGGGTAAGATGTGTGTTTTGATTGGTTGATAGCTGTCACGTGATTTTAGACCCTGCGATATTTGAAATTCGTTCCCTTTTACGGGTAAGATGAGTGCTTTGGTACCACGATGATGATTGGCTGACAGAGATCACGTGATCTTAGGCCCTGGGATTTTTAAAATTCGTTCCCTTTTACGGGTAAGATGAGTGCTTTGGTACCACGATGCTGATTGGCTGATAGAGGTCACGTGATCTTAAGCCCTGTGACTTTTGAAATTCGTTCCCTTTTTACGAGTAAGATGAGTGCTTTGGTACCTCGATTCTGATTGGCCGACAGAGGTCACATGATCTTAGACCCGCCACACGGTGAACAGAATACGTGGGAAAACTCCTCACTCATTTGTTTCCATTTTACGGGTAAGATGATTGCTTTGGTACAATACGAAGCAAAAAACCTGCAACATGAAAGTTTAAGTTCATTGTGAAACTACGCCAACAACATAGGCAACCAACCTAACGTCTTTGTGGCACTAATCACGCCAGGATAACCTTCGGCTTCGCCCCCCTGCACACTTCGTTTGGAGCAAGAAATGCATAGACCACGTGGCTACAAACAACAAATTTCTCACAAGATGGAGTAATAGATTGAGGTTCTTCTCATTTCTCTTCTCATTTTACATCCTCAGTTTTAAAGAGAGAGAAAGAGAAAAAGGTCAACGTGATAAAAACTAAATAAAGAGGAATATGTGAAATATAAAGGAAAAGAAAACGTGCGCATATATTGACAAATGACACATGCACTTCAAAGGAGACCATCTCAAATTTTGTTATGAACCATATATAATAACTGTGAGAATCAGCAAACCACAAAGACATAATTACACACAGTAAGTGTTATACAACACATATTTATTTAAACAAATAAAAATGCTTGCAGAAAGCTGAAGATGTCTTTAAAATCTCAACCTTAACTGAAACAAGAGATTACTTCTCTATTGTTTTTCTTCGTAGCATCCATCTAAATGGAGAAATGAGAAAGAGATAACATCTTAAGAGATTCGCACGTATACAATATCGGAAACTGCTAAATGGAAAAAAGTACCGTCTTTGGCTGGGACTCGAACCCAGAACCTTAGTGTTAGAAATCCAACACTCTACCGATGTAGCTAGTCTGACATTAATACCCTGTTCCTCCATCATTACCTATGAAAGATGGAATGGAGTCTGCAGAAAACTACGTCTAACATGTCCACGACAGACCGCCTATAACCTATGTCTAATTGGTACTTAAAAAAGCTAGTTCTGCACGTGCATAGAAAAGTAAAATCAAATGAGTAGTTAGTACACATCACTTTGTCTGTCTCACTCTATCTCTGACTATAGAAATAGAGGAAGAAGAAAAAAATATAGAGGTTGAGAATACAGAAGAACAAGCAAAAATATAAGTTGCAGGAAAATGAATATCAAGGAGAGAGAGAGAGACATAGAGACAGAGAGAAAAATAGAGGGAACGGAGCAAAGATTTAATATACATCGGAAAAGAAGATTCACAACTGTGCTATACATTTAATGTATTGAATACTCTGCAGGCCTGTATCCACGGGGGGCTAGGGGGGCCGCCCCCCATAACTTTGGCTGGCCCCAATAAAGGTTTTACGATAGGCTTGCAAATAAACTATAATATGGTGATGAAGTATAATATGATTGGGTCGGGCTCCCCCTAACTTCGCCCCCCCCCTAAATTTGTGGGCTGGCTACGGGCCTGATACTCTGTTTCTTCTAAATTGCTTGCTAGATGACAAATATTAATTTGTAAAAACGTAGCAAATGCCCGCGTTGTCTTGTTTTCTTACTATTTCAGTAATAGTGGAAAACGTGGTTTATGCAACATAATAAATTACTAATTTTCCCACAACAACCATGTAGATGTTGTTGATGATTTTGAGTTTAACGTCCGTTCAGCAGCGAGATTATATGAGACGTTGACCTACTTATTAACGTGGGATCCGAACCATATGAGCTGCTGCCGGGAATCGAAGCAACCATGTACTGTTGGTAAGAAATTTCTAAGCAAAAGAAAAAACTGATCAGCAAAATACATAAAACGATAGTCCTGCAAACTATTACTTAAAGAGAATTTATTGTAAAATCAATACATCCATGTGGCGGTATATAGTCGTAAAGTGATTAGAAAACTTAATATTAAACTGTCGATCACATTGTTTTACTTATTTGAATTCAATGTCGTATAGATTCGGTTTTAGCTCTAGATTTCAGCGTTCTCACTTCGATTCTTAACTTGTTGGAAATATGCATTAATCGAAATTATAAAAACATACGAAATTTAACTAGCTAAAAGAAGAGAATAACATAAAAATCCGGATTAGAGTATGTCGTCGCCAACATGTGCTTTTATTTCAGGGAGCATAAAGTCGGGAAGATCAACATTTTTTTTACCATTAAATCGGCCTATAATTCGATGGATACCACCTAACCTGCAGTCTCGCATATCCATCCCCAACAGTGAATCGTCACATGACCCATTCGCGCTGAACGGGCCATATATTGTGGATCAAACCGTCTTCCAGATGGGCGATACACACGTGTTGGCCCAAAATTTCCAGTGGAAAATATTTTTTTCATCTGTAAAGACAACAGTGTCCCAGTGACAAGTAATATTTAGCTCTGCAAACGCCAGTCTATCGACTTTGTGATCTTCTGTCAATCTCTCCTTAACAGCAGCCCGGAAGGACCTTAAGCCTGCGGCCCGAATTCGCCGTCGGACTGTAGTTACATAACCTGGAAAGGCGGTAGACTGTTGCAGTTTTCGGGCACACATGAAAGGCTGTCGACAGCATTGATCAACTAATCGTTGGTCTTGTGTCGGTGAGGACACTCGTGGCCGACCACTTCCAGATTTTCGAGTTAGGCTTCCAGTTTCCTCATATTTTTTCCACCACCTGAACGCTGTTGCACGATGCACGCCTAATCGAGCGCCTGCTTCAGGAACACTCAATCCAGCATGTTCAATTAGAGCGATAACACTCTCGCGTACAGAATGATCATATTGCGCCATCCTTACACACCAAAGTAAAAGTGCTAGAAAGTCTTTGAATATAGGATAATGCAACATATTGCTATACATGACGTCGTATTATGAAAGGCATGCGTAGAAGAAGTAGATGTGCCTGTAATCAACTGTTGTTGCACGCAAAAATACTCACTCACTGTTAGTAACAAAATATTTTCCATTTTTTTAAATCCAATACATTAGAATATAGTAGCAGTTACTATTTTTTAAGAACATAACTTCCAGCGAGTGGTGGGCATAAACAAAAACTCGTAACTATGCAACAGTTAACTTCCATCAAAACCCACGAAGCACTTTACAGATTTAATCTGATTTATTTGTGCAATTTAGATACATATAAGATTACAACTTGTCCGGGAAATTTGTTTATACTCGTCTAAAACAGTTCTATTCTATTATTCGCCACTCGTATACATTATATGACAAACAACAAAACAGAAACAAGTAAAGTGCAAATACTATAGACAATATTTATCAAAACGTACTAGAGGATTAAGATATAGCCGAGCGGTTTAGTAGAGTAGTCCACTACCTCCGCCTTCTCGTGTTCAAACCCACCTGAGGTTTGTGTCTATTCTCTGTTTTTTTTCTTGTGCTTTCACAACGAACGTTTTTTCTATAATTTCTATAAGCTATGACTTGCAAACCCTAAAGAAAATACACATGTTTATTGTAATACTCTAATCCGGATTTTTATGTTATTCTCTTCTTTTAGCTAGTTAAATTTCGTATGTTTTTATAATTTCGATTAATGCATATTTCCAACAAGTTAAGAATCGAAGTGAGAACGCTGAAATCTAGAGCTAAAACCGAATCTATACGACATTGAATTCAAATAAGTAAAACAATGTGATCGACAGTTTAATATTAAGTTTTCTAATCACTTTACGACTATATACCGCCACATGGATGTATTGATTTTACAATAAATTCTCTTTAAGTAATAGTTTGCAGGACTATCGTTTTATGTATTTTGCTGATCAGTTTTTTCTTTTGCTTAGAAATTTCTTACCAACAGTACATGGTTGCTTCGATTCCCGGCAGCAGCTCATATGGTTCGAATTCCACGTTAATAAGTAGGTCAACGTCTCATATAATCTCGCTGCTGAACGGACGTTAAACTCAAAATCATCAACAACATCTACATGGTTGTTGTGGGAAAATTAGTAATTTATTATGTTGCATAAACCACGTTTTCCACTATTACTGAAATAGTAAGAAAACAAGACAACGTGGGCATTTGCTACGTTTTTACAAATTAATATTTGTCATCTAGCAAGCAATTTAGAAGAAACAGAGTATCAGGCCCGTAGCCAGCCCACAAATTTAGGGGGGGGGCGGCCGAAGTTAGGGGGAGCCCGACCCAATCATATTATACTTCATCACCATATTATAGTTTATTTGCAAGCCTATCGTGAAACCTTTATTGGGGCCAGCCAAAGTTATGGGGGGGCGCCCCCCCTAGCCCCCCGTGGATACGGGCCTGCAGAGTATTCAATACATTAAATGTATAGCACAGTTGTGAATCTTCTTTTCCGATGTATATTAAATCATTTGCTCCGTTCCCTCTATTTTTCTCTCTGTCTCTATGTCTCTCTCTCTCTCCTTGATATTCATTTTCCTGCAACTTATATTTTTGCTTGTTCTTCTGTATTCTCAACCTCTATATTTTTTTCTTCTTCCTCTATTTCTATAGTCAGAGATAGAGTGAGACAGACAAAGTGATGTGTACTAACTACTCATTTGATTTTACTTTTCTATGCACGTGTAGAACTAGCTTTTTTAAGTACCAATTAGACATAGGTTATAGGCGGTCTGTCGTGGACATGTTAGACGTAGTTTTCTGCAGACTCCATTCCATCTTTCATAGGTAATGATGGAGGAACAGAGTATTAATGTCAGACTAGCTACATCGGTAGAGTGTTGGATTTCTAACACTAAGGTTCTGGGTTCGAATCCCAGCCAAAGACGGTAGTTTTTTCCATTTAGCAGTTTCCGATATTGTATACGTGCGAATCTCTTAAGATGTTATCTCTTTCTCATTTCTCCATTTAGATGGATGCTACGAAGAAAAACAATAGAGAAGTAATCTCTTGTTTCAGTTATGGTTGAGATTTTAAAGACATTTTCAGCTTTCTGCAAGCATTTTTATTTGTTTAAATAAATATGTGTTGTATAACACTTACTGTGTGTAATTATGTCTTTGTGGTTTGCTGATTCTCACAGTTATTATATATGGTTCATAACAAAATTTGAGGTGGTCTCCTTTGAAGTGCATGTGTCATTTGTCAATATATGCGCACGTTTTCTTTTCCTTTATATTTCGAATATTCCTCTTTATTTAGTTTTTATCACGTTGACCTTTTTCTCTTTCTCTCTCTTTAAAACTGAGGATGTAAAATGAGAAGAGAAATGAGAAGAACCTCAATCTATTACTCCATCTTGTGAGAAATTTGTGGTTTGTAGTCACGTGGTCTATGCATTTCTTGCTCCAAACGAAGTGTGCAGGGGGACGAAGCCGAAGGTTATCCTGGCGTGATCAGTGCCACAAAGACGTTAGGTTGGTTGCCTATGTTGTTGGCGTAGTTTCACAATGAACTTAAACTTTCATGTTGCAGGTTTTTTGCTTCGTATTGTACCACGATGTTGATTGGTTGATAGAAATCGCATAATCTTACACACCCACCCCAATGCTAGACATTCAGAGTGCTATGACGACGATCCACCCTAGACCTGGATTTTAGAATTTAGTTCCCTTTTATGGTTATCCTTAAAGTTCCCATGGAGGGTTCAACCTCCTCTTAAATAACCTTTTTGGTATCATGATATTGTACTGAAGTTTACATTAAATATTATCATTCTCTTTGGCAGATAAGATGATTACCAGCTTTTTTTTTTTACCTTGATGGAGATCCTGTCCTTGAATTAGTAGCCTATGTCTCTGGAAGTAACAATGGTGAAAGAGGGGTGTCGCTTGTAGATTTCTTATAACACATTGTTGTGAGTTTAAGCGATTTTTTAAACGCTCAGTAAGCGCTTCATTAATGGAAACAGTGTTGCCAGATTTTTTTTACCTAAACTGCTCCGATTCTTTTCGAAACGGTTCCGCAGAGTGCAAGAAATTTTAAACTAAAAATTTTTCGAACTAAAAAAAATTTGTAACTAAAAAATTTTAAACAAAAATTTTCAAACAAAAAACTTTCGAACTAAAAATTTTGAAACAAAAAAAAAAGTTTCAAACAAAAAATTTTCGAACCCAAAAAAATTTCGAACTAAAAAATTGAAACAAAATTTTGTCGAACTAAAACATTTTTTAAAAACAAAAGTTTCGAACTAAAGATGTAAATCACATCTAAAAATTTTCAAATCAAACTTTTTATCGAACTAAACTTTTAAAATTTTCGAACTAGAAATTTAAACCAAGTTTTAGAAAAATCCTAAGAAATGTTTCTCCAGGAATCGAACTCAGGTCTTTCAAACCAAAGATGTGTATGCTAACTGCTTAAATGAGATCAGATTTAATCATGCTTGGTGGGTTTCGAACCATGATCCTTGAAAAGAATACACTTATACTTTAAGAAAATAAATTGGCAGTGTAATGCTTCCGTTCGTGGATTAAAATAAAATGCTGATAGACTTTTTTGTGTGACGACATAGAAGCACATATGATTGAAAATGCAAACGTCAGCGGATCGCATTACTTTAGTTTTACTACGAACGTGTCAGCATGATTCATGGAAAAAAAGCAAACATTGACATTCTCGTATGGAATATGAGGAAAAAAATGAAATGTCGTCACAGTTACGACAGGTAGTGACATGATCCTGGCAGAAGGGAATTGGCATCGGAATTGCGATACTAGATGTTGTAACTATTGAGAAACGTGAATGACGTCACGATCGATTGTTACACATCGTTTTGGTTCGTGATTCATGACAAAAGCAGCGAGCGTTTTGATTGGTTCGTTGTGATGTCATTTTATAAATTTCCTCGTTTCTGATTGGTTGATGATGACATCGTTTTCGCAGCGACCTAAATAAAAATCTAAATTTCATTTTTCAAATCCTACACCGCTCTCAACCATCGAGTGAGAAGGTAGACTTTTTTAAAAGTGTCTTCATTTAAGAAGCTTTACTGCACCGACTTTTTGTTCATTGAATTTGAGGTAAGTTCAGTGAGATTTTATTTTTCACACAAGATTCGAAAATCATTTTTATTTTATATTTGTGGGGGTGGATCACTCATACACTGTTTTACTTTTAGTACGAAATATTTAGACTATGAAGAAATTAGTGGAATGGGAAAGTGGGAGTACGAATCAGGAACCCCCACACATTAAAACTAGGCACAAGAAATGATATTGTTTAGCGACCCTTCAGCGAGCACCCGTCGGGAATTGAACCATGGCCAGAAAATGTGTGCGCTTAGTTTTGAAAAGAATGCATTACAAAATTTCAGAAACTATGCCTGAGAACAATATGGTTCGATTCCCTTTGAAAGCATTAGCGGCCCCTTCAGCTTAACGTGATATTCGAGCAATCACCTGGGATTGAACCAAGGCCAGAGGCGTGTACGTCAACCATTTAGCTTAGTTTTGAAAAGAATGTATGATAACGCATGAGAATATTAAATTTCAGAAAAGGCTTGACAGCGATCCGATGTGAAAAGCAAACCCCACCGAGGATTGAACCAGAGCCTTCCACGTTAGAAAGCATGTACGCTAACCGCTTAAATAAAAAAGAGTGCATGAATATTTGGTTAAAAGATTTACGCTATACAGATTTTGTTTTGACAATTACGTATGTGTAACGTTAATGGTTGGTGAATCTCTTCAACTTGCAAACGCATCATTTAAAGGTCGTTGTGAGTAGAAAAAATGCTTACGCGTACTTTCTAACATCTCAGTACTGTTGAAACATTCATTCATTTCATGCATTCTTTTTTTATCACTATAGAATGGTAGGTCAGTTACATGCTGATGTAATGGTCTCGAGTTTGACAGCAATAAAACACACATTTCAGTAACATAATTATTTAAAAAAAACTTTGATTTCTAGTACATGTGCTTTCATAATGAGATTCTGAACGTCACCGCCAGGAATCAAACTCAGGACCTTTACATGAATTGCTTAGTTAAGAATTTATCATGAATGTTATGATTTCCTGGACTAAGCGGTTAGCATACGTACCTTTGGCGTGGGAGACCAGGGTTCGATTCCCGGCGGGGAGCTCATGTGGTTCGGATTCCACGTTAATCAGTAGGTCCACGTCTCATATAGCCTCGCTGCTGAAAGGGACGCTAAACTAAAAAATCAAAAAATCAACTCAAATTCACGCTGCTCAATTCCTTTTTTCCCATTACATATTTGTTTTACCGTACCTGTTTGTTGTTTTCATTTTTTAATCATGGCCGAATCGGGTTTTACTGTTCGCAATGAAATCACTCGACATTATAGACGATTTATGTACGTTTATGTATTATGAGGTGTGTACGTCAGTCATTTAGCTTAGTTTTGAAAAGAATGTATGATAACGTGTGAGAATATTAAATTACAGAAAAGGCTTGACATGCCCCCCGACGTGGAAAGCAAACCCACCGAGGCTTGAACCAGGACCTTCCACGTCCGAACCATGTACGCCAACCGCTTAGTCACAATAATAATAAAAAAAATACGCTATACAGATTTTGTTTCGACAATTACGTATGTGTATCGTTAATGTTCGATGAGTCTCTTCAACTTGCAAACGCATCATTTAAAGGTCGTTGTGAGTAGAAAAAATGCTTACGCGTACTTTGTCACATCTCAGCACTGATGAAACATTCATTCATTTCATGCATTCTTTTTATCACTATAGAATGGTAGGTCAGTTAAATGCTGATGTAATGCTCTCGAGTTTGACAGCAATAAAACACTCATTTCAGTAACATAATTATTTTAAAAAAAAAACTTTGATTTCTAGTACATATGCTTTCATAATGAGATTCTGAACGTCACCGCCAGGAATCAAACTTAGGACCTTTACATGAATTGCTTAGTTAAGAATTTATCATGAATGTTATGATTTCCTGTTTATCAGGTGATTAAGATTTTTTCTTTCTTCTTTTCTTTTGTAGTAAATTCACGCTGCTCAATTCCTTTTTTCCCATTACATATTTGTTTTACCGTACCTGTTTGTTTGTTTTCTCCTTTTATTAACATGGCCGAATCGGGTTTTACTGTGCGCAATGAAATCACTCGTCATTATAGACGATTTAACATTGAAGGCAGAATGCTCGAAGTTCAATTCAACGCACCGCCCGTAGGAACCGATATCATACAGTATGTACATAATAGTTTCCAAGCAATGCTAGACCATTTGTTAGCCAATGTCGACGATGAGGCGATGGTTGGTTTATCAGTAATATCACCACGCAACACGAATAAACCATTTTGGGTGAGTTTTCGCCAAGCACGAAACCTATCACTGGAAACGATGTGGGCCTCGTTCGAAAGAGTGTTACAAAGTAACAATGCATTTCTCCTGCACGAGCCATTTACCGTTCATTTTCATCGTGTGGATATTCCAAGAGGATACGGATATGGAGATCGTTTAGCCCAAGGAATACTTCAAAACGAAGAATTGTTACGTTGCAAGCGTGGGATTGTACGTGTAAAAAATCAAGACTCAAGGTGCCTGGCGTACGCCCTTGTTATTGCTATTGGCCTGAAAAAATACAAGAATGTAGATGTGAAACGACATAAGCAGTATCAAAATCAGAGAAAATGTATTGTGGACGATGAAGTGAATGCGTTATGTTCAAATGCAGGAGTGAATTTGGATCATGGTGCCAGTGTAAATGAAATTCGACAATTCCAGGCATACCTCAAAGAATATAAAATTACAGTGTATACTATTTTCACAGGCCGTGACATCATGTACGAGGGGCCCAACGATGAAAATCGCACTCCCATAAATTTGATTTGTTTGGCTGGCCATTTTGACATCATCCAATCTTTAACTGCTTGTTTTGCAACCAAATTCTACTGTGAAGCGTGCCATAAAAAGTATAGTAAACGCAATGAACATGTGAAAAATTGTCCTGTAACGTGCTCCAAATGTTTACAGAGACCTCTATGCGACAAGAACCAAACGCCGATATTATGCAAAGACTGCAATCGTCAATTTTATGGCGAAGAATGTTTTAATAATCATCGTAATATTGTATATCATCAAGGGGAACCTATATGCAAAATGGTGAAGCAATGTACTAGATGCTACAGAGTTTATTCTTTTGTGCATACAGGACAACGCCTTCATGATTGTAATGAGATCTTTTGCAATGTTTGTAAGAAGATTGTTCCAGGATCCCATCAATGTTTTATGCTTCCCGATCGACAATGCTTGAAACCAGGTGTTCCTTCGCTCATGCACGCAAAGAAAGCCTTATTGATATTCTATGATATAGAATCTATGCAGGACATGAATATTGGCGATAATACGTATGTACACATTCCAAATTTATTGGTTGCACAACAAGTATGTTATGCATGTGTTGAAAACAATAATATCCAGCAGTCTTGCAGTACGTGTGGTCAGCGCCAGCATATTTTCCAAGGAGCGGATCCAGTTTATAATTTTCTCCAGTACTTGCGGGAACGTCGTCCCAATATAAATAGGATTTTCTGTGTCGCGCACAACGCTAAGGGATACGATGGACATTTCATCCTAAAGACCATGGTAGAACAATGCCAATGGAGACCTGACGTCATATTAAATGGAACCAAGATACTGAGTTTAACGTTGAATAATCTGACGTTCATTGACTCGTTGAACTTCCTACCTATGGCATTAAGTAAATTGTCGAAAGCGTTCAATTTACCCGCAACTAAAGGCTACTTCCCGCATTTCTTCAACACCAAGGAGAATCAATCGTATATTGGACCACTTCCAGAAACAAAGTATTATGGTGCAGATGAAATGGCCGTCGAAGACAGAAACAAGTTCATGCAGTGGTACAACGATCATCGTAATGACACGTTTGATTTCCAGAAAGAAATTATCAAGTATTGTATTCAAGATGTCAATGTACTGCGACAAGCATGCGTTTCGTTTATGACGTCATTTGAAACAGAAACCAAAGTGAATCCCTTCTTGGAGACGATCACGATTGCCAGTGCTTCCAATTTAGTATTCCGTCGGAATTTCCTTAAACCCAACACTATTGGAATTCTACCGGCACATGGCTATCGATGGAGAAGTACCCAATCGATCGCTGCAATGCAATGGCTGGCCTACATTGAAAAAAGCGAAGGAAAACAAATCTTACATGCGGCCCGACAAAAAGAAGTGTTTATTGCGGGATTCCATGTTGATGGTTACTACCAAGATCCTGAGACGTTAGAGGAGCACATCTACGAGCATGCCGGCTGCTTTTATCACGGGTGTAAAGTATGTTTTACTACAGGCCGTAATCAGCCCATCTATGGCAATCCAGAAGACACCATGGAATTCCGTTATGAACGAACGCAACGCAAAAATGCAAGACTGTGTGAATTGGGGTACATTGTACATGAAATGTGGGAGTGCGAATTTAATCAGTTCTTAAAACAAAATCCTGCAATGGCGACGTATCTGAAGAATCACCCGTACATGAACCGCAGACCATTATATCCAAGAGATAGCTTTTTTGGAGGAAGGACCAATTGCGTGAAATTGTACCACCAAGTCGACGAAAAAGCGGGGGAAGTAATAAAATATTTCGATATTGTCTCACTTTATCCTTACATCAATAAGTGTGCTAAATACCCTGTAGGCCATCCACGAATTTATCTACAGGGTGATGAAAATATACCACCAATAAATAAAGTCAATGGTCTGATCAAAATGTCGATATTACCAAGTCAACATCTATATCATGGTCTCCTGCCTTACCGATGCAACAAGAAACTACTCTTTCCACTGTGTGCTGCGTGTGCCGAAGAAATGAACCCAGACCCTACAGCAACGTGTACGCACAACGACCAGGAGCGGTGCCTCACTGGAACATGGGTATCATATGAAATCCAGAAAGCAGTAGAATTAGGATATCAACCAGTGGAAATTTTTGAAATTTGGGACTATGACATTGAACAATATGATCCCATCACGAAAACAGGTGGCTTGTTCACGGAATATATCAATACATTTTTAAAATCAAAAATGGAAGCGTCTGGCTGGCCTAGTTCCTGTGTGACCGAAGAAGACAAATCAAAATTCATACAAACCGTCCTGGAGCGTGAAGGTATTGCATTGGATCCGTCCAAAATTGAAAATAATCCTGCACGAAGAAGTTTATCTAAGCTTTGTGGGAACTCTCTTTGGGGAAAGCTTTGCCAGCGTACAAACTTTAGCCAGACCACAATTATTGATCGGCCGGAAGAATTTTATGAAAAACTCACTTCCCCCGACATTAAACTCCATCAAATTGTACCCATCAATGATACGATGTTGTATGCGTTCTGGGAGTACAATGAACATGTGCCTGTTCAAAACCGAAACACCAATGTCGTGTTAGGTGCATTTACAACATGTCAGGCACGTCTGGAACTGTACAAGTACCTGGAAATGTTGCAGGAACGTGTTTTATATTTCGACACGGATTCTGTGATATTTACGGAGAAGCCCGGGGAGCCAACCATTGAACCTTCAACGTACTTGGGATGCTTATCGAATGAGATGGAATCTTACGGACCACGAGCATACATCAAGACATTTGTCAGTGGAGGACCAAAAAATTACAGCCTAGAAATATACAATCCGGATACCAACGTCACCAGTTACATATGCAAAATTAGAGGATTTACATTAAATTACAATGCAGGACAACAATTAAATTTCAACACGCTAAAAGAAATGATTACAAATCAATGCCGTGGACAAGTCACCATCACTATCCCCCATAAGATATGCAGGACCAAAGACCATACCATCGTCACACGCAAAGAAGAAAAAATGTACAGTATCCAGTACACAAAACGTCGATTTAAAGAACTCAATTCCTATGATACGGTTCCGTACGGGTACGTTAAAAAACAGAAGATGGAACTGAAAAAAGAAGATGAAGAAGAAAAAACTGTAAACACCCAATAAGGCCGCCATTTCTTTTTTCCTTTTCCTTTTCTTCTTTCCCTTCCTTAACCACAAAGCAGCAACACCAAGAAGAAAATGAAGTACCCACAAGAGTTCATAAACCATCAACACAACCATCAGTGGAAGAAATGCAGTCATCTCGTATCCAAGGAGGAACCTTGACCATAAAGGAGCAACACCTAGAAAAATGCAATACCCAGAAGAGTTCATAAACATCCATCGGTGAAAAAAATGCAGTGATCCTGTACCCGAGGAGGAAGATGAGCCTAAGCAGATCCATCATTTACGAGTAAGTTTTATTTCTCTCTTATCAATATTGACTCATTTTTATTGTTTCAGAAAAAAAAGAGAATTCATAAAGTAATCCATCGTTTCTTCTTTTTCTTTACAGGATACGGCTACAAGATTCGAAGATGATGACGCGTCCAACATATTCATTAACTAGATCCTGTATTTATTATGTTAATAAATTGTATGAGAAGAGCACATACCTTTCGTTAAAATACAACAAGTTGAAAAAAAATATGTTTTATTATTTCTTGAAACCCTGAACACTTGTTTTCAAATCATGGTAATCTTGAAAATTTAAGGTGGAAAATATATTCAAGATTTGGTTTACATGATTTTGTTCGAAAAAATAATTAAAGAATTTTTTAGTGTCCAAAATTTGATTTTTAATTTAGTTCGAAAAAATTGGATTTGAAAATTTTTAGATGTGGTTTACAACTTTAGTTCGAAACTTGTTTTTAAAAATTGGTTCGAAATTTTTTGAAATTTTTTTTGGTTCGAAAATTTTTTGTTCGAAAATTTTTGATCTGAAAATTTAGTTCGAAAGTTTTTAGTTTAAAATTTTTTGTTAAAAAAAATTATTTAAATTTTTAGTTCGAAAATATTTTGTAATTTTTGTTTCAAAATTTTTAGTTCGAAAATTTTTTGTTTGAAAATTTTTGTTTAAAATTTTTTAGTTTTGAAATTTTTTTAGTTCGAAAAATTTTTAGTTTAAAATTTCTTGTACTCTGCGGAACCGTTTCGAAAAGAATCGGAGCAGTTTAGGTAAAAAAATCTGGCAACACTGTTTCCATTAATGAAGCGCTTACTGAGCGTTTAAAAAATCGCTTAAACTCACAACAATGTGTTATAAGAAATCTACAAGCGACACCTCTCTTTCACCATTGTTACTTCCAGAGACATAGACTACTAATTCAAGGACAGGATCTCCATCAAGGTAAAAAAGCTGGTAATCATCTTATCTGTCAAAGAGAACGATAATATTTAATGTAAACTTCAGTACAATATCATGATACCAAAAAAAGGGTTATTTAAGGAGGAGGTTGAACCCTTCATGGGAACTTTACGCATAACCATTAAAAAAAAAAATCCCGGTCTAGGATGGATCGCCGTCATATCGCTCTGTATTTCCCTCATGGACTGGTGGGGGGGGTAAGATCATGTGACTTCTATCCACCAATCAAAATTGAGGTACCAAAACACGCATCTTACACATAAAATAAAACAAATAAGTAAGGGGTTTTCCCATGTAACCTGTTCACTGTGTGGCGGGTCTAAAATCATGTGACCTCTATCAACCAATCAGAATCGAGATACCAAAGTATACATCAGAAAGGACACCCTAATTTCAAAAATCCTAGGACCTAAAATCACGTGATCTCTATCATCCAATCAGAATCAAGGTACCAAAGCACTTATCTTACCCGTAAAAGGAAACGAATTAGTGATGGATTTCCCCGCAAGGGTAAAACATGACGTCATACCATGTGACCTGTTCACTGTGTAGCGGGTCTAAGATCATGTAACCTCTATCAGCCAATCAGTATCGTAGTACCAAAGTACTCATCAAAGAGGATACCCAAATTTCAAAATCCCAGGGTCTAAGATCATGTGACCGCTATCAACCAATCAAATTCAAGGTACCAAACCACTCATCTTACCCATAAAAGGGAACGAATTTTAAAAAATCCCTGAGCCTAAGATCACGTGACCTCTATCAGCCAATCATAAACACTCATCTTACCCGTAAAAGGGAACGAATTTCAAATATCGCAGGGTCTAAGATCACGTGACAGCTGTCAACCAATCAGAATCACACATCTTACCCGTAAAAGGGAACGAATTTCAAAAATCCCGGTCATAAAAGAGAATGAGGGATTTCCCCGCAGGGTGACTCATGACGTCATACCACGTGACCTGGAAAATTTGAATTTCCCGCGTGGGCGGGGCCTAACGTCACGTGACCTCTCTCAGCCAATCAGAATCGAGAAAATTTTTGCTGACTCGGCTGCATATACGTCGGGGACTACTACTATAGTTTTATAGAGGAACTTTTATAATAAAAACTCGTAGTGGGACTCGATTCCGGACGCTGTTTTTATTAACTGCTCTACCCAAAAATCCTATATGAGACAAAGTTTTACAATATGCTAACGTTTAAAACTCCAAAAATACCATTCTTTGAAAAGTGTTTACGACGGTCAATATACATCCTTCTCTGCTCAATTGTTGCTCAGTGCAAGCATGTATGTAATGCCCTACGTTACTTTTTCCACCAACAGCAATGGAGCATACGAAAGCATAGTAAACATAAGAAAGGAAAGGTTAATATTACGAAGAAAATATTCGTAATTTTTATCTAGGTTTCATACGAATTGTAAATGTCTTGCGTTCGCAGATCCAGTTAAAATGGTCGAGCACTTGATCATTAGTAATATCTAAAACCAAATTTCTATGAATAAAGAGTAAAGCAAGTCCAAATCAACCTATTTTCACTTATTTTGTTTCTAAAAAATACATTTTAATTAATTTCAGTTCTATAAGACTTTGTTCAACCAAACTGGAGAGACAAGGATTACAGTACGTATTTCTAATAGTATTTTTACACGGAAGGTGTTTTCAGTTTTATGGTAATGAATCCAGTGATTTATCTACATCCCCCCTAACACCGCCCAGCACCCCTCTAAAATTTTCGGACACTCCCGAAAATAAATTCCTTACACCCCCAACTAGGGGGGTGCAATATTAAAAAAGATTCATTCTCATTCTGCCTAATGCCCTCCAGGACTTCGTAGAAAATATTTTAAATGATCTTATCTTTAGGCGAAACGGGAATTCCCGTTCTGTCTAATCTTTGGAGACAGGAAATTGTATGCGAGGAGGAAATTTTTAGGGAAATGCAGCATCGAAAATCTTAGCGTGTTTGTGTGCAGATCGGAACTCATGTATAAAATGGCTGTAGTAACGAGGGCGGGAACTAAATCCAAGTGATCAAAATGCAAGGAAAATTCGGACGAGGACAAAATCACAGGAATATACATTGGAAGTACCAGTGCATACCCTATATAATTATTTTTTTCCCTTCAATTGTTATATATTCTAAAACGTTATCTGTATTTCTTCAACTGAAATAACTTTTTCTTTCTTTCAAAATGCTGGAAACTCAATAAAACGTAAAAATGTTGTAATAAAAGGACAGATTAGCTTTAATTAATTTCACACATATCTATATGAAAAGTTCTGGGTATTCCTATTTATTATATCTTTAATATATTTGAAATACCTTCAGCATATTACAGTAAGACCATTCATTTTAATTACAAAAAGTAACTGTGATGCTATTTGATTTTAAAAAGTCGTTCTTGTGTGGTAGCCAGGGCCGCCCACAGGGGGGATGTATGGCGCAAGCTGCGCCATTGAGAAAAATTTTGGGGGGGATTTTACTCTACTTTCGAACTAGCAATTTTACTGTCGGAATAGCATTAAAACACGATTTTGAGAAGCTAATTTTCAAAAATTTTCCGGGATGAACCCCCGAACCCCCTGCTTTGATACTCGATGAATGAATACCGCGCAAGTAGCCGTATGAAAGGAAAGGTTGGTTCGTTTTAAGAGAGAAGGGCCGCCCACAGGAGGGATGAATGGCGCAAGTTGTGCCATCAAGAAAAAAAATGGGGGGAATAAAAAAAATTGGGGAAGAATTTTACTCTAATGTCGAATAAGTAATTTTGCTGTCGTCAGAATAACATTGGAACACGATGCGATTTTTTTTTTTTTTTAATCTCGAGAATGAATCCCCCTACCCCCTGCTTAGAAACTCGATGAATCAAGTACCGCGCAAGTTGCTATATGAAAGCATGGGCTGGTCGGTTTATCGCTTTGTGAATATATCTGGATCAGTCTGGATCAGTGGGTGAAGAAAGGATTCATTAGGCCTTACAGGTGTTTATTGAATATGTCTGGTTTTCCATACCTAACAATATTATACCAGATACTTCTGTCATTACCAGCAACGAGTTGCTCAGCAGAGAGGATTATGAGTAAAGTAAAGATTGTAAAAAATAGACTAAGAAGCAGCATGGGAGATATATGGCTCTCCGACATGCTTGTCCTTTCTTCCGAAAAAGACATTTTAGAATGCATTCCCAACAGCGATATTATAGACAAATTTGCTTTGTCGAGTGAGCAAAGAAAAAAATTATTACTCTATAAAGGACATCAAGGGTAGGTTAATGTCACCACCACGACCAGTAATAATTTAATCCAACAAAATCATTCCTGTAAAAAAAAAAAGTATGAGCGGCCTTAAAAAGAAGTGAAATCACAAAAATGAGCGCCAAGTTCCGGTGAACAACAGTTACAAACACTCAAGGAATCACTTTCAAATTTAGATTTGAAACTTGCCTATGTTGTCTGTTGAAAATTATAAAGTAGTTTCACATAATTGTGAGCTAGTGGTAACCATACTATTGGTTTTTGGGGAGAGTGCACCATCAGCTTTGGGGGAGATGGGCACCCCTGGTGGTAGCATATAGCAGTCTTTTATTTTGATTAATGTGTAAATATTTATTTTAATTCTGAAATACCAATCAAGATTTTTTGTAGCAAAGATCAAAATGTGAAATATATACTTATTATAACAGTCTTACGCCTTTTATTGGGTTTTCAGCATTTTTTTAAAAAAATGTTATTTCCGTAAAGTGAAGAATTTCAGATAACATTTTAGATGCATAACAGTTGAAGCAAAAATTACCATTCTTTTACTAATCTGTGCCTATGATTCTGTCGCTTGAATTTAGTCCGTTTTGTCTGAATTTTCCTTGGGGTTTGTCCTCTTGAATTTTGTCCTGCATTCGTAATAATGTGTTTGGTAATTTTAACAGAGGCTGTAAGAATAACTATTTCTTCAAGTTTCATCATAAATTTTAGATGTTATTCTTCTTGTTCTTCTCGGAAAAATGATGAGCTTACAGTTCTTTATCAGCAGTGTTATTCACATCTACTTTGGTAAAAATGAATGTGATTTAAAAAAATTGCTGCGGGCAAATGGAAAATTGATTAACTCAGTTGCAAGAAAGCCGTTTAACATTGTAACTGAAACGAACATCAAAAAAACTTAATTCGGTATAATATCAAATTATTTCACATCAATATTTTAACTTTTTCAGTAGTTCATCTCTAACATGTTAAGAGTCGCAGTACGTAAAATGTGCCACAGTCCATTTTTGGCCACATAAGTAAACAATGCAAGAGGATGCATAAGGCGACTCTTAAGAAAGAATGTTAGTGTTCTACATCACAACTCCTTTTTCGACATCACTTTATCAGCTGATTTGTCTTATATACTTAATTCTATACTATATGCAATAGTATCATATATTTTCATATTTATATTGCCAATATAAATAGCAGCAATACAAAATATCAATATCAATATTGAAATACTTGTATGTTTTTTTGTAGTTTCAATCAAATCAAAAGGTCAAAGAGTCGGGGATAAGGGCATCTTACGCATCCTTCTGCATTGTTTGATTAATATATGGCCAAACATGTCTTGAGGATGTGAACTGTGGCACCTTTTACGTACTGCGAGCAGTGGTGGTTTTAGCGGGTAGGCCGGGTAGGCATGAGCCTACCCAAAAATTTAAAAAAATATATAAACACTAAAAGATACAACAAAGAGTAAATATATTTTCCACTTTTTATATTAATGGCAAGTAATTATTTAATAAACAGCAGCAACCACTACTGTAAAAGTAATTTCCTATTGTCATTAATCAATCAAATGTGCGTATGTATCCAAATGCGAGTGAGTGGGCCTACCAAAAATTAAAATCCTAAAGCCGCCCCTGACAGCGTGGTCCCCTGTTAGCATGTTGGAGGTGAACTACTAGAAAACTGAATAAAATTTTGTTGTGAAATGACTTGGTACTAGACCGAAGTAAGTTAGTTTATCTTCGTTTCAACTACAATGCCAAGCGACTTTCTTGCAACTGAGTCAATCAATTTTCCATTTCTCCGCAGGCAGCTTTTTTTTTTTTTTTTTAAATCACATTCATATTTACTGAAATAGATGTGAATAACACTGTTAATAACACAACTGTATCTAGTCATTTTTTCGAAAAGAACAAGTAGAATAACATCTAAAATTTATGATAAAACTTAAAGAAATAGTTACTCTTCATACAGAATCTGTTACAATTACTAAAGAAAAGTTCTCTTCAGTAAATCCCTCCCTGGACAGAGTTCCTCGTGTCGAAAGATTAGGCAGAACGAGAATCCCCGTTCTGCCTAAAGATAAGATCATTAAAAATATTTTCTACAAAGTGCTGGAGGGCCTTTAGGCAGAACGGGAAGATACCATTAAAAATCTTGCTATTTTGGTTTTTAAAAGATTTTGAATTCTTGTTTCTAACATAAGTGCCAATAGAATAAAACTACTTACTTTTGACAAGATAAATTTTCAAGCAAAGCACGCAACGCACGATTGAATGGAAGTCAACCTTTACACGGCTGCGGTTGTCAAAACGTTTGATCAATCGATTGCCAACGATTTCGTCTCGACATCAGACCTAGTATGAGAAAGTCTACGCTAATTGGCTTTGGCTGAGGAAGGAAATCCAATGCAATCGTTAGTTGCATCAACGAATTTTAAATTTTGTACAAAAAAAAAGTATACGACCTCTTAATGCAAGTCTGCACCCCCCAGAGTTTTTGAAAACCCCCCTAAGTTCAAAATTCTGGATAAATCACTGAATGAATTTGACACCGGTACTGGCAAAGAAACTGCGACGGTAGCAACAGCTACGCTCCATATGTAAGTTTTTTTTTTTTCTTTCTTTCTGGTTGCTATCACCCTGTCTCTCAGTTTCTACTGAAAAAGACTGCGTTGAAGCACTGTTTGATCAAGTTTGCTCTGTTACTCTTTATAAAACTTTTCAAAGACCGCCGAGTGCACGCGACTGTTGACGGCTCAACGGTCGTTTCGATTCGACAAGTTAACCCTCAATAGCATATAAAGGGGGGGGGGGAGGATTCACAGAACTTTCTCTTGAAAGATATTGAATAAATTCCTGTTTCACATAGCATCCGCTTCGTGTACGTTACCGTTGATTTATCCATATCAGTGGATACTTTGTCTTGGTGAAAGAGAATATAATATTTTCACTGCCGTATAGAGATCAAATGGTATATAGCTCCCAAATATTCATCTGATAAAAACTGCATTGCTTTTAACCTTTTCGTACACTCTGTTTAGCGTAAGTTTTCCATTATACCAAAAACTACCAACAACTATAAAGTCTCAAGGAATTTCCTGAAGAGCTCCGTCGTGACAACAGCGTGGGAGACTCGGGTTCGATTCCCTGCGGGAGGTCATGTAGTTCGGATTCCACTTTAAGCTGTAGGTTCACGTCTCATGTAGCCTCGCTGCTGAAAGGACGCTAAACTGACATAAAATAAAAATATACAAAAACATTTTACGAACAATCATGTACCCAGTCAGAACACTTTTTCGAACCGGATGTCTCTATTATGGGACGAAAGAAAATGGTTTCTTTTTATAATTTTCAGACAGATATTCCCGCTCGTCCAGAATGACTACAAACTTCCTCCTGTTTCTTGCAAGAGAGCGTTTGCATTTCTTCAAAGTCCATTCCACTCCAGTATTAAAGACAGAGCATAAGGGCCTTCGCAGATCACGCTACTTCGTGTGTCGAAGACGAGCGACATTTTTTTTTTTTTTTTTTTTTTTTTTTGTCTCAGGCTTGTCGCGGGATAATGAATTCCCATTTGTTAGAATTGATATGGCGCGGGACCTTCGCACACTACGCGACAAGCTTGACAATGTCGCAGACTTGTCGCTTGAACCTGTCACCTGCGACAAGCTAAGACCTTTGCTTACTTGTCGCGAGACAGCGACTTGTGTCGAAGTTGCAGGACAATTTATCTTTTCAGCAACCAGGTACTCGTTCTGAAAGATGAGTTCAATAGAAGCATTCGATACAGACGCTTTCATTGCAGATATTCAGGCACAACCTAGTATACGGAACTCCAGCAGTGATTCCTGTAACAACAGAATTGAAAAGATGAAAGCATGGAGAAAAGTGTGTTGTGCATTTCATAGTGGATTCATGGATATGCCAGCAAAAGAGAAGAATCATATCGGTAAGTACACTGCATGTTGCCATTTTGTTCTTTCTTACATTTTCCAAAATTCGGTACCAAGCCAATGAACTGTTTGGTGGAAATAGCAACATAAAACTACATTGTTTATCGCCTCACTTTACTATTTCAAATTAGACTTTAAAAAATAGCACAAAATGCGATCCCCCAGGCCAATATGTAATTTTATAACATTTCGTAATTTTCATATGTTCTATGTATTTAATATGTATACTGTACTGGCAAATGAAGAATTATACACGAAAATCTATCTTCCGAGAGGGTTTTCACTAACCATTTTTAATTACCTCCATATATCCTAAATATGCAACTTTAAGAGCAACTTTTTTTTAAACGTAAATTTGTGCTTTGCTATTTCCACGACCATCCCGTTTATTTGTAATCATCATATATAATATTAAACCAAAAGTTTCATTTGTTTGTTGGAAAATGGCATATTCGTACCAAAGAGTGCATACGTAGAAGTGCATGACGTTAAAAGTGGGGGTCAAGATATGATTTGAATATTTGTATATCAATGTTAGTTTTTCTGGTTGTTTCTAACACTTTATTTGACGAGAGGTTGTATAACTAATAGGATACTATCTTTTTCAGTTAAAATACCGTATATCATATTTCATATTTTATTAAGTAAATTGACAAGTAAAACGCAAGTAGGTACTAGCCCTTTGTACTCTTAAACAACGAAAGTGTAAGATAAGAACAGGTATGATTTCTTGCTCATGAACATCCTAAAATTCTGTCTGGAAAATTGTGTGATTAGATTATTTAATAACAAATTTGCAAAACAAATAAATAGATAAGATATTAATCATAGTAATGAATAATGAGGCTTGTTTTGAAAAAAGTTATATTGAAACTGGGGATTAATGAACAACTTACATTTCTAATTCCACATATGCCATTAAACGTATGTTATTGCTCTTAGAAAATGAAAGACAGTAAATACTACAAGCATATGATACGACATTTAAAGAAATATGTAATTGGAATTAAAACGCAATTCCTGTAGCTTTCTTAACACCACGAGAAGACAAATAACCAATACGTATTCACTCAACGGCAAATATTATGACACCATTTTTTCTATGAACCATACATACAAAACTTCACATTCCCAAATGAAACTATATACATTAAAGGACCATTCAAAAACGTGAGGGGCAACTGCCCACTCTTCCCTCCCCTAAGAAGTGGGTAGACTTTCTCTCTTCTAACCTTTATTTATTGTATTCTTTATTTCTTTCTTCTTAATTTGGTTTTAGTAAATTCAGAATCGAGTAATAAAAGTTGTTAGAGATAGTAAACGGGTATCAACGTCATAGGAATCAAATACTGTCAGGGAAGAAGAGCTGCGTGTCCTCTGAGAAGGAAACACCATTTTCTTCCTTTGATGACGTAGTTAAATGTCTAACTTCTTATTGGAAATTTGTTAGTTGATTCCTCTCCGTTGCCTGACGCCAGTGAATTGAGGCGTCGAGGGATCCGTTCGTCTTTCGCTAGAGATGATTCTACGTAATTAACGTGTCGCCACTGAGCAGCAGGGCAGCTCAGATAATGAGGGCATTTTTCATGAAAGGTGATGATGATCAGGAAACAGCGCGAAGTATAGGCCGAGCTTCCATTCGTCTGCCTTTGATGTCAGTCACGCATATCCTATCCTCCTGATATCAACAATCTCATTTGCTTCCGTGGTCACTTTTGCAATATTTATGAGCTGCCTTCATCAACTTCGTTGCAATATATTCTATGAATATCTTTGCTTTCCTTTAAAAAAGCCACGTTGATCAAAAACTGAAACTAGTTGACATCACGTAAAACCCTTTGGTACGAAGCCCTGAAGGGTTTAAGCCAAGCAGCCGGAGATTTTAAGTTATGATGAGTGTGGTCAGCGCATCGCGATTCCCAGTCGCGGACTTTCTTGACCAGGTTCACTACTTCTTTTGCTTAAGTAATTATCTAATTGTCTTCACGACTCATATATTTGTTATTTAACAATCAAATAACTTCGCTGCACGCTTATCTGTGTAATGAATGAAAAGAACTCACACTGTATGTGGCGTACGTAAAAACGTAGGTTACACAGCAAACGTATAACTGAAAAAGTATATTTTATAGTGCTTTCCGTTTAAATGTTCCGAATAAACGTGCTTTCCGTAAGAACGAAAGAACTGTATATAGGCGGTCAGGATTTCATATACAGATAGGCGTATGTAACATACATATACGTGTGTAATATAGGAAGACTGTTAGATGTCAGATATCCTGCAATGCCATGATGTAATATGTAAGCGAAAAAGAGGGTAGTACGTACGTAGCATAAGGATAACGTATTATCCGTACTGGATTTCTGTAGTAAACATAAGGATTCCGTAATTTTGTACAAAATACCGCTGTCGGGACAACTAATTTTCTCAGTGTTCCAAAGCAAATGATCACAGCAACTACAAATCGATTCTCGTACGTCGAACACAGACATATTTGGGCTAAATAGAGTTCGGCTTGGCATGCATCGATCTGATTCTGTACAAGTTAGTGCTGATGATTTCAGAGTGACGAAAGCGTGCTGACTCATATCAACCTGAGCTAGGATCCCGGTGTGAAGAAGCCTTCAGTGAGCACCGAATAGCATCCGTTCAAGTATTGATTGACTTCGGGGATTTCAAGGAAGTCAAAGCAGAACCAGAAGCGACAGTGGCGTGGGCGATGTTATAGAAGTAAATAAGCTAATAAGAATAATAATTATAGTTTTCTTTAGACGCAAGTTCTAGGATTACAAACAACTATCCTCGTATTACACACTTTAGCATGTTGTACTTCCACTAAATTTCATAAATGATCTCAGCAGCAAAGGAAAGCCTCCTAGAATATTGTTGTTTGTCGAACTTTGGAGTCCTTTTGGTTGAAGTTTGGAGGCTATGAAGGTCGCTCTACAATTTACGGTGGAATCCGAATCACTGAAATGAGTTCAAAATTTAATTTTCCGACCGAGAATCGAACCCGGAACATAGTACATCAAAGGTGCGAGTACTACCCATTAAACGAGCAGGGAGAAATTCTAGAATATTCTCAGATCACGTATTATACAATTATATCCTACGGTGTATTCTACGCATTTAATTCTGTTGTGGGTTGTACAGTTCTGTCCCGGAAGAAATTAGTAAGTTTTAGATATAATTTGTAAATAAAGTTTATTTTTTTCTGTTCATGACTATGCGTATGAAGCTCTGATTTCTTGTACAATATGTAATGACTAAATTTGTTTAAATCAATACTGAAATTCGTTTTTCTTTAACTTTTATGTACCCTTAATCCTAAATGCGATGTTCAGAATTTAGAAATGCAATATAAAGATGATAAATGCAATCCTTGCTCTAGGCTAGGCTCTCTAACTTCCCCGCGGTGGCTCAGTGGTAGAGCGTTCACCTCTGGTGCATGGGGTCCCGGGTTCAAACCCTGCTCCCGCCAAGTAAACTTTGTTGTGGACAAACACCGTGTCCGTGGGTTTTCTCGGGGTTCTTCCGTTTCCTCCCACTTTCTTCATTCCACCATTTCATTCATTTCTCATAATCAGCATCTCCTTTAGCCTAACCGGCATAATCGTGGGACGTAAAACTCAAAGATTTCATTTCATTTCTCTCTAACTTCCAATCCTTTGACACTTTCACTGATATGGCTACTTGATAATAACGGGTGTTTACTACGAGGGTAAAAATCCGAGAAAATTTCAACATATGTCAACAGTATGCGAAGTAGCACTGTGACGCAAACTAATAGTGTGGTTTTGTAGTGGATGTTATCTCGTTTCTGATACTAATTTTAGTCTTTTCTTCTTATTTCAGACAAGTGTGAAAAATGATGTCAAAAGAATATATAAATTCGAGAAAGAATGTACAAGTTCCATTCAAAGAACAAAGAAGCTGAAAAAAATCATACAGTGAAGTATTTTTACAAAGAAGGAATATCCAAGAGTACTGTTTATGATTTTTTTTAAGGCGTTTTGAGAAAGATTTGTTCACTTCACGCAAGTCTGGACCTAGTAGAACACCAATCACTACAAGAAAGGTCAAGGTTTTACGACGAAAATTTGAACATAAGGACTGAATTTCGCAACGCCAAGCAGCAAAATTGTTCCACTGTTCGCCTGCGACAGTTAATAAGACATTAAAAAACTGAACGTTGCATGTCGCAAGACAAAAAGAAGAAGAAGAAGAAGAAAAAGAAGAAAAGACCATTCCTGACCACAATGAAACAGAAAAAAGTGAAGCAAAAAAAAGTTGTGCGGTCGGCTTTATCGAAAATTTTCGAAACGTTCGTGAATCTTAGATGACCGGTGGTCGAAGTGAGACGGTATGCGGTGGTATGCCATACCGCCTCTGCTTTTTCAGTGATCAAGACATACCATCTTCCGGGGGGTTTGGAATATCAATCAGTCGATTGCGGGGACCGCGAGTTTTCCCGTAAGAAATTGTTAGAATAAAAACTCGACTTTTGAACATTTTTCTTGGATAATTCTGTCTAGTACAACATAGGATTTTTTTCAGAAAGTTGTTGGTGGGGATCAAAGTCTCTCCATTCCCCCCTTCCCCCTGCGTTACTACAGAGAAGCTCTCCAATGGTTTTCAGTCATTATGTAAATAGAAATGCAATCTTTTAGGCAACATACCCTCAATGCATTTCAACATTTAGGTAGACGGTATGCCGAGTCAAAGTCGTAATGAAACATACCGCCTCTGCTTTTCTTCCACTTTTTTTTTTTTTTTTTTTTTTTTTTTTTTTTTTTTTTTTTTTTTTTTAATGCTCAGATCCGCCTCTTCAGTTTCGGCATCTGAAGACTTTAACCGAAACGGGCTATCATCATCGCATTTTATTTTTCTTTAGCCTTTTTTCATCATCCTTTATTTGCAATAATTGAAGGGAAAAAGGGAACAAGGAAAAGGGTGGGAAGGACGGAACCACAACACTCAACATCAAACAACAATGAACAACAACAAAACAAAACATTTTGAAAAACAAAAAGAAAACGAAAAGAAAAACAAAATGGACTTGAGCTATCTCAACAATATTGCTAACTAACAAGAATATAATTACTATCTAATTCCTACCAAATTTTATTATCATAATATTTAACAGAATTCGATTGCTATCTAGCTCCTACCTAAATCGTCATGTATATTATGTTGATAATTCTTTAATATTTCCAAAATCTACAATTTCTATTTTCGTCTTATTGATTTTAGAGTTCATTAAAATAGCACGAAAAAAAAAATAAATTTTTTGTTATGCTCTGATCTCCAGTCAGATAATTTCGGTGTCTGCTTAATGCTGTTCTATTCCAAATCTTGGTTTCTCACCTAAGTGATTTTCACCTGTGTGTGTGTTCCTCTCCTGTGTCATGGTTTCCTCTGTGTGGTTAATAATCACTATGTACACATTACTTCACTAAACACTGCACACACACATCACTTCACTAAACACATCACTTTTCTGTAATGCACATAAGTGTCATGCTGACAAAGTTGGTTCTCTGATTTTTTTTTTTTAAATTATGGTTAAATTATGATTTTGGCTGTATTTGTTAATGTAGCTGTATTATTCATTGATCTCGGTTCATCCTGCACATCAAAAACCGGACCGTGAGTATCGACATGAGGCCCAGGACCCACTCGGAGCACTTAGTGCGGGCCCTGGTCAGTTGTGTCCCGCCGCCGCGTACACACGGACCGGAAGTCGCACGCTATCGTGACCGGATCGCGAAGCGGCTTCGAGATGATGCTCTATTTCCGAGTCTTCATGTCACAATTTCGTATATTATTATATATGATTGTTTCTATTACATATTAGTGTATATTTATTCCCACTCATTTTATCACCATCGCATCACACACACACTCCCAGAGCATCCGGAGTTCCTTACCAGTCAAAAGACCGAGAATGCTCTAGGCACTCACACACCATCACTCAACCTCCTTCCTGGGGGCGCGAAGATGCTTTTCTTCCACTTCGAACACTGTAGATGATGAATCATATTTTACCCTGTCCAACTCCTCTATCCATGACAAACTAACTAACTAACTAACTAACTCTATGGCCTATGGAACCCGGAGGTTCAGTGCCGCGTTCACAAAAGCTCTCCACTGACTTCTATCCTTAGCTAATTGCATCCAGTTTCTACTTTGTATTCCTATCTCTGCGAGATCCATCTTAATATTGTCCTCCCATCTGCGCCTAGGTCTTCCTAATGGTCGTTTTCCTATGGGTCTACCAGTCAAGACTTTGAAAGCGTTTCTACTTTCTTCCATTCTAGCTACATGACCTGCCTACCTAAGCCTCCTAGACTTGACGACCCTAACAATGTTGGGTAAACCGTATAAACTATGTAGTTCCTCGTTATGAAGCTTCCGCCATTCCCCATTCTCGTTCCTCTTGGGTCCGAATATTCTTCTCAGGATCCTGTTCTCAAATACTTTCAGTCTATGTTCTTCCCTCAGAGTAAGCGACCATGTTTCACACCCATACAGAACAACAGGCATGATTATCGTTTTATATATTTTAAGCTTCAAATTCCTCGACAGACAATAGAAACTTTTATTCAACTAATATGTCCTCTACGCCTGCTACACTTAAATTTTCAACCAAACGGAAGTTGCAAAGAGGGTTCTGGTGTGGATTGCATTTGACTCAAACGGAATGACTGCACCCTTCATCAAAGACTCAAATGATGCCATCAATGTCGATATTTATCTGAAGGAATATGTTTAATAACTACTTATTCCGTACATTCGACGAAACTGTAATTATAAAGCCACCTCGCATTATACCAAAGTTGTCCTTGATTATCTAGACGTCAATTTTGTTCAGAAACAAGACAACCCTACTAATTTGCCAGAAGCACGACTTATTGAAGTCTTTTGGCCTGTTTTAAAAGAACGTGTCTATGCAAACGGTTGGAAAGCACAAAACATAAAGAAGTTTGCAAATCGCATTAAATTCTGCTTGCGAAAACTGGATAAAAATGTTGTACAGAAGCTTTCGAACAGTACGAAGAAAAGGATCAACTATATCCGCAGACATGGAGTGGTCGAACAATAATGAATGCAATTTTGTATCATATTTTGTTCATTGTTTAATATGTGATTTTTCCTTTTCTTGTACGTTACCAACGAAGTAAATAAATTGGGTTCCATCAGTAGGCCGAATTTTTAGTAAACACCCGTTAGTCGGCGTGCGTTAGGACCTCCCATAAGACAAGAGACGTCTTGTCATAAGTCTTGTCTCGTCTCAAAGGAATGTAGACTAAATTATGCTGTAATGCACTTTCACTATGAACACGATCTCCCTTCGAAATCAAGACGAGCTTACGTTAGTACCAGTGGTGTAACTAAAGGTTTGGGGGCCTCCCCGCAGACAGCGTGTAGTGGGACCCCTTCTCCACGTCCAACTTCACGATTTGGGGGCCCTTGATGGCTTGAGGCCCCCCGCAATGCGGGGTTTGTGGGACCCTTACTTACGCCCCTGCTTAGTACTTCAAACGGAGAGTTGTAAACGACGTAAACTTATTTTAAAGGATTGTTTGAAACCTAAATTTAATTCTAATTTGAATTAATGAAAGCTTTATAATTACTGGTTATGATGAGGTATCCCAGTTACAAGTACAAATGAAATGAAATGAAATCTTTAGTTTTACGTCCCACGCTGATGCCGGTTAGGCTAAAGGAGACGGTGATGATGAGTGATGAATGAAATGGTGGAATGAAGAAAGTGGGAGGAAACGGGAGAACTCCGCACACGGTGTTTGTCCACCACAAAGTTCACTTGGCGGGGGCTGGGATCGAACCCGGGACCCCAAGCACCAGAGGTGAACGCTCTACCACTGAGCCACCGCGGCCCCCAGTTACAAGTACAATGGTAGAGCACTAGTCCATCTATAACTCAACAAATTGGGCATTAGTAATTTTTTCATAAAATTTTAGGAAGTATAGTTGTTTAGTTCGTTTGATTTTTTAAATAGAAAACGGCAAAAAGCAAAGTAGAAATGGCAAACTTTACCACTGTAGAATGTATATTTTAGTGCAAGTAAATTTCGTTTAGACTAGTGAATGCCAAATCATCGATTCCGAGCTACTAGTAGCTCACGAGGACATTTTCGATAGATCGCGTTAGTGCTCCGGTTGGCTAACCTTGATTCCTCCACTTGATAGGCAATAAACAAAGGTATTTTTTTAAAGAGTCTTCATCCCGGCGAAATTAAAATACCGCTAATTTTACATTAATTATGTGATATCTTCAAATACATAAAAGATAATTGAAATATGGAACAAGAGCGCCCTAGACAATATCATTTTGCGTGAGGTACCGTTATCACAAGTCACCTAATGGCTTTATGTTTTCAGCTGTTTAGAAACGCGGAAATAAATGCCGATTTTCAAAATGGCTCGAAATCGAAAGCAGATAAGTGAGTCGTGATAACGGTTTCTCATGTAAAATAATATTGTCTAGGGCGCTCTTGTTCCACATTTCGATTATCTTTTATCTATTTGAAGATATCACATAATTACTGTAAAATTAGCGGTATTTTAATTTCGCCGGGATGAAGACTCTTAAGTTGCTAGTTCTTTTGATTGGCAGTTCACAGTATTATTTAAAAACGATACGGTAGCTCAGAAGTTTCATACATTTGGCGACCACTGGTTTAGTCAATGCTTTTGTAAACTGCCTCCTACGATGTTAACAAAGGAGTATTTCGTTATTCACTCTGCATAAGATATTTCTTTCGGAGAAAAATTGAAATGGTGACTCACTAATGTTTTCTGATTAAGTTTTTCGATTTCAAAAACTAATATTTTAGTAATTCGGTGTATAGTAAAGCGTGATTTAGGATCTATGGCGAAGAATAGGCTCTCCTACGCCCTCTGCAACTCAAAATATAGTGTATTCCATACAAAAATGTCCGTCCCATTCTTTATTTTCTAAGCAACTGATATCAGTGGAAAATGCAGAGACCCTTTAATTGAGGGAGATCCACAAATGTGTTAACTTCAACCTTAGAAGGGTGACATTTATTAAAAATCTTAAATAATTTATGATCCTGTGTGTTGTAGAAGCGAGCGATCCTCTCTCTCTTTCCACTCACTAATTTCATCCCTTCTCTCTTGAACATAACATTATTATATTGTATCTACAACAAAACATATTATATTGCATAAAAATCGGAATGTTTTTAGGATATTTTTATTCAGCATATTTTGTTTAGATTTGAGGGGCAATTTCATCGTTATCTCTTTATTGACTCATTCTTATTGACTCTAGATATGATTGGAAATCATCAAAAAGGATTACGCCATATTCTACCAAAATTGAATGATCTTTTCCATTGAAGTTATCATGGAACGTATTATATTAAATAATTGAAGCAGGGTGTTCATGTGAAGAAATAAGCACTAACCTTGTTTAAGGAATCTACACTTTAAAAAAGTTTGGTCACATTGACCAAAAAATAGGTGCTGGTGACTAAACGTTTGTTCGACCAAATCGTTTGGTCAATATAGCGCCAACCAAACGTTTGGTCACCAGCACAAAATCATTTAGTTACGATTTATTTGGTTGCAGGAACCTAGTATTTGGTTACCACTACCAAATATGTATTTGGTAACCTCCTCGGACCCCGTGTCGCCAATAGGCGACATGCGTATTATACATGATGTATACACTAAGACCCCAAGTTTTTGTAAGCGACATGTACTCGGCGGAAAATTGACAAAGATACGAAATAGAATAACTGAAAATGGGCTAACAGGGTATACAGCCGAAGGTAATT
Organism: Thermobia domestica; assembly: GCF_964235325.1. NCBI lineage: Eukaryota > Metazoa > Arthropoda > Insecta > Zygentoma > Lepismatidae > Thermobia > Thermobia domestica. Next base: position 1,244,053 of record NC_137462.1, on the reverse strand, counting down.
ATAATGGAACATAAAATTTCTACAAAAAAAAAAAAAAAAAAATGCTGGGCCCGAGGACGGTAATTTTGAACAAATAATGACCAAATAAATAGGATTTGGTTGGGAATACCAAAAATTTAGTTAAAATTATCCAGATTTGGTTCTTGATACTAAATAATTTGGTTGTAAATACTAAGTCTGCATTTAGTGAATTTGGCCAAAATATTTGGTAGCAATTACCAAATACTGTTGGTATAGGTACTAAACTGGAAATAATACGAGGATTATCGCAAATGTCATGGAAACTTTTTTCTAACGATAATAATAACAAAGCAAGAAATTCTTAAACATGCAAATAGAAAGTTAGTACATAGGATATGTAAATATTACGTGTAGATTGGATGAAAATACACATCCCATAACACCTTTTTTAAGGTTTACGCCATTTTTTAAAGCATAAACAACAAAACTTTAAAGTAAAAAGTCACCAATCGTGTGCACTTCATGGTACATTTTTACTTATCTCAAACTATCTGCCTTAAATGATTCCCACCGGCCAAAAGCCCTAACGGAACCTCTACAAAATGAAAAGAAATCTTCCAGGTTTACGTCCCACGAATATGCCGTGAAGGCTCAAAGGACGGTGATGATGAGAAACGAATGAAATGGTGCAATGAAGAAAGTGGATAACCCCGAGGAAACTCAAGCACACAGTGTTTATCTACTACAAAGTTCATTTGACGTGAGCTGGGAGCGAACCAGGGACCCCATGTACCAGAAGTGAATGCTCTACCATTGTGTCACCGCTGCCCCTCTCCACAAAGTAATTCGTTTCACGTACTACGTTTGTGCCCTTTAGGTCAAAGGTGACGGGTGATTAATGGAAGGAAATGATTGTAAAAAATGGTAGAATATGAATGTGTGAGGAAATGGGAGAACCTCAAGAAAGCTCATGGACACGATAATGTCCACCACAAACAGTGAAAGGATCTATATAGGTCAGCGGAACACTAATTGGAAAATACTGGTTCACTATATTTGTTGATTATTTCTGACAGATTCTTACAAATCTGTAATTTGAATCTAAAAGTTTTTTTTTTTTTTTAATTTAAACAATTTCTGACATTGGTCGTTCGGGTCCCAGCCACAGAATTATTTTTTGGAGGTAATACAATATTCTCCGAATATTTTGAAGAATGTAATATTTTCCGTATAACTAATAGAAGTTATACACTCAAATATAAATTTTATCTTTTTTTTGGGGGGGGGGGGGATACTGGTTCATCTTTGGACTGTTCTAACTCGGTTAGTTAGCATTCGTGCTTGTAAGTGGCTACCTAGGACAGGCTTTTTTCTTTCTTTCTTTTCTTTTCTTTCTTTCTTTCGTTTCTTTTCTTTTCTTTCTTTCTTTTCTTTTCTTTCTTTTCTTTTCTTTCTTTCTTTTTTTTGTTTTTTGCACTTTAGATTTATAACATAATCCAAAGGAATACTTATACGCAAATCGTAAAAAAAAAAAAAAAAAAAAAGATTTTTTAACAATTACTTCTGGTGGCCACCTTGAAGTTCACCTATACCAAGTGAGATATTTTTATGTTGCCCAGTGCAAATCTTTTAGGGTCTGTAAGTAGTAAATTAGTGAAAATTATATCTTTTCAACAATTATTTGAAATGGTGTGCCAAACGTAAACTTGCACGCTTTTATTAACGTATTTCTCACGAAATATCGATCTCACAGGTAAGGATTCCCATATTTGAATTCCATATAAAGTTTTCTTTCAAAAATTATATATCATATTTCGGATAACGTTTAGTATCTCTACCAAATCCATCGACGGCTCTGGAGCCGGTACTGTGAGTTAAAGTGAGCTGTTGTTAATTATCTGATTTATACGAATGCCCACCGTCGCTGACACGTCTGGTTCCTAATGCTCGGGCATCTTGCTGCGCGCCTGTCCTTACTCGGTTAGGTAGCATTCGTGCTTTTTATTGGCAACCTAGCACAAGTTGGTTTGTGTTTTATCAGTGTAGTATTTATATATACAACATAATGTGTGAAGATCGAATTCATTTTAAGAAAGTTAGCGTAGAACATGTGTTTTTATTCGGGAAGAGGAAAGTAATCCATTCCATATTAGATGAGTTATACCAATAGCTTACTCTTGACTAATTTTATTGCCTAGCACTGTGCATTGTGGGTAAGTTTGAAACAAAATATGCATAACTGAAGCGTATGATGTGAGCTTCTAGAATTCGAATCAACCGGAATCTGCCAATTTGTCAGTCTGTCCTGTTTCACAATAACTATCGTAAAATTTATATGATTTTAATGAAGTCTTGTATGTTCTCTTGTCCAATCTTCCGAAATGAACCTGTTCTTGGGGTTACAGATTAAGAGAGTTTAGAGGGTATAAAATGTAATCCATGTTGTAAGTTTGTACATACTTCAAAATAAGTACGTATTTTATACTTCAAAATATTATTGAACGTATATTATACGTTCAATAACATTTTGAAGTATAAAGTAAGTAAACATTCACCAATTTTGATATATTAGTCTTTATATTTTCTTTCTGATCATCTCCCTTGGTTAGGTTGAATTCGGTCATAGATTAGAGAGGAAAGTGAGATCAGTGGCATGCCGTTGGGGAACAGAGCGACCGGGCGCCGAAGCAATATTTTAGCCAATATATTAGTACAAACTAGTATGCACTTAAATCCTTTTCCAGCTTTAGAAAGTGGTCCTATAATGTTAGGAAAATGCAAGTGCACATGTATAAAATTGAAGGAAAAAGTAATAAAAAGCGCTCAAAATCAAGGAAAAGCAGGGCTTATTTTTGAAAACTTTGTTAAGGTTCTCGTCAACCATGGTGGCGTTTCGTGGCTGTCTGTCAACTTCACTCGTATGTACGAGGGCACCTTTCCACGACACGGCACTGAGTAAGATAAGTTTCGTCAATGTTTAAAGTTACATTACTTAAGTAATAAAGATTTTTACGTAGTCTAGTTTTGAAAATTGTTTTGTGTGTATAAATGTATGTGCGAACTTTGCAACATGAGATAGATTTTACTTCTTTTTACCACCTTAGCCCTAAACTATAGGGTTATTGGGAAACTTGTAGGAAAGCCGTGTTTCATCAAGTTTCATCAAAATCGGATAATTTTTAGGAGAGTTATTGTGGAACAGAGAAAAATGGACAGATAGACACACAAATACCGATAAAGTCGAATGGTACAGAACCTTTTGTTACTCTTGCTTCAATGGCGTCTGTACTCTCAATAGGATTTTAACCTGAAACAACAGTCATGTCTCGTAATTGTGAGATTAATTAATACCTAAGACCACGCTGGCTGGAAATTCGGAGTTTCTGAGGACATCACTTACCACGTTTAAATGGAGTATCCTTCCTTTTGAGAAGAGACGAAGAACGAATTCTTTCTAACCTCGTCTGTCGAGGAATTTGTTGCTTCTGCAATGTCCCCCTCCCGCTCCCCTCCCTCAGCGCTGATTTAGCGAGGGTTTAATGTTGCTCTGGATTTACGACTTGTCTTTCGTTTTATTTTTGGATTCTCCTCGCTAATAAAAGTCACCTTTTCAACAAAGAACGCCCGTCTCCCTTCCAACCAATAATGATGTAGCCTGTGTCTCCTAAAATTAAATATCACGTTCCACATTATTGTTTACACACTTGTTTATTGCTTACAACTACAGGGTCTAAACAATGTACAGTGGTGTTTTGATGCTCAATACAGGACATGTGATATGTCTTTTTCATTTTTTTTAAATATGTCTCATAATGTATTATTGAGTGTGTGACCGCCACAAAATCATTTGAACTGCCCAATATTGTCTCTGAAGTGAATTGAATGGTTCAATCAAACTCCCCTCCCCCACTACATCTATAAACTGAAATTTCAACCTCTCAACGCAGAAAAAAATATGAAAAGATTGATTCTCTTGTATCGATTATCTTTTAAAGTAGATGGAATGATCGGTTAATTCTTTCAGGTGCACGATCTTAAAAAATTTAATTCTAATCAAATATTATGTCACGTGTTTAGAATTTCAGCCAAAGGTAATTTTGATTTGATATTACTATTCATGTATTTAATATAAATAATATTGTATAATCTTTATACATATATATATATATAATTTCTCAACATACTTCATATCTTCATATCACGAGCCCTCTTTTATCAGTGACGAATCTAGAAGGTGAAAACTAGGGGTGGAGGGATGGCCACGTTTTCCGTAAAAAGGACAAACGGAAAATAACTTTTCCTGAAACCGGAAAATTGATAACGGAAGACGGAAATTTTCCGGAAAGCGGAAGACTGAAAATTTTCCGGAATAACAGAAGACGGAAAATTTTCCGGAAAACAAAAGACGGAAATTTTCCGTAAAAACAAAAGACTGAAAATTTTCCGGAAAACAAAACTGAAAATTTACCGGAAGAGAAGGGCATAAAATTATCTTATGAGAATCAACCCACACATACCACATACATGTAAATCTATAGACCTACAAGTAAAAATGAGTGGTACGATGCATGTTCGCGCATCACCCTTAAACAGCTGTACCAACCATGTTCTTCTTTGGTACATTATTAGACCTATATCTCAAAGAGGTTTATTACGTTTTACTTTGAACACACAAGAACCAACTTTATCAGTGTTGGCAAACTAAATATATTTTTCGAATAGTTTCTGTACCATTGGAGGTATATACACCGAACTTACCATAAACAATTCAACACTTTAGGAAACATATTGTAGATGTGCCCGTCTTCCAAACACCCAGGTTCGTCAGTATTGCCAAACACTTCAAAATAAATTTTTCCTGCATAATTACGTAACCCTTTGTTTAATTTAAACTAAATTTCGTACTTATATGACTTTCAAATAATATTTTTAGATTTGGAACGATTTTTAAAGATCCCTCACTACCAAAATTCAAATTGGGCTACACATTACTTTTGGGATGCTTTTAATTATCTGGAGGTTATAACTTTATAACTATTATGAGTGTACTACTTCCTTATTTTCATATATAAATTCAGAAATTATTAGTTTATATAATACAATAAAAGTTTTCTTCGTTGAGTGTTCTGTTCATAATGAACGATAGTTTTAATAAAACTAGTTTAATTCTTGTTTTATTACTATTCAGCCTCAAGATCTGACAACACTAGACTTTTCTCAGTTTGCAGTGTTGCATTACCACTTGCAGTTAATGCTTAGGCCTGCTGTCTCAGTTAATGTCTTGCTGTTTCAGTTAATGCTTAGGCCTAATAGTTGTATGAATCGTATGTTGTATATATATATACAAAAGCACCTACAGGCACGTGGCCAGGATTTCGTGAAGGGGGGGGGGGGTCCGTGACATGAAATACTGTGGTCATCACAACCGGGGCTCGATCACTCTAAACTATTTTACTGGAACAAATATTGGTTCGTTTAGCCAGGATTTCGTAACGGGGGGAGGGGGGAGTGACATGAAATTCTGAAGGCCCAGGAGCTCAATCTAAACTACTTTACTATTAATATATATTGGTTTGTTAGGACAATAAAATGAGGATATGTTGGCAAGTATTTTAATAACAAACTATGAAGAAATTTCGAGCAAAATAATAAAAAAAAGTATTGAAAAAGATTTTGCAATATTTACGTCCTTCTGTTCATTCAAATATAACAATTTTCCTTTCGTTATGACCTCAATTATTATAAAAAGTACATACCGAATACTGTCTTGTAAACTACGGTATCTTCTAATATAAATAAAACAAAGAGTTTGTTTGTGTGTTTGTCTGTCTGTCTGCCTGTGTGCGGCCTTGGAACCAGACGAGTGGATCGAAAGTTACCAAATTTTGGTCAAGGGTGCCTTGGCCCAGGCCCCAGATCAAGACGAAGCGTTTTTTTTAATTAAGATACAGTGGGGTCTCAGGGGGGCGTTTACCGGAACCGGCTTGGAAACCAGACAAATTGACCGAGAGTTACCAAATTTTAGTCACGAAGACCTTGGTCCAAGCTCCAAACCAGAGTTAAAGGTTTTTGTCGAAATTCGAACCAAGAGGGTCTCAGGGGGCGTTTACCGGGACATGTAAAAGTAGTAGAAAATGACCGATATTTATTTATTTATTTATTTATCACCAGATACAGCTCAGAGGTCGTTTTACATTGAATATCTAACAACCTTAACAATTGAAAGGATTTGGGAAGGTATCGGCCAGGGCATGTTTAGTAGGTGCTATCCCGGTAGGAATGAGGGAAATCCTGGAAAACCTCAGTCAGGATGGTAGGCAGCGGGATTCGAAGCCACGACCTCTTGAATCCGAAGCCAACGCTCTACCACTTGAGCTATTAGTGTCGAATTCATATTTTCGCGATCGCTGAAATCAATGGTGAAACTCCAGTTGCATTAACTTCCAAATTCACGCTATTCGGCTCCGAGCCGGGGCTCACAGCAGGGAGGTGAGATACCAAGACATATAAAAGTAATCCAAAATGACCGATATTAGTGTCAAAATCATAGTTTTCGCGGTCGCTGAGATCAATGGGATACTCCCACAGGCGTTGACTTCCAAATACAGCCCCTGTGTGAAGCATGTGTATATTCAACTAGTTTTACAATATATGCGTTCCTTTCTCTGTTGAATCAAATGCTAACAGAACTTTCTTTCAACATAATTTTTTGAATTAGTATTCCGTCAACTACTGTCGGTTCCAAATGACAGGTTAAAGGAGCAACAGAAAATTGTCCTTGAAATAACATGTTTGATACTGCAAGGATGCGATGGCGAAAAGTTATGATTTAAAATGTCCACGCTGTTACACAACGGTACTTATGCTTTTGAAAGCTTGAAATCTCCCTGAATAGTAGCAGGAATTCTGAGTATTCCATAACTTTTCTTGAAATTTCAAATTCCCTGACTCTTCCAGAATACCTCGCTTCCCTCGCCACCATATTGCAAGTAATAGAAATCTCCTCATAAGAAAGAGTAAGCAAAAGCTTCCTGTAGTTTTATTTTTAATTTTTAACGCTGATCCTTCTTTTTGTCATTTCATTTTGTTTTATCCTTCCTTATTTTTTTCATTTCTGGTCTCGAAGGGGGGGTCCGGACCCCCAGGACCCCCCCTTGGCTACGTGCCTGGCACCTAGATGTCTTGGTTGGTAGCGATCAGGGTTTCTAACTGTTAGCGTTGGTGTGTTACGGCAAACTCTATAGTACGTGAGGAATAGTAGAACTACAGTGTGCAATGAACTGGGTAAATGGTGATTGTATAAAATGGTCGATATTTGTGATTTACAAGGAGACATGTTTTCTTAAGTGAGTTTTGTGAGTTCTTAAATACAGTTTATAATGTTTCAGTCTGATTTTTCACTCTTGTTCCTCGATTCTTAATTTCAATTGCTAAATTCTTTATCTGGGAGCCATGAATTTTGGAAGTTTTTTATTGTCATTCCACTCACTCATCATGTTAATATGAATAATACGCTAACACTTAAATCTGTGATATTAACGTATATACACAGGTTCATACAACTATTAGGCCTAAGCATTAATTGAAACAGCAAGACATTAACTGAGACAGCAGGCCTAAGCATTAACTGAGACAAGAAGACATTAACTGAGACAGCAGGCCTAAGCGTTAACTGAGACAAGAAGACATTAACTGAGACAGCAGGCCTAAGCATTAACTGAAACAAGAAGACATTAACTGAGACAGCAGGCCTAAGAATTAACTGCAAGTGGTAATGCAAAACTGTAAACTGAGAAAAGTCTAGTGTTGTCAGATCTTGAGACTGAATAGTAATAAAACAAGAATTAAACTAGTTTTAGTAAAGCTATCGTATATATATATATATATATATATATATATATATATATATATATATATATATATATATATATATGTGTGTGTGTGTGTGTGTGTGTGTATAGTAATACTTATAATTATTAAAAGTGTATAGCTGCAAATTATTTCATTTTTATGTTTGGGCTATAAAGAGTTCAAATCCGCTCCTTTTAAAGCACAACTTGGGAGGATGGGAGAGCTAACTTTTTAAAATAGTCGGAAAGATCGATATTAGTGTTGAATTCATAATTTTCGGATCGATGAGATGAATAGAGACAGTTTCCGGAAATGGGAGGGGGGGGGGGTGAGCTTCTAAAAATAATCGAAAACGATCAATATTAATCTCGAATCCATAGTTTTGAGGGACGCTAAGATGAATAGTGGCACTCTCGATACCGATTAAAAAGAAGAAGAAAGTGTGAAGGCCCCTTTTGAGTTTAATTAATTTAAACTGATGCATTTTAAAAAAGCTAGGCTATTCGGCATCCAAAGCTGTAGATTCGAGAATAGTTTTTTTTTAATGTGTTTTAAAAACATTTTTATCAGTACCATGATATAGGCACCCGTGAGAGTGATTTCCAGTGGGTTTTTTCCATGTTCTTAAACTTTTATAAGGATTTTCTTATGATTATTGTTTATTATGATAATCATGTTACAATTTTCATTTGTTTTGTCTATATTTATTTTTTACACTGCAAGTACACATTACTTTGTAATCCCATCAAGTTTAAAAGTATATTTCGGGCTGTGGTGGCTCAGTGGTAAAGCGTTCACCTCCGGTGCGTGAGATTCCCGGTTCGTATCATGTGGGCATTTGGGATACAAATAGCGTGTGTGTGTGGGTTTTCTCAGGGTTCTCCCTTTACCTCCCATTTTCTTCATTCCACCAATCATTCGTCATTCGTCAGGCTGAGTCAAAGTTGCCGAAAGAACTTAAGAGTCCCTATCACTGCGAAATTAAAATACCGCTAATTTTACAGTAATTATATGATATCTTCAAATAGATAAAAGATAATCGAAAAGTGGATCAAGACTTCCCTATACGATGTTATTTTGCATGAGGTACCGTTATCACGAGTCACCTAGTAGCGTTCCGTTTGCAGTTATTTAGAAACGCGAAAATAAATGCCGATTATCTATATGGCTGGAAATCGAAAACAGATAAATGAGTCATGATAACGGTATCTCACGCAAAATAATATTGTCTATGGATGTCTTGTTCCACATTTCGATTATCTTTTATCTATTAGGGGGGCGCGGTGGCTCAGTGCTAGAGCGTTCACCTCTGGTGCTTGGGGTCCCGGGTTCGATCCCAGTCCCCGCCAAGTGAAGTTTGTGGTGGTCAAACACCGTGCTCGTGGGTTTTCTCGGGGTTCTCCCGTTTCCTCCCACTTTCTTTATTCCACCATTTCACTCATCTCTCATCATCACCGTCTCCTTTAGCCTAACCGGCATAACCGTGGGACGTAAAACTTAAAGATTTCATTTTCTTTTATCTATTAGAAGATATCACATAATTACTGTAAAATTAGCGGTATTTTAATTTCGCAGTGATGAGGCCTCTTAAGCTAGGTTCGAATTGAAAACTACATTCAATATAAGTGAATAATATAAAGTGAACATAAGATAAAGATATAAATGGAAACAACAGTCTGAATCAAAGTTGTTTGAAAGCACTTTCAAACTTCTCTTTACTTTTACCATACCGCTGTTACCACATTGTTCTTCCAGAGGAAGCTGATGTAGGTATAACAGTCTATTTCTTTCGTCAGCTCACTGACAACAAATTATGGAGTAAACTCAATGTTTGTTTGCATTAGATCCAGGAAAACACCTTTGTTATATATATATATATATATATATATATATATATATATATATATATATATATATATATATATATATATATATATATATATATATATATATATATATATAACATTACAATAACAAAATAGGATGATTTGAAGAGGACAAGGTATTTAGAAAAGAAGGAAGAACGGAACGACAAGGGTAAAAAAATGAAGACATATAATCCGAAAGCAGGGCATCTGGTAATCCGATGGAGCGCTTGGCTCACCCGCGACCAACCGTGTGATAAAATGGACCACGACCAACGACGGATTAAGAAAAATAACAGAAAATGCTAGTCGAAGACATGCTAATGAAGTAAAGCTCTTCAACATCTACTGCTTTAGAAACGCAATTCAAACTTAACAATGGATAGGAGAACACAGGTCGAACAACTCAGCGTAGAAACATTCCATCCTGCCACATCTATTTGAACACTTGCTTAATCCCGTATTTTTTATTTTCTGTTTGCGTGGGATGCTTTCGGATCATTTGTGTGTACCGGGAAATCTCCGGGGAATCCGTGATTATGCGTGCTCCGGAGGGTAAACCCCTGTCAGTAGGTAAAAGAACTATACATTTCACATTCACAGTTCAGTGATACGCTTGTTGAGATCACGTATATTGAAGTCGAAGATTCGGAAGCATTTCAAACGTGAGAGGAATGTTTAAACTTTAAAATGTGTATACTGCTTTTCTGTAAATAAGTATGGAAACAATACTGATAGTCTATGGTATCACATGAGAGCAAGACATCCAACTGTAGTTTTTTTTTTTTTTTTAATAGGGTATGAATAATAAATAAAAAGTTTGCCAAAATGTTATCTCATTGTACACGACTAGCAAAGTCAAGAATTTTAACAGATTATTCTTCTTCCTTCCCTCCGTCTTTTCCCTCGTATATTATTTTATTTTGTAAATTATTAGTAGCGCTTAAGTAGTATGAAATTCCTTTCTACGAACAGTTCACGTAAAGAAAGAAAATATTAAATTACCTTACGCATATTTCTACATTTGAAATTACCATATTATAAAGGTTTGTTTAAGTAATGAGTACAAAGATTGTAATTCATTAACTATTTTTATGTGCACTCCAATATTGACATTAAATGTATGATAGCCGTATAATTCAACGTACAGTATATATATATATAAAGTGGAACCATGTGACAAATGTTTGACATTTCATTGCATTTTGAAATTATTTGTAGTTGTTAAATAGTGTGAAACTGCTTTGCAATAAAGGATGAAAGGACTGTGGATCTTACTTCCTGCAGTTGCAATTACTGTTATAAAGGTGTCATTAAATAATGAACTCAAAGATCCAATAAAACACGTTCTCTAAAAATCATAAACTTTCCCTTGAAGCTACGCCGACAAGCTACATTAGAATATATATTGCAGTATATAACATATAGGCCTAGTAGGAGTTTCGAACCTTTTTTTCTTTCTTTCACTGTCCTTAATTTCAGAATCTTTCCATGGCGACCCAATTAAGAATGTAGGCCTAACACTTGCACATATAGTGGGGTTAGATTAAAATAACATTTCAAATTTCAGTAGTGTCTCTTCGATGTCCTTCCTACCACGGCATTAAATCATCGTTGCGATCTCCCTATTCTAAAGCAATGTAGTCTTACACCAAGTTTCATTTCACTGAAAATACTGGAACAGTTCGCGAAACTTCTGTAAACCAGCCGCTGTGCACAATGGGAAATATATGGTATTTAATGTTTGCAAACATGCGGAATGTAGATTGAAGAATTCTTGAATTATCATTTTGAAACAATTTTCCAAAGATAGTAAGAGTTAAATACTGCCAACCTTTAACTTAGGCGTTCTCTATATTCTCTCTCTCTCTCTCTCTCTCTCTCTCTTTTTTTTCAAACCAAGATTTAAAAACATGGAAATCAAAAGAAGGATAAATTTCCCAGATGATGCGGTTAAATTAAAGCACTGAAAACATGGAAATCAAAAGAAGGATAAATTTCCCAGATGATGCGGTTAAATTAAAGCACTGAAAACATGGAAATCAAAAGAAGGATAAATTTCCCAGATAATGCGGTTAAATTAAAGCACTGAAAACATGGAAATCAAAAGAAGGATAAATTTCCCAGATGATGCGGTTAAATTAAAGCACTGAAAACATGGAAATCAAAAGAAATATAAATTTCCCAGATGATGCGGTTAAATTAAAGCACTGAAAACATGAAATCAAAAGAAGGATAAATTTCCCAGATAATGCGGTTAAATTAAAGCACTGAAAACATGGAAATCAAAAGAAGGATAAATTTCCCAGATGATGCGGTTAAATTAAAGCACTGAAAACATGGAAATCAAAAGAAGGATAAATTTCCCAGATAATGCGGTTAAACTAAAGCACTGAAAACATGGAAATCAAAAGAAGGATAAATTTCTCAGATGATGCGGTTAAATTAAAGCACTGAAAACATGGAAATCAAAAGAAGGATAAATTTCCCAGATGATGCGGTTAAATTAAAGCACTGAAAACATGGAAATCAAAAGAAGGATAAATTTCCCAGATGATGCGGTTAAATTAAAGCACTGAAAACATGGAAATCAAAAGAAGGATAAATTTCCCAGATGATGCGGTTAAATTAAAGCACTGAAAACATGGAAATCAAAAGAAGGATAAATTTCCCAGATAATGCGGTTAAATTAAAGCATTGAAAACATGGAAATCAAAAGAAGGATAAATTTCCCAGATGATGCGGTTAAATTAAAGCACTGAAAACATGGAAATCAAAAGAAATATAAATTTCCCAGATGATGCGGTTAAATTAAAGCACTGAAAACATGAAATCAAAAGAAGGATAAATTTCCCAGATAATGCGGTTTAATTAAAGCACTGAAAACATGGAAATCAAAAGAAGGATAAATTTCCCAGATGATGCGGTTAAATTAAAGCACTGAAAACATGGAAATCAAAAGAAGGATAAATTTCCCAGATAATGCGGTTAAACTAAAGCACTGAAAACATGGAAATCAAAAGAAGGATAAATTTCTCAGATGATGCGGTTAAATTAAAGCACTGAAAACATGGAAATCAAAAGAAGGATAAATTTCCCAGATGATGCGGTTAAATTAAAGCACTGAAAACATGGAAATCAAAAGAAGGATAAATTTCCCAGATGATGCGGTTAAATTAAAGCACTGAAAACATGGAAATCAAAAGAAGGATAAATTTCCCAGATGATGCGGTTAAATTAAAGCACTGAAAACATGGAAATCAAAAGAAGGATAAATTTCCCAGATAATGCGGTTAAATTAAAGCACTGAAAACATGGAAATCAAAAGAAGGATAAATTTCTCAGATGATGCGGTTAAATTAAAGCACTGAAAACATGGAAATCAAAAGAAGGATAAATTTCCCAGATGATGCGGTTCAATTAAAGCACTGAAAACATGGAAATCAAAAGAAGGATAAATTTCCCAGATGATGCGGTTCAATTAAAGCACTGAAAACATGGAAATCAAAAGAAGGATAAATTTCCCAGATGATGCGGTTAAATTAAAGCACTGAAAACATGGAAATCAAAAGAAGGATAAATTTCCCAGATGATGCGGTTAAATTAAAGCACTGAAAATATGGAAATCAAAAGAAGGATAAATTTCCCAGATGATGCGGTTAAATTAAAGCACTGAAAACATGGAAATCAAAAGAAGGATAAATTTCCCAGATGATGCGGTTAAATTAAAGCACTGAAAACATGGAAATCAAAAGAAGGATAAATTTCCCAGATAATGCGGTTAAATTAAAGCACTGAAAACATGGAAATCAAAAGAAGGATAAATTTCCCAGATGATGCGGTTAAATTAAAGCACTGAAAACATGGAAATCAAAAGAAGGATAAATTTCCCAGATGATGCGGTTAAATTAAAGCACTGAAAACATGGAAATCAAAAGAAGGATAAATTTCGCAGATAATGCGGTTAAATTAAAGCACTGAAAACATGGAAATCAAAAGAAGGATAAATTTCCCAGATGATGCGGTTAAATTAAAGCACTGAAAACATGGAAATCAAAAGAAGGATAAATTTCCCAGATGATGCTGTTAAATTAAAGCACTGAAATAATGTTGTTATAGAGTTAACAAAATATTTCAGAGTTTAATAAATCCCATTATACACTATACAAGAAAATCAAAGAATAATTGACAATCTTAACTTTCTTAAGTTCGCTGTGAAAAATGTATTATCCACTTTAGTTTTACATTGACTACTATTTCCTACGTTAAATATTCTGATTATAGAATTTGTTCAAAATTAACTAGTTATTTAGTTTCCAACAAGTTTTATGTAGAACGAACATGAAATTGGGGAACAGCAATATTAGACTTTTCATCCTTTTTAGTTTTCAAAATTGTTGTTTACAACTTTTAGAAATTAAATAATCAAAGACAAAACGGCTCTCATCTTGTTTAAATTGGGCAATGGGCAGAAGAATTCATCAATTTATTATTGTTATCTAATTGCATATTTTTTAAAAGTGTCATACCCTTGTCGGAAGATGATGGGTGGTCATCAAGACATCAATCCGTTAGAAATACTTAAATGACTAATTGTATCTGTATAATGTGTGTCAGTCTGTTGCTATTCTTAAAATTAGCGTAATAATTAAAGTGCTAATATTTTCAAATTCATAGAATTGCTTTATTTATTAAGCAGGATAAAACATGAAAGTTGCGTTTGCTTTCCTCCTTACTTATTCCGTAAGATTGTCGAAAACGTTTCATAGTATGCAAGCTCAAAAGTTGAGAGGTCGGAATCGTAGACGGACACTTTGCATTAATGAAAGGTTGGCATATTAGCATACTTTTCACACCGGCACTATAATTGCTTCACATATTTCCAAATTCTAGAAATACTAACTTTTATCCGTCGTACAAGGACTGAAGCAATATATAGAAAACAGCTCTCTAATAAAATATGCTAATAAGTATTATGAAAGATCAAGCCAGTAATTATCCTTGTACATAGACCGAAATCTTACTCTCCATTGTAAGATAGAAAAAGATTTCTCTTGAGTTATATTTTCCTGAAAAGCGGAAATCATCTGCAAAATGATAAAAAAAAAAAAAAAACGGAAATTTTCATCAAAACGGAAAATTTCCGGTAAATAATGCACCCAAAATTTCCGAAAAAAGCAGGAAACAGAAAATTTTCCGCCAAAAACGGAAACAGAAAATTTTCCGGAAAAACGGAAGACGAAAAACTTCCCGAAAATGGAAGACGGAAATTTTTCCGGAAAAACGGAAAACGGAAAATTTTCCGGAAAAGCGGAAAAAGGAAAATGTAATTTCCGGAAATAGTCATCCCTAGTAAAAACTGGGAAGCAGCCAGAATCCAGCCTATGATAGCTATACCATGAGTTTACTATAAACTTTCAAAAATATATAAATAATAGCTTAGCTTCAATTATTTTTATTACTGAAAAACTGAAAAACTATATCCGCCACTGCCTTTTATCCTCTTCCCAGCAACCCCACAAGTAATTTGCGATTTCTAACAAGCTTTGGCATTATTATTGCTTATCGCTTACAATTGTCTCTGTGTGTAGGCGTTAGACACACATATATATACAGTTCTCCAAAGAACAACAAAGGGTTCAAAACGAAACCAATCCCTTTTTAACTGTCTAAGAAATTATTTGTCCATTGTTGATTTATCAGGAAACTGTTAATCACAAGTTTGGACAATATTCACAATATTGGATGGAAATAAATCTGTATTTGATAATGAGCTTGGAAATAAAAATAATGTCAAAGAAAGTAACAAATGGAAAAACATTATTAAAAACAGTTTTTCCACTTATTAATACATCGTAATTACGCATACTTTCATCATTTTCACTTCCCTTTGCGATCCCTATGTATGTCTCTCGTGAACTCCTATGGCTCCAGACTTTCAAGTTGAGGAAATTCGCATTAGCTAATAGTGTAATAAAATACTAATAAAAAGTGAAACTATTTATGTCGGTGGAAAGTCCTCCCCTTACAAAAACTAAAATGATAAATGATGCTACTGCTTCGGAAAATATGAGAAGTTGATACCTAGAGTAACTTAACATTGCCAGTTACTCATATATATATATATATTTACAATAGTTTAAAATTTTTGGTTTTTGTAAACGCCACTGAAATGAAAGTGAATGGAGTCTGATAAGAAATATTTGATGCTGAAAGCTTATAGAGAGAGTTGATGTCCGCACCTGAAACATGAAGTGGCCAACAGAAACAAAAATCCTTCTTTGAATGAATGAGACCGCTTTATTTGCGAGTGAGTGTTACAATTAGTGATGAAGAGTTAATGATGCGAAGGAGAAACAAACAAAACTCAAGGAAAAGTAATAAGAAGGAAATGTTGGTTCCTGAGAATAGAACTGTTCTAAGAAATGTCTCATTATTCAAAGTTGAGCTGGTGTGGATTGAAGGGATAGGACTAGATAACCTTGTTTGTTATGCAGGCAGCAGATTAAATAGTATTAGTATTCAAACGTATTAGTAATAGTATTAGTATTAGTATTCATGTCCTGGATTAAAGTTTAAGTGCAGGCTAGAGATAGAAATCATTCACCAAAACGAAGTATTCAAGATCTTGTTGCTACTTTTTTTTTTTTTTTTTTTGTCTACATTTTTCAGTTGAATATCCACTTCGCCCAGCGCAAGGTTATGATCAGAAAAAAATGTCAGCCTTGGGTTCCTAAAACTATGTCGATGCCTATTCTGGATCATTCATAACATAATCTATCTGATGTCTTCGGCCGTCTATTGGGGATTTTCATGTATATTTTCTTGTCGTGTCCTGATTCAACCATTCAACCATAACAAAATTACAATTACTGTCTGTAGAATATACATTATCTCTCATTGATGCATTGTTCGACTGCAGTAGCAAGGTGAAGAGGGGAAAACTGAAGAGCGGGGGCTATCTTCTTATTAGATATGGAGGAAAGCGATTCCACTCCGAGTAGAGAATCGATTCTCATGATGCAGAATCGAGTACGGACTCGATTCTCAAAAGTACTTGAAAAAAATGAAATCTTTAAGTTTAACGTCCCACGGTTATGCCGGTTAGACTAAAGGAGACGGTGATAATGAGAAATGAGTGAAATGAAGAAAGTGGGAGGAAACGGGAGAACCCCGAGAAAACCCACGAGCACGGTGTTTGTCCACCACAAAGTCCACACGGCGCGAGCTGGGATCGAAGCAGTGGCCCCAAGCACTGGAGGTGGACGCTTTACCACTGAGCCACCGCGCCCCCTCAAAAGTACTTGATTCTGTCCATCTGTTTTCCGAGTCAACTGCTATTCCAAAATTCATTTTAAACGAACAATGTGGATTTGTATAGTGGACAAATATTACAAACATTAAGCTTTATATGTAACAGATAATTTGCTCTCTCTTCTCTGATGTGAAAAAGCAGAGCTAGTGAGAAAAAAGGAATATTCTTCGCACAATGTACAGGGCACCTACAACTTCATAACATTCCCTTTATACCTCGTAAAAAAAATGAAAATTTATTTATTTATTTGTTTAGTGGTGAAGACAAAAGTCACCTACTGTATGTCAAAGGCGAGGATCGAAGCTGACTTCTTTCTCAATTTCCTTTCCATTGTACTGTATCTGAAAGAGAATCGATCCATTTGTCTATTTCTAGAATTAATTTTGTGTTGATGGATTCACACAACCGTTATATAAAGCGTACTTTTGAATTGAGTCCACGCCTAAAAACAAAAAACAAACTAATTTTAATTTCATGTGCAACGTTTTCATTAGCCATGCGCTGGCGAACAAATGACATCACGTCAGCAATATCTTCACTTCGATTGATTTAAACAATTGAAGTGAAGTTTAGCATCAACTGATAATGAACAGGTTTTTAGTTTGTTTTAAAAGTGATAAATAAACGTGTCTCATTTACATATTTCTGCATGATGTACAACTCTTAGCAACATATTAAGTAGATGTTATGTAGGATAATCCCTGAAAGAGAGATTTTGATTTCAAATTTGAGTTTACCGCTGTAAATTCCCTTAGGATTACTAATTTCCATTTCAGAAGTAAAAACTTTGTAACACATGCTATTGAAATACGGTTAAAATGCAATGTAATCCTTGTCCACTTAATAGTAATTTTCTTTTAAAAAATATTTAAAAAAATGATTGGTCCATTTAGAGCAGTGGTTTCCAACCTGAGGGCGTGAAGAGCAAGCAAAGGTTCGCAAGCTACTGATGGAAATAAAAAAGCACCACTTGTAATGATTTACGATATTTATTTATTTATTTATTTATTTATTTAACAATCACCAGATACAGCTCAGAGGCCATTTTACACTGGATATCTAACAATAACAATGGAAAGGATTTGGGAAGGTATCGGCCAGGGCCTGTTTAGTACGTACCATCCCGGCATTTGCCTGGTAGGACTGAGGAAAACCCTGGAAAACCTGTCAGGATGGTCGGCAGCGGGACTCGAACCCACGACCTCCCGAACGTGAAGTCAACGCTCTACCACTTGAGCTACTTCTCTCGGTAAAGTATATATATACCAAATTTCACAGACTATGTTTGATATTTTGCCTTTGTCATTGGTTAAGGAGGGGAACGGGCGTGAAAAATGAATCTTTACGTTTTAGGTCTCACGGCTAATGTAGACAGTGATGGTGACAAATGAATGAAATGGTGGAAGGAAAAAGTGGGAGTAAACGGCAAAAAACCCACAATGCTCACTTGGCGCGTATGCTAATTAATAGTTAATAATAACTTATGTAAGTTATTACAAAATAGATACAAATATTATTTAAAAAGTAAATAACAAGGAGCCAAGATAACATGATAGGTCATCAATTACCGATTAGTTCATTTTTCTAGTTGCTGCTTTAACCTAGATTTTTGGGTAATTCATATTTTGGCCACACTTTAATTTCTGTAGTTGAGAACACAGATTATTTTTCCGATTCATATTTTCGGGTGTAGAATAACATTATCTTATCTATTATTGAGGTAAGTTACATTTCATTATATCTTTTCACTTACGAAAAACGAGCGAAAGAAAAAATATTAGCTTTTGTAAAATATTTAATACAGAAGTCCCCTTAAGCAAGTGAATGTTTTATGAGATCTGACTGACAGTTTTTAAGCAATGACGTTTAGAAACATTTAAGCCAAAATGTAACTTTAAGACTGCTATTCTTAGCTTTTCGTTGTTTTAGATAGATGGAGAACTTGATAACTTTTACAGCGTTGACAAGAAATTATTTCTACTTAACTGGCTTTTATCCAGGCCCTTAGCCAACCCAAAAATTTAGAGGGCCCGGTAGAAGTTAGGGGGGGCCCGACCCAAACATATTATACTTCATCACCATATTATAGTTCATTTGCAAACCTACCATGAAACTTTTAGGGGGGTCAGCCAAAGTTTGGGGGGCCCGCCCCCTTAACCCCCGCGGATACGAGCCTGCTTTTATCTACATTGTGTTTTATATTAGTGCTCTTCTCCTTACTGTTTATTTATTTATTATTATTACCATCTAAAATAGATTAGTATGTTGTAGTTCCTAGTTATGTTGTAAGTGAAAACAAAATTGATTATTCAGCTGATCTCAAAAACCTGAAAACCGATAAATGTTGTTTTTCTTCTTAAAAAGCATAATTTCTTCGATGACGCTTCAACTCACAATAATTGGAGTTCTGGCAGGAGAACGCGGTCTTAATTTAAGGTTAGTGTAAAGGGAGAAGTTTTGCCGATAGATGTCACTACAGTCTCCCTATCTCTCCCATGTACTTTTTACCTTTCACGAAAATATATATGAGCTCCTTCGTGGCTAAGCGGTTAGCGTACGTGCCTTTGGCGTGGGAGACCCGGGTTCAATTCCCGGCGGGAGCTCATGTAGTTCGGATTCCACGTTAATCAGTAGGTCCACGTCTCATATGGCCTCGCTGCTGAAAGGGACGCTAAACTAAAATCAACGAAAATATACAATTTCTTTTATAAATTTCAACCTACAGACTTTCGAAATTTTTAGAGAATGAACTACCTGTTAAAGGGAACAACCCGTGTCGATTTTTTATTTAGATTTTTTTTTCATTGTTGAAAGTTTCATTGTTAAAGATTTGGATATCCATTTGGACAATCAAGCCATTTCAACAATGAGGAAAATTCTAAATAAAAAATCGGCACGGATTATTGCCTTCGATAGATTATGAAGTTACTTTTCTAAAAATTTGAAGTCTGTAAGTTGAAATTTGTAAGAGAAATCGTGAATTTTCGTGAAAGATAAAAAAATACATGGGAGAGATACGAAGACTGTAGTGTCATCTGTCGGCAAAACTTGTTCCTTTAAACTAACCTTAATTTTGAGTGACAGGGAGCAGTACCTATTTTCGAAGTCCGATATTAGGCTGATATTCCATAGTCGATCAATTTACAATCGTTATGTATGTTGGATAGCACAAATAACTATCTTCAATATTATTGCTAGTAGCGACATAACCACTACTGAGCAAAGGGACCAAGTTCTTGAGTAAGGCCGATCAGGTTTGCAAATCCATAAATTTTTGTTGGAAAGGTTCCGGGCTTTGCGGAGGGGTAGTGCAATATTAGAAGCCACTACGTCTCTGTAGTATTGAACGGGTATTACTTTGCACCCGAAAAGACGATAAGTAATTTTAAAATACTTCCACCTATATTTTCAGAAAAAATGATAGATCTAGAATTTTTATTAGAGAAAAAGTACAGATGAAATGCAAGATCAAATTTTCATGCTACATCAATCATTTCCCTGTTAAACAAGTAGAGTTTTATTGAGAAAGTGTACAATCTACGAGTTGAGTTAGGAAGTTTCTGGTGATGTTCGCACTTATCCAAACACAAAAGTAAAAGTCTTCGGGCTGCTGATAAAACTAATCATTGAGTTGTTTCTCTCGCTTGTTTGAATGGCGTATTTTAGAAAACTCTCTCTAGATGGCTCTGAAAGCTGACTGCTAATATTGTCGCAAGGATATTTCCTCCCCTCTAGCGGATATATTTTGAACTTGTTGTCGTTTGTTTTCTTCTAGTTCCTCAACAATGTAAATAAAGACTTGGAAAACTTAAACTTTGAACGTTTAATTTAAAATATTTCAAGATCTAATTCGATTGAAATAACATATTATTTACATTGACTGATAATTGGCTTTAGATGTATGGAAATATTTCTGAAAATTAAGTTGACAGAAAATGAACATTTTGAATTTGTCACTTTCTGATCAAATGACAACTGATAGTTCATTCGGGTTATTGGTTGGAATTTCAACACCGTAGCTATATGAGACGGGACTTAGTATTTAAAGTGGGATCGGAGGCACTAATTCGATTGTATTCCAGACAAGTTCCCACTTGGCATGGAATCCGGGAGCACACGTACAAAAGAACGTGCTTGAGCCACGAAGGGACACGATTGTTAAGTATTGTAAACAGCTGCGGCCTTTAGATAGGACCCGAAGACAGAAGGGTCCCGTACTTCAGAGTACTACTCTTGATGTTTAAAAATATTTATAAACAACAGATTCTAAAACATTTTAAGCAGCAGAAATGCGTCGTTCAATGAAGTTTTGAAGTTTACAAAATTCCAGAATAGTCAAGTCGATTACAGAACGCGAAAACAGCACGCAAGGTAAAAATGGACCATCCTGTTCTCCGGATGATCGCTTGTGCTGTATAATGCTCAGAATATATATGTAAGAAGTATATATAGGCTCAGTCGTAGATTGCTTACCTCTGGTGCGTGGAGTCCCTGATTCGATACCCACCCAAGTAAGTTTGCGGTGAACAACATGCGGTTTTCTCGGGTTTTCCCCGTTTCCTCCCACTTTCTCATTCCACCAATGCTTCCATTATCATTCACTTGCTGTAATCATCGCCTCCCTTAGCCTTATGGGCATAAGCCTGAGACGTTAAACTGAATCTTATCTTTTTTAACACACATAAGGTTTTTAACTGTATTCTCTGTTTATTGTTTTACTTCGAAATTACGCATGATAAAGTATTCGAATACTATGACAATTATTTTAAAATGTAGTATTAATGCTAGTTTACAACATGGACAAAGTAATGAAAAATACATTCACCAACTTGTCAATCATGAAAACTGAATTTATTATATCATCTTTATCCTTCAAACGGACATCATCTGTTTTTATTGAATGGTACTTTGTGTTTCCATTCCCATTCCGATTGTTACCATTTCCTTAAAATGTAATCAAATAAATTGCTAGATTTGATGCAACTTTACGCCAAATGACGAAGAAGTAGTTTTAATGATCAGTATTTGTGGAAGATACATTCAAAATGAATAAATGACACACACGGCAAAAGCAAGCATTTAAGATAAGTTGTTTTTAAAAAGCAAGTATTACTCTATTATTCTTGATTGTTGATGAGCTCACTTATATTTAACAACTATATCTAATATTGACATTTGTAAACGAAATGAAATGAAGTAAAATCTTTGAGTTTAAAGTCCCACTTTGAGGGTATTCAGTTAGAGGATGGATATACAATATCAACTGCTACATAAGGACCAAGTTTTGTTACATTGGTGTAGCCAGCAAGTTATTCTGTATGGAATAACATGACTTTTTCACTGGACTTGACTTTTTACATACTAAAAGCAGTTCATACATACAGTATAAACCTTTCTGATAGCATCTAAGAACATGTAAACGCAAATATAATGATCAATTATACAGAAAAGTGAAAGAACAGTTACTAGGATACATCTAAAAGATGTCAACAAATGCTTGTTTGTGATTGGTCAAAACTTGAAAACGTAAACATATTATTATCTCTGGTTGGTCGAACGCCTGACCATGATATTTAAAAGGAACTTCTAGAAATAGTTATATTTTTGTTTTTCTTTTATAGTTTTTTAAAACAATTTTCTAATAACTATTTAGAGTTGAAACAATATTGAACATTTTTAACATATTGAGATATCTGTCATTACGCGTAAGCATTACGGGATTATCCAAAGAGCAACTTGCTAGCGGGATGATTTGTCACAAGTCACTCATTTGGGACATAGTTGCCAATTGTTATGAGCATATTTAGGGATTTTTGATCAGATCAAGCTCGGAATAAGTATAAGAAACAATGTCACAATTAACTTTTAGTGAATTAGTAATTTATTTTGATGATAATAGTTTAATTAATACATTAGTAGATCTCTTCTGGAACAAACCAAAATTACTCCAACTTTTGAATGTGTGCCATTTTCCTCAAGAATTTCTTAGTATCTTTTGAGGCTACATATTCACTTAATGTATTTTCTATTCTTCCGTCCAATCTTATGTATTGACGTTGTCTACGTTTCCCTTCAGTGTTTAAGTTTCTTCTTTCATATATGTAGTCGTTGTATACAGTCCCACTTTTTAGATACTTCGCCAAACAGTACATATTAGGAGATGACTTATGTACTAATGATTTGAGTCTGTCTTTGCACCGTTTTACAACATTGTTCGTTCTGTGCTGTTGATTCGAGCAGTTCTATATAGAGATGTCAATAACGGGATTGTTTAACCACTTCTTCCACAAAGGAAAGCCACCCAACATCGACATCATCTACAGGGAGAAATGCTAGAGCAGAACACATTATGAGGAGAGTCTTACTTCTGGAACTGATTTATAGTCATATGTGGGTTCTAGTTCCTGAACCTTTCTCCACAAGCAGTGGTGCCCGAAGAAAATTTTTTAGGGGGGGGCATCTCCATGGTTCCTATATAACTTCTGGTATTTCTGGTATTTAATATACGTGATTTGCTATATTATGTGTATATTTTTGTGAGCCAGGGGGCCCGGGCCCTCCGTCCACCTTCAGGCGTTCATGTCCACAAACACTGATTAAAATGAAAATTATACCCACTAATGTGCGTTTCCGGCAACAGTGTTCCTAGATATGCTATTGCCGCTTGTTCGAAATCTAATTTGATTAATTTCGGTTTTCAATGATTAATATTAGCCTTCACTAAACTGAAAAACTTTTGATATGTCTTACTATCTCTTGTTGGTAAGAGGCCGAAGATAAAAAGGGCAACGTTTGTTTCCTCCAAGTTATTTCTGATGTTTACGTGTATTGTATATAATTGGGCAATATGTCGACTACAATCCTTGTGTGTTCCATACATGAAAAATGTAATGTGCTCAGTTGCATACTGTATTTCCTTCGCAGTGCTAACTATTAACATTCTTCCTTCTTCTGTGGTGTTATCTACTAGCAGGAAGTTTGTCTTGTCATTTATCTTCAGAATGTACATACGTTCCACGTGTGTACCGCAAATGTCCCACTGTGTAAGGGAAAGTTTTGAACAGTACCTCAAAAGTCCCAGATAAACTGGTTTTCTCGTTTTACCGCAAATGTACCCTGATACCACTTTTATAGGCCTATACAACTTATTAGAACTGAAAACTTTTTTTTAAAATTAGGTTCTTAACACTTCATACTGTACACCGAAAAGCTCAAATAGAAAACCCCGACTATGGTGAAAATAACTCCTAGCAGGGGCAGATCCAGGACCGACTTCTGGGGGGGCGGTGGGTTGTCATAATGCAACTTTTAAGGGCTCCAAACTCTGGGATAGATTTTATTTATATATATAAAGTAAGAAAGTTTCCTCTTCTGGGGGGGGGGGCGATCGCCCCGATCGCCCCCCCTGCATCCGCCCCTGACTCCTAGTATGGCATCTATCTTTGTTCTGAACTAGAAACTAAAAAAAAAAAAAGTTTTCAGTTACTAATATTAAATTATATATTAAAATAGCCATAAGTTGGAGGCTTTACCCTTCTTATTAGTTCACTTCACACCATGTAGATCTCCAGGCTATTTTTAAATACAACTTCATATTAGTAACTGAAAACTTGTTTTTCAGTTTTCACTTCGGAATAAAGGACGAGAATTATCTTCATCGTACTCGGTTTCCTTTTTTAAATGTATTAATTAAGCTTTTTTTTTTTTAAAAAAAAAAAAAAACATGTGACCACTCAAAAGCCAGCATTCTTAGGAAATAACGAGTAGTGTTACGAGAAGACATGAAATAGAATCCAAAATGTTAAATGTTTAAATAATAGATTTCGAAAGAAATCTTTCCGTGTTTAATTGTGTAGGAGGCAGCCACACTCGACCTTGCAAACGACCGTCCTCTGAAGAAACCAAAATATTTTCTTACTTTTTTTTTTTTTAGCTCCAAAAATCCTTTGTCATCTTGTCTCTTTTTCTTTTGTTAATCTTCTTTTGAATCGTTAGAATAAATCCACCTGACTTTGAAGAGCTTTTTTACGTAGGTTGAGGGAATCGCAGGCGGCCACACCCACCAAGCCTTTGACGCCCAAGCGATAAACACATGGAGACATCTGTTGGGAAAACATTGCACTACAATTATATTGTCTTTTTAACAATAATAATAATACCTGATGTCTTCACAATTTGAAAAACTTTTTTGAATAGGAAGATCATATTTCCTTAATTAACGAACTGTACATATTTTAGACATTAAAATAATTAAAACAATTGAAAATCATCTGTTACTCTCATTTGCCTAACTGCATTCAGACAATTGTTAATTTATTATTGGATTCTCTTGCATAACGTTGTTTCAATTCGATCTTATTTTGTCTTCGATTTCTTTCTAACCATTTATAAGCATATAAATGCAAACTTAAGCAAATGGACTTCCAAAAACATGTTTTCTTTATTTGTGAATAATTTATTGACACATTTTACACTATCTGTGATTCTAATGTCATGCACTGTCGAGATGCATGATTTAATAATGTAGATACTGAAAATATAATAATAATACTAATATACAGATATGTATGTGCCTAATATATATGTGTGTATGCAGTGGCGGATCCAGGATATGATCAAGGGAGGGACTAAACCATAGTTTGCGGCTTTATCCAGTGTAAAGTAGGATTGAAGCTCATATTATCCAGTGTATACCTATAGCCACCCCTTGGATCCGCCTCTATGTGTATGCATGGTGAGTAATTAATGCTTTCATATAGTGAAAAACGTCTTTTAGTTTGATTTAAGTACACCTTGTAAGTAAAAGTCCGGTTCCCCTTAAAAATTCATCTGACCCTTCTAAAGGTTTCACCGCTAAGAAGAAACGACATAATTCACCACTCACAAGGAACCATTCCAATTTGGTGAATTCAATTGCTGAAAATGATTGTCACTACTGAATCAACACTAAAAGAAACAGAGAAAAAGAGGGAGTGTAGTGGCAGATCGTATACAGGGTGGGAGAGAAAGGAGGGCAGAGTGTGAAGATAGAACGTAGCAAAAATGTGTAGAAATGCCATGGTAATTTTGAAACGAGTAGAGGAATTGAAGCCAAAAGTTTGATATGAGGAATTCACGTAGAGTTCCACTGGATAGATATAATGAACAGTGTTTTAACTGCCAAATCTATGTAACTGGTTGTGAGAAGAGTCACCAGTGTTACAACCGGCACTGGCGCAAATCCCGAGGGGGATGAGGGGGGCATGTCCCCTCCAATCTTGGAACTGGGGGACTGTCCTCCCAATAATCCGATTTGAAATGTGTTTTTTGGGGAGAAATGTGATGATTTGTGTCTGATTTCCACAAAGGAAAGTGAGATGAAATTGATGTCCCCCCAGAATAAGCCTCAAATCTGCTCCCAATTGAAGACAACTCGGCTTCCCTGATCCTCCACAGGATTGTTTTTCAATTTCATAAATATTTTGAATATAACTTAAAAAAATAATTATGGGAACGATCTTATCAGTCCCGCCCCCCAATGTTGAAGACAGATTTGAGCCGCTGACAACCGGCACATTTCGTTAGAGGTGGTCATTAATATATCAGAGCTATGAATGCGACAGGTGTCTTTGTGCAAAGTACCACGTCAGTATTCATCCAGTGGAACAACTTCTCATTTTGTTACACGCTGCAAACATTTTTCTTAATGTTCCAGAAGTCAATTCTATCTCTTTCTACCCCTCGTGCATACAACGTGTTAATGGACCGTACTACAGGGTCTCTATTTCCTCATTCACGTCATCATTATGGCAGTCTTGATACATTGCCACAGCGTGGAATGCCTCCTGTTACAGAGGTCTCAAACTGTGTTGGCGACTATTGGTTTCAATAGACGGTCTGCGACAAGAGTTGTATGTCACATGACTCCTTTCTCTTATATTCTTCTTGCTCTAAGTCCAATATGGGGCTTTTCAGATGTCCCCCATGGTTCATATTATACCTATTAAGTGCAGGTTTTCATGTATTCCTCATATCCAACATTTGACCTCAATTCTTCTACTCGTTTCCATATTAATATGGCATTTCTAGACATTTTCTACGTTCTATCTTCACACTTCACCCTCATTTATCTCCCACCCTGCTGCTAAACTTTCTTTTTTTCTCTGTTTCTTTTGGTGCTGAAATCAGTGCAAACAATCATTTTCATCAATTGAATATAGTAAATCGGAATGGTCTCTTGTCAGATCAAAATACACCTGGATAGATAAGGCAGCAAGAATAGACAGAAAATTTGATCTTTTCATGTTTTCAGCAATGTTGGTTAACACTGTTCAAGAAGGATGCGTTAGAGATGTAATTTTGGAAGTGGAATCAGTCGGGCTTGCATGGGTGGAAACTCAGCATTCTGCATTAATCTCTATAAAGCTGACGCTAGCTCAGACTCGCGCTCATTAATCACAATGTGGCTTGAACTCGTGCTCACTAATAACAACGTGGCTCATGCTAGCTCAGACTCACAATCACTCCAGCCCGGACTCGCTATCTTCAATCAGACGAACGCTACTACCATCTCATGGTCATTAACCTCATTGGGCTCTCGCTCGCTAAGGCCTCTGCTTCAATTACGCTTGCAGTTGCTCATGCTTGCAGCCACCGGCTTCATTGGGACTCATGCTAGCTCAGATTCGCGTTCAATACAGTTCCCGCTAGTAGACTCGCGTCCACTAATTAAAATGAAGCTCACGCTAGCAAACACTAGCATGACTTGACTAATGACAATATAACTGAGGCTCGAAGAGAGTAATAACAACGTGGTTCAGAATAGCGCTCACTAATTACAATGAAGCTCACGCTAACTCAAACTTGAGCTTACTAATCACAATTTGGCTTAGACTAATGTTCACTAATCACAATGTAGTTCACTATAGCTCAAAGTTCCGCTCACTAATCACAATGAAGCTCAAGATAGCTTAGACTCGCTCCAGCTTGGGTTCGCTATCTTCAATGAGATTCGCGCTACCTCAGTCTCATAGTCATTAACCTTATTAAGCTCGGGTTCGCTAAGAGCTCTGCTTCAATTAGCCGCAAAGTTGCTCGTACTTGTATTAATTGGCTTCATTAGGACTCAAGCTAGCTCAAATTCGCGCTCACTAATTACAATGAAACTCACGCTACCTCAGACTCGAGCCCATTTATCACAAGAAGCTCATGCTAGCTAAGACTTCAGCTCATTAATGACAATGTTATTCAGACTCGCACTCACTAATCACGATTGGCTCAGACTAGCGCTCACTAATTACAATGGAGCTCACGATAGCTAACACTAGCTGCCACAAATCACAATAAAACTCACTCTATCTCAAACTCGAACTCACTAATCACAATGTAGCTCAGACTCCTGCTCACTAATTACAATGAAGCTCACGCTAGCTATCACTCGCGTTCACAAATCACAATGAAATTCACGCTAGCTGAGACTTGTGCTCATTCATCACATTGTGGTTCACACCAGTGATTTATTTGTGGATTTTGTAGAAGGGGGGAATATTTATGCAAGATTGTGTTCCGTATAGCAGAACAACTTTAAAGTGGGGGTGGGACAACGTTGTTTTTAAACCTACCTACTTTGAAATTATGGTACTAGTTTGATAGGCGACCCCCAAGTTCATCATTTTTTTTCACTTTTTTAATGCGGTCTATAATGCGGTTTCCGACGTTGCACTACCTTCAGACGAAAGCCTGTTACTTTATGTACCGGAATTACTTGCCTTTTCATCCTCAGGAGTGTTTCTTTTATTAAAATATAGTCTAATATCCATTTCGTTATAACGTGCTTGTCAATGAAAGAAACTACCAATTCACAACTGCAGTGACTGCTCACTGATAACTGAAACTTTATTGTTATTATTATTATTACTTGCTACTCAGATGAAGAATGACAAGCAGTGGTATCAGCTGCAAGATTTTCCTTCTAGAAACAATTCTATAAACAAGACGAGCATAGTTCGCGACAATAAACATACTAAAAAAGTAAAAAAAAAAAGTTACTAAAACATGAATCAGTGTACTTTAAAACATATTGTATAGCCTAAGAAAGGTGAAAAATATCTTCCCAGGCTGGGAAGACTAAATTAAACTTAGACAGGGAAACTAAAACTTAGAAGGGGGAAAATTCCCAGGCTTCCCTGGCTACAAATAAATCCCTGGTTCACACTAGCTCAGACTGGCATTCGCTCTAGTCTGGCTCACTATCTTCAATTAGACTCCCACTCCCTCGATCTCATGATCATTAACCATATTTGATTCGCTCTTGTTAAGGGCTCTGCTACAATTAAGCTCTCAGTTGCTCGTGCTTCCACTCTCCAACCTCATCCTCTGGTTCACTATTCACTTTCGTCTTCATACAGACTAGTGCCCATTCTTTAAGGCCGAGGTCGCAGGCGAGACAGCAGATAGCAAGCAGCAGGTCTTTACACATACACGGTTCAGATCTGAACACTGTTATCCACGAGTACTACATGTTCATATTAGAGACGAGATGACAAACATCAAAATTCTAGTCCCGTTTTGGAGACGAGAAGAGCAACAAGAGATCACTCAAAAAATTTTTAGTAGTAAATGATCCAAAGAATCAAATCTAAAAATTGATAAAGTAATTTTACTGACAAAATGAAGAGTATTTATCAACGTTTAAAGATACATAAGTCGCTATACAATATAGAACGACAACATATGGTTTTAATGTTGTTATATGTAGGGGTGCTCACGAGACAAGATTTTGAGACTGTCTCGTCTCGAAAATCTGCTGTAAAAGTTATGTCTCGACTCGAAAAATATATATTTTTCTATTGAAAGAGCTGTGTCTCGACTCGAATTTTGGCAGGAAAATTCTGTCTCAACTCGTCTCGTGCGCACCTCTAGTTATGTCACAGAAGTATTCTCGTGACACAGAAGGATTCTGATAGCCTCTAGATCAAATTAAGAAAAATCAAAGCAGAAATTTTGTACATAAATTTACAAATCGAGGCGAGACTACAAAGAAAGCTTATCGAGAATGAAAGAAAAGCGGAAAGAATTCTTTGAGAATCGAGACGAGACGAGAGAGCATTTCTTTTTCGTCTTGTCTCGTCTCGTGGACACCAGTAAAATTTCTGAGAAGAGAAAACTATAGGAATTTTCTACGATTAGCATTGGAAAGTGGTTGAACGTAAGTTTTCTGTTAATCCCAGTTGGTTTGTGTTCACGTATAAGAATTAGGATTCTAGCAACGAACCTAGTGATCAATAAATCCCCGCCTGGGCGCTTGTACCTGTTTTTGTTATTGAGGACAAGTTGTAATTAGATGTTAATGTGTCAGTAGCAATGGCCTCAGGATGGGTCCCACATCATCAGACGATCATTACACAATCCATTTCATGGAGAGCAACATCCAACACAACAAGGTTAATAACCAGTTTGATAATGAAAATATCGTCTCAATTATACCTGCAACCGTTCCCTTAACGCACCGATTACTGTACTATGTTAAGGAATTCATTTGTAATTTGTATTACTTAAGTGAGGGGAGGATTATGTTTCACATACCATCAGCGGCGCAAATCTGTCTTCAACATTGGAAAGGACGGGTGACCGTCAGGGGCGTACGCAGAGGGTCGGTTCTGGGGGTCCGGACCCCCCCGAAATTCCGACTTTTTTTTCTAAATGTAGTTACTTTTAGGGGCAATTTTAGAAATGTTCATATAATTTAGCCTCAAATTGTATTTGGAACCCCCGAAACGCTTTAGGCCCCTCCCGAAATAGATTCCTGCGTATGTCCCTGGTGGCCGTTCCCATATATATTTTTTTAAAGCGATGTTCAAAATATTTATGAAGTTGAAAAACAATGCTATGGAGGATCAGGGGAATAGAGTTGTCTTTAACAGTGGGAGGCGGGCAGATTTGAGGCTTATTCTGGGGGAACATCAATTTCATTTCATTTTCCTTTGTGACAATCGGACACAAATGATCACATTTCTCCTCAAAAAACACATTTTAAATCGGATTATTGCGGGGGACATGCCCCCCCTCAGTTCCAAGATTGGAGGGGACGTGTCCCCCTCATCACCCCGGGATTTTCGCCAATGCATATCGTCAATTCTTGAATCAATCTATTGTTTCAATCAATAGTTTGGGCCTCCTCACGTTTCTTATCAATTGAGATGAGTTTGCACGTTTTTCGTCCATATGCAACAGCTAGATAGCGATGTTCCAGGGTGACTCCCCCGAAACAACGAAATTCTCAGTGGAGGATCTAACCGGAGGCAGGGCTCCAAGTCCTCCTAGTTTTTTGAGTAACAAAAATAATTCAAGATATTACTTACATATTTTGGAAAGTTAATACTAAACTCATAATATAGCTACCTATCATAGTCTGGTTTTAGGTTTCCCCAGTTTTTACCTTCTAGATCCGCCACTGGAAATTCCAAGGATCTTCCTTTGCGTAAAGTTAGTATTTTTACTATCAAACTTTCAACCCATCTCCGGCGTATAGAACATTCTTCACGGAAAACCTAAAATTACCTACAGCTGGGTTTTGAATACAGGACCTGTTGTTAACGCAGGCACTGAACTTCGACCATGACTTGAGTTGATTTTGAGTTTAAGGTCCCTTTCAGCAGCGAGGCTATTTGAAACAGGACCTATTGATTACGTGGAATTAGAACCACATGAACTTCCGCCGAGAATGGAACACGGGTCTCCCAAGCAAAAACAACCGTAATTTAGAGCTCGTGCATGTAGCAGGTGCACAAACCATCACATATGATCTACCATCGGAATATAGGCGATTCCTCACCAATTATATTGCTTCCAAATTTCATATCAATGTTGAATGACCCTACACACACCCTACGCGTAACTTCTTGTGTTCTGCTAATGGTGTGACAGCAATATCATATACAGTTAGAGTGTTGTTCAAAAACACCGTTTTTTCATCTTAGTTTCAAAAACCCTGTTCTTGTACAGGGTGGTAGATAACTCCAGCAACAAACTTTGGGAGGTGATTCCTTATATGAAATGAAATAAAAAAGTCCTGATAAACATAGGTCGAAAAACGTATCATTTTAGAGTTATGAACCGCCTAAAATTCGAAAAATCCTGTTTCGAAACGCCCTGCCTTAGAAATTATAGGACCTATAACAAGCGGTTTAAGGAATTACACAGGAACTAGTATGAGAACTATCTAAGTATCCATGTTTTAACATCTCCAGTTATCGGCGAAACGAACGCGCCATTAGTACTTAAAGGAATATCCCTATACCTGAACTTCCTTTTTACAGTTCGTTTCGCCGATAACAGACCACGGTAGAACATGGATATTTAGATACAGCGCATACTAGTTACTTTGTAATTCCTTACACCGCTTGGGATCGGTCCTGTAGTTTCTAAAGCAGAGCGTTTCGAAACGTGAATTTTCGGAGGTACATAACTCTGAAAGGAGACGTTTTTCGTCCCATATTTATTAGAACTTTTTTCTTTCATTTCATATAAGGAATCACCTCCCAAAGTTTGTGGGTGGAGTTATCTACCACCCTGTATATAGATAGAATTGATTAAATCAAATGTGAATCCTCTTCAGCGATTTGCCACCTTTACAAGTCGTATATAAGTCATAATTAAGAGACATCAAACAATAATGGATACAAAAAATTAAAAAAAATGAAATCCTTGAGTTTAACGTCCCACGATTATGCCCTTTAGGCTAAGGGAGGTTTTTGTTTTATTTGGAAAAAACGTGTGTCCTCCCAGGTCAGTATCCATGGGGGAAAAGGGGAGGCAGCTCCCCCTAAATTTTTACTGTGCCTCAACAATTTTCACAGTAGGCTTGCAAATAACTGTAGTATGGTTGGATCGGCCCCCTTAATTTCTACCGCCCCCTACATTTTTTGAGCTGGCTACAGGCCTCTAAAGTCCTCCCTATCCAAAATCGCTCAATTTTTTCGCCCATAAAAAAAGATTGATATGGTCAATCGTCCTGAGGTTTCAAAAGTTGGATTCTGTGTAACAAAATACATAGAATTCATACTTTGGAGTCCGATGCACAAAACTTTTATTATTATTATTATTATTATTATTATTATTATTATTATTATTATTATTATTATTATTATTATTATTATTATTATTATTATTATTATTACTTTGAGTGTGTGTAATGTGTGTGTGTGTGTGTGTGTGTGTAATCATTTAAGTGGAGTTATTTAAGCATCTCCATGAAATTAGTTATAGTTAATACGACACCATATAAAATAAAATACTAACACACTGGGAAAAAAAATGTAGCTGGCGTACTTAAAAAGATAGGTTACATGCGTAATTCCTGTAGTTTTTGGACTTAACGTACAACAGACGTATAACTGAAAACACATGTTCTATAATACTTTCTGTATAAGTGTTCCATCTATACGTACTTTCCGTATGAAACAATGTAGGTGGTCAGGATCTCACACACAAATGGACGTATATAACATATAGCTGACGAAGGTAACATAAGTATATGCATGTGAGATCCTGGCCGCCTACATTGTTACGGTCAGGATATACGTCAGATGTGATATACGGAAAACTGTTATATGTCAGACATCCTGCAACGGCATGATGTAACATCTAAGGGCAGTGCCTATGTAGCGTACACGGATAACGTAGGCTATGCTCCGTACTGATTCCTGTAGTAAGCAAGAGGATACTGTATATTTGTACAATATACCGCTGCCCGGAGAACGAATTTTTCTCTGTGCAATATGTAAATTCTGAATACCATATCTCTTATTTTCTTTCCATCTAAAAACTCTAAAATCTTCCTTTTTTTGTCTTTAAAATCTGGTAAATCTATCAGAGAGAGATACGTACATCGAAAGATTTACAAAGATCTGAATGCCGTAATAATAATAATAATAATAATAATAATAATAATAATAATAATAATAATAATAATAATAATAATAATAATAATAATAATAATAATAATAATAATAATAATACCATATTTGGTTAAATTCTCTCCGAAACACATCGACTGCTGCTAATAAACAAATATAAATACAGTGAATTCTGCCTTGTACAGTCTCCTTATTAAACTGAAATTTGTCATAAACTGAAATATTTTTCGGTCCCATGAAATTAGAAATGGAATATGTGTTACTTACCTTTATTAAACGGAAATTAAAATAAAACTTTTAATGGAAAATTTCAACTTGGGAAAAGAGAACTTAGAAAGTTT
This sequence comes from Thermobia domestica, assembly GCF_964235325.1. Classification (NCBI taxonomy): domain Eukaryota; kingdom Metazoa; phylum Arthropoda; class Insecta; order Zygentoma; family Lepismatidae; genus Thermobia; species Thermobia domestica. The sequence goes on along the minus strand of NC_137462.1, from coordinate 1,209,825 downwards.
CGGGAGTCCTGCTAGAGAGCATAGTAGGGATATACGTTACACTACGTTGTCAGCATAAGCGCCCGAAGTTGGGTAGGGGGCCCGGGCCATCCTGGCTCACGAAAATGTATACATAATATAGCAAACCACGTATATTAAATACCAGAAATACTGGACTCAATATAGCAACCATGGATCTGAGCCCACCTAGAAATTTTCTTCCGGCGGCCCCGGTTGTCAGCGAAACACACAGTGATGTGGGGACCTAAACAGAGACAACAAATATAAGTACTTTAATTGAGAATTACAGTGAAAGTTTGAAAGTTAAGAATATAGTGTTGGATGAAGAGGAATATCTAATTGAGTTGGAAGAAGACTGTAGGCTAAAGAGTTATCAAGATACTGTCAACAGTTTGAAGGAACTGCAACAATTTGCTTTACTTACGTTGAAATTACATTGATATACTTAGTGTGATTTCTCAAACTAAATTATTTGTGGAAAGTCGAATAGCGAAGCAGTAATGTATACAAAAATCCATCCTCGACTATTATAAAATAAAGTTAACGTGTGCACACTATTTTCATTTTGTTAATTTTAAGTTTTGAATGTATTAATTAGTAGTAATATTATACTGAAAATCAGGCCCGTATCTAGGGGGTCTAGTTGGGCGGGCCCCCCTAAATTTTTGCTTACCCCTAAAATTTTCACGGTACACTTGCAAATGAACTATAATATGGTAATGCACGATAATATATTTGGATCGGGCCCCCCTAACTTCAGCCCCCCCACATTTTTGGGCTGGCTACCGGCCTGCTGAAAATTGAATAAGGCACGTACAGCATCTTATTTTATTTCATATGTTCATTATATGTATAAGTAGATATGTTGTTTTAAACTTTGTTAACCGAAAACCTTTGGAACGGAAATTTTTGACAGGACCTTTTTAACTACACTAGACAGGATTTAGTATAGCATAAATTCTATGACGTAAACTAATTGAGAGACTCGGGCCAACATAATGCTAAATGATGTATTGAAATACATAGACTGTTCAACTTTCTTTGGTAGAGCGGTTACCTCTGGTGTGTGGGGTCCCTGGTTCGATCCCAAAGCAAGTGAGTTTGTGGTGGACAACATTCTGTCTACGGGTTTTCTAGGGGTACTTCCATTTCCTCCCACACCCTCATTTCACCAATTCTTCCATTTTATTCACTGCCTTAATCATTCGTCTCTCTTAGCCTTAAGGGATAAACGTAGGACGTTAAACTAAGAAATTTCACTTGAACCTTCTTTACTCGGAAGTTTGAAAACGTAACCATTATTTATACCTGAGATTCTTAATTATACACTAACCTGCAATTGGTTTCCACAGAGTTCTTCCTTTTCCTCTTACGTTATTAACAGGGGCGGACCAAGCACCGGGTAACCCAGACGACCGCCGGGCACCACTGTGAGGAGGACGCCAAAATGAACCTCAAAAAAGATAGTTTTATGACATGTTTTCTACTGAATTTTTTTGGTTATATTCTTGTAAAGTAGCGTCAATTGCATCATCTTTCTCCATTCCGCCATGGAAGAAGAGAGTTTCATAGTATTAGGGGAGCTGTATCGACAAATGGAGACATAGCATGTAAAAGAAAGAGTAGAGGGGGAGTTGTTATTGTTTATAGCGGGTCGTGTTCTATGTGAACTTTTCCCAGGCAAAGACATTTATTGGATTTTATATATGTTACTCTTTTAAAGTGGTACTGGAGGAAGAAAAGTATATACAGCACTTACTTTTGATTTCTTAGAAACGTCACCGCTACCCCAAACTGTCGGCCTTTGTTGCAATTAGTGTCTCGGAGGTGTTATTGTTTCGCTATAAACAGTTCTTGCGAAATCATTCAAACAATTTGTGTAAATTATTCTAGATTTTAAGGTAGACCATCTACTGTTTTTTAGGGATAAGGTTTGAGACTGTCTCGTCTTGAAAATGTGCGGTAAAAGTGATGTCTCGACTCCAAAAATATATATTTTTCTATTGGAAGAGCTGTGTCTCGACTCGAATTTTGTCAGGAAAATTCTGTCTCGACTCGTCTCGTGCGCATCCCTACTGTTTTTATGGAAGAAAAAGATATGGACGCTTTCTCATAAAGCTCCCTAAATTCACTTTGATATGGTTTACTTACGAAGGATTTTTACTTCTTGATAAAATATCTGTTATTAATCTTTAGTCTTGCAATAGAGTCAAGCTTTTGTACAAATTCATCAGATAGTTTATGAATGCTATAGACTTCAACTACTAGGACCTACATGAAACGGGTTCTTTATATTGCTGTGCGTAAAACACATTCAATACATGTGAAATGTATTTATTGGTATATTAAACGTTATTAGAATAGATTGTTACATAGTCGAATGACTTCTGATGTTATTGATATAACCAAACAATTTACAAAATAGAAGTAATCATGTCACCATTAGCAGTATTCAATAAATGCTGTTCTATATTGTTTTTGTTTATATATATTGGTGCATAAATAATAATAATAATAAAAGAATACAATGTAAGTCATACCACATGTATGTTTTTAAAGATTAAATATACCTATATCTATTATGTATTTGAGTATCGATTTTCTTTTTGAAAAATGGGTTTAAAATATTAAAACCACTATAATAAAATGTAAAATATAGGTATGACTAGGAGGCGCCTAAAAGTCACTTGACCCTGGTGAAAATTTTGCCTTGGTCCGCCCCTAATTATTAGTTCACCAGTTTGCTTGCATTAACATCCTCTCTTTTAGCTTAAAAGAGAGGTAAAACCATGGGAGGTGAAAGTAGGTATTTCGATTGATTTACAAATTTTTGAAGTACCAATAAAGTTACTTAAAAAAGAAATTCGTGGTACTTTCTTACATTATGATTTTGAGGTGAGTGTATTGCATGCATTGCTTCTGTAATCCTATATATTTAGTTCTCCGTATGATCATATGCATTTATTTTCCGTAGCACAGTCTGTGGCCTTATAGAATAGAATTGCGCGTCAAATCTTCATGTGACATGACTACTTAATCTTTCTTGTTTTGCTGCTTTCTTCATCTTTTATTTCGGACAGGTTATCACCTGAATCGTCCCTCAATGACGTCAAGCTCCCCAGAAAGAACCCGTCGTTTTATTTACCTGGGAATGAAGGCGGTACGCGCGCCATTTAAGGCTTGGCGCTCCTTCATATCCCACGTAACTGGGCAACTGAGTGCCGCCTCAACGAATACTGTGTTCAACTGAGATAACAATGAGCAACAATAAAACCACATTCTTGCTAATTATTTCGTCCATGAACTTCGCATGCTTTTCTGCATATTATTCATTTTATGAACGCAAATATGTTAAGAAATCTTAGATCAATTCACATATCAAATTCAAGTTACGCTAGCATATGTTGATTCTTAGTAAAATCAAGAAGGACATATTAATTCTTTTGTAAATATTGAATAAACACTATTTCTTTAATTCTGATTTTTTTTTTTTTTTTTAATATTGGTTGAATGGTTCGTTGTTATTGTTCCACACAAATATTCTTCAATGTGAAAGTGTCTCATTCTGTAAACTTATTGCAACCTTTTTCAAATAATTCACAATTTAAAAATTTCGAGGTCATGTCGTAAGAACCTTTGAAATATTTCATCTACATTTAGCACTAACTTGAAGCTTACACAGTTTTATTTCACATGAGACATTACTCCGTTCAAATTTATTTTAGGACTATATAGGGATAATGGCTATAAATATAGTATTTTCAACGGAAAGTTGATGTTGTATTATCTAAAAATGGCAGGCTTGCACTTAGAGGATTTTACTTCGTGACATACCGTTGAGTACGGAAACTTCCGAAGGCAACATGTTGGATTAGGGTGCCCAATTGCTGGGGCAGGTGCTACTCGAAATATCTGTTACTTACAATGCACTAGTTTCGAATAAGTACTTTGCTTACCTTAGTAATTAAGCTTGTGAAATGAAATGATTCATTTTAGGTTAAAGCCCGATGGGTATGCCCTTCCTTTAGGCTAAAGGAGACGGATGATTCATGAAAGTGATTGATTCTGAATTTAACTATTTGTATTCTTCCCCCGGGAATCAAGCCCGAGATGGCATGCACTAAAGACGCACGCGCTAGCCAATAGACCAACAGGGATAACTATTAGCAAGCTTATGTTTACATCTGACTTCGTTTTTAAAAATAATTTTAAACGATTTACTTCCGTAAAAAATATATTCTAATTTGATGCAATATGGTTTACGTTTTCTTTGAGCTTTCCTAATAACTCCCATTGCTTGCATGTCGAAACCGGTCAAAGGTAAGATAAACCGCTGTAGGTGCATGTCATAAAGTACCGTCATCTCTTCCCCCTCCCCCTCAAAAACCTAAAAACTTTATACTTAAAATTTTACACAGATTATAACTTCATATACACTTACCGTGTACAGACAGTCTTCATTCTGCATAGAAATCTTTCTTCTGAAACAGAAGTCCTATAAGCATTAAAAATAGTGTTGTTGTGGATTGCAAATTTTTCGCCTCACACTACAGGAAAAACACGTACGGTAGTTTTTATTATTTAAGCATCTCTTCTGAAATTTCGTATATAGCTGAACTAATTTTTATCTGAAAATTAATTTTTCACTTTCTTTAGAATAATATACAATATTATTTATGGACTCTAAATTAATTAAATGTTGGCCAATTATTATGTGATTCCTATATGCCATTCAGATTATATGATTTACCTGAATCTAAGATTGCTCGCATAGGAAACATAGCTGGTAAATAAAGCTATAGAGCACCATTACCAGTTTGTGTCAACGCAGCACAAAATTTGCCTTTCATTTTACGATCATCTGTATCATATTGGTTTTGTGAATTTGCAATATGAAATAACGCAAAATTTGCGTTTCAGTACCATGATTTATTCTTCGCAATTTCTCTCACAGTCTTACTATTGTGCTGCCAAAATGTCTTGAGCCGTGGCAAAAATGCGAACTAAAGCTCACATCCACGCGTTGAGCCAATAAGGATTCAGCTGTTGCTAAGCGAGAGAAAGTGAGTGGAATTCCTTCAGCCAATAGCAGCGCTTGCGACGGAAGGCTACGGATCAAGTCAATATGGTATATTTATACAATAATTTGTAAAGCATATTTTCCGTTGCTTTGGAATCGCAAAATTTCGTTAATACTCTAATGACCGCGAGGACTCGTAAACCCTGGGTTCTACAGCAATTATAGAACTGTTTTACCTTACGTGTGATGCATCGGAAGAATTCGGAACTATTCGTGCAGCTGCCTTCCGAATGCACACTTGAGAAATCGTGAAAAAACAGAGGTGCACCAACAATATTGTCAAACTTAGAAGACATAGTGAACAAGTGACACAATAAACAGCACTTCAAGAATTGTAACACGTACACTAACAATTATTCGAATTAAATTGTAATAATAATAATACTAAAAATATAAAACAACGACAAAACAAAAATAAACAAAACGGAAACTTCCGGCATCCGCCAACACTGTACCTTCAGGAGATGTTCTCCGTATAGCTTGAGAGACGATACTGGAAAAATTTCACGGAAGGGGTTGACGACCGAAACACACCCTGGTGTTTTATTGGGTGGTGAAATATGATGGATCTAGGTCAAGCTTCACGACTGCTTGCGATCACTGTAGTTTGTAATGAGATCCCTGATTAGGAAGCGTCGGAAAGAGACCTTTAGGCAGGTAAGAAAGTGCAAGAATAATGTAAACCAGCATCTTTGGAACATGCAGAATAAACAATCCTGATTTTGGATTGGCACATAATAGAATCCTATTTTGATTTATGTTGTTCTGTGGCGATAAATCTTTGGTTTTAAAAACCAATAAAGATAACCACATTGAAACAGTACCACAAGTGGAAGAAAGTGATGTTTGTTGCTAAAGAAATCGAAAGTTATATTCAATTCATAATGGCAGAGAATGTTTTTGTTAATTAAGAAATTGAGTATAAATCACTCACGCATGCAACATTCAAACACTACGAAGGTCGGTTGTTGCTTTTAATTCTATATCAGTTTTCGTGAGGTAATTAATATATGACGCCATTTTCTGGAAGATGTAGAAGACACTTAAAGATAATGTAAACAAAATAAGAATCTGATGTAGTTAATTTATTTCGCTTCTAATTAAAACTGTCAGCTTTGATGAAATATTGCTTTAGAAAATAGTAAACTATGAATGTCTTTTTTAAATTTAACAATCCATCTTCATTCTGACTTTGTTATATTAATAAGAAAACGTTAGAATTTCATCGTTTATGAAGGAAACAGACGCTCAGATTCACTTTAGACCTGCCAAAAATTGTTCATTTTACGCTAATGATTTGTTATTGGAAATGCGGGAGAAAAAGAAACAACATTCTAAGTATTATTTTCTTCACATTTGTTTTTGTACAGATTTGCTTTATGATAATCGGTATAAATAAAGTTGTTCTCTATAAAAATCCATTCTTATTACCTTTAAGATTAGTTTTAGGGTAGTGACAGGACATTCATTAGCTTAATGATGTAAGATAAGTTTAAGTGTTTGTAAATAGCACAATTCTAAAGAAAATAGTATTTCTCTAACTGTAACTAAACCAGGGCCGTAATTTGTGGATGGCATGAGGTAACTTTTCCCCAGGAAGCTCCCCGCCGTTCGAAGGGAGCCCACTTTAAGACAAAATTTTCTTACTCCATATACGATACGAACATGAAATTATAAATGAAGCATCAAATAGGTTCACTAAATTACATAAACAAAACACCACACAAAAGACAAATAAAACAAAAATGAGTCCTGGGCCCATTTCAGTAAAAATGACTAGTATTATTAGCCCTAGAAATAATATTTATTCGTATGGCTTTGAGATTTGTCAATATTGTCCCCTTAATTAATTTGTCATACATGGAACGGGACCAGGGGCATACGGGAGGGCCCACAAAGAGTAAGAGAAAACTGGAAGCAAGGGGCTTATTTTCGAATTTTGGAATGGCCCACAACAACTTTTTCTATGGGGCTACTTTATTAATGCTTACCTCTCCAGAAAAAAATAAGTTACGGCGTTGAACTAAACTAATTCAAACCGAACTTATCAAGCTTTAGTTCCACTTGAATAAATTTATGTAAAGTAATAATGAAGAACAAAGTTAACTCATATTTCACAGAACAATAGGTAATATTAATGACACAAGGTGTAAAAATCTATATATAAAAATGAAGGTGACTATGTTTGTGATTTAATAACTCTTGAACTAGCCGATCGATTTCGATCAAGTTTTCAACATAGATGAGGTTCGGCCTGGGATAGTTTTTGTCATTTCACCTTGACGGTACAACGTAGGGGAGGAGGAGAGGCAAGAATATAAAAATGATCGAAAATGACCGATATTAATGTCGAATCCATAGATTTTGGGGTCGCTGAGATCAACAGTGACACTTTCGATGTTGTTTAAATTCAAATTAAGCTTTCACTGTTACTGCTAAGGTGTTAGATGTAAAAATAACTGAAAATGACAGATATTAGTGTCGAATTCATAGGTTTTGAGATCACTAAGTTGATTGGTGACGGTTTTGGTGTTCTTTATGTCCAAAATGAAACATATTCTCCACGTGCGAAGAATTGGCATTCTCCTAGCAAATATAAAAAATTCTTTAACTGTTTATCTCAATACCATTTTCCAAAGGTCTGCACTGGCTAACATATTATATTAGATTCATTTGGTTCAGATGAAGTTAAAAGGGACAAGCATAATTGAAGAGCTTGTTTTTAAAGATGCAATTACAGTACTAATTTTACAGTAAAAGTAAAACAAGAATTGAATATATATTCTTGTCGTAGAAAGGGGACGCGGTGGCTCAGTGGTAGAGCGTTCACTTCTGGTGCTTGTGGTCCCGGGTTCGATCCCAGCCCCGCGAAGTGAACTTTGTGGTGGACAAACACCGTGTGCGTGGGTTTTCTCGGGGTTCTCTCGTTTCCTCCCACTTTCTTCATTCCACCATTTCATACATTTCTCATAATCACCGTCTCCTTTAGCATAACTGTGGGACGTAAAATTCAAAGATTTAATTTTTCTTTTCGTAGAAACGACAAATTTTACATTATGTCAACCTGGATTGTTACTCCTTTAAAATTTGTTTTCGTATAACATTTTCTACTAATAGAGAACTTTGAGCAGATCCATATTGTTTGCATTAGCTCAAGACACACCCTACATTATTTATATTGCCAATGTTGAATGATGGCACCTAAAATGTGCTATAAAACACTTTGGGGATCTCCACCGCTGTTTTGAGACGGTAAAACAGAACTGTGTGTGTAAATGAGAAACATAATTCAAAGCATGGTTAATATATATATTTTGTTTCATTTTTAATGTGTCTAAATGTGTATTTGTGCAGAGAATGTCTGTTATGTTACTCAAAAGTGTTTTATAATTCTCAGGCAAGAAAAAGGAAAGGTTAACTGTATGATATCTGACGTAGTTGATGATGTCGATCAAAAATCAGGAAGTCCACTAGTTGAATGCAGTTGTCTTTCTTGTACCCAATGTCAGATTATAAATACTTGAACAATATCAACGTTGGTCAATACTTGAAGATTTAACTATGAGATACTAGCAAAATGGTTCTTCAATTCCATTGACTGCTCTAATGACTCCCATCCTTGCTCTTCTGACTGCCTGCAACAAGGATGTTATAAATAGAGGATCTACCCTATGTATCTTCATCCTATTAAATATTGAAGCCAAAAAACAACCGAGCATCGGCACGTCTGATTGGCTACTCTCGTTCCCGCCATCGTCTGATTGGTTACTTTCGTTTCCGACATGTTTGTTGGCTCAAAACATTGCGATCCTATTGGGTGGAGTGGGCAGAGTAGGGCTGGCGAAACTGTGACGTATGGCTTCAAGATTTTGTTGTAAGGGCAGATCCTCTATTTTATAAGATCCTTGGCCTACAACGAAGTAAATTAAAGCATTTATATAACAGAATGTGCTTACACTGCAGCTTGTGGCTCCCAAAATTCGGGCTGAAATTACTACATGTGCGTATGGGATTTATCTAAAGAAATCTTAGCTAGCCAATACCTCTTAAAGATTAAGCATCATGTCATCACCCAAAATAGAACATAACTTATATCATGCTGTCCAATGAAATGTGTTTTTATTTACATCAAAACATAGAATTACAAAATGACAGAAATCATCTCAGATATACTTACATACACAATATTTCCAATAATGAAATTAAAATATTAAGACTCCTTGACAATTGTGATTTCTACGGAAAACGTTTCCTTCTGCATAGACTCTGTTGCATAATCCGACAGAGCTTATCTCGAATATTAAGAAATTGTTAAAGAAGAATTTCAATGAACAATGGGAATGTTTTATTTTAAAAATGCTCTTCTCAAATATGACTACATTTTATTGGGTGTGATTTGTTTAAATTGTCACCTAATTCTTTATATCAACTTTTGTTTGTTAGTGGCCTCCTATTTTACTAGCTAAAGTTGAGAGGGGAGGGAAGAACAGTAACGATACACTGGATTAAAATTGCTGGTCTTGATGACATGTTATAGATAGAAATTATGAAAACGACGGAGGTATAAGTATTTAATTGATGGGGCGAATTGCGGTACGAACGGATTCGATATTCACCTAGTATCATCAATGATCATCATACGTAATCTACCATCAGCAGAAGGTCTCCATGGAAAAATTTAAAACAGACAATTGTTGCTGATCCGCCTGTGTATAAAGAAATAAAAATTGTTGTTAAAAACCAGC